>NC_064640.1:395427229-395735145 GCF_023864345.2 Schistocerca serialis cubense
CTGAATTCGCATTCATGGCAGATGAGAACAGACTGTCAAATAATGAAATTTTTTGAATGAGTGGCAACTTTCCTTTGATAATGTTACCTTGTTATGAGGCTCCTTCAGTGTCATATCATGCAGCTAGAAAGACACTACAATGCCTTTGGATAAATACCATATTAAGACCATATTCTACACAAATTGCTAAATTGCTTACAAATTAGATTCTTCCAAAGCTCATACAGGACAATGGACATGAGTATAGGGTACACAAGGATTTGGAAGGGGAGCAGGATGGGGTACTTGCCCCCTCCCGGAGTACAGAATTCTAATACAGGCTTTCCATGGGAAATTATGCTCTTTCTGAGTGCAGTGGTGGTTTCAGTGTTATTTTGCATTCAAGGAAGATTTGACAATTTACAGAGGATTGCCTAAGTACAGTCCTCAAACTACTCTCTGTCCCTTCTTTGTACAGTCCTCTTCAAACTCCAGAAAGGGATCATTCTAGTGCATGAATTCTTGCACCCATTCTCAGCATAAAATAAAAGTGGCTGCAGTATACAAGCCCAATTCATTCCCCAGTTTCCACAAGGACACTACCTTCTGCTACCGCACAACTTAACTACAACAGTAGTTTTTCATTCGTCTGTGGTCAAAGACCTGTCATGGCTTCCTGAGAACACATTCAGTTTTCAGTCTCAGAGCAATAGTAGAAGACTCTGAAGAAGACAATCTAGCTATTCTATCAATGTGTTCATCTGTATCTCATCTATGAACAAAAATGCATCAATCAAAAGCAAACATACAATTTTCTGCACTAGAAGATAGGAAGAAAAGTGTGTGAAAACAAGCTAAAAAAGTTTATTTCAAGAATGTAATCTTGTCAAACTCCATGGGATACAACACAGAAAAGATGCAGCTATTGAATTACAAATTCAGGAGCCCAGCTAGCACTGTAGCTCATCAATCTGTCAAACTGATGGTACAGGAGGGGGTCTCAGGTGAGGAATAAGACTCATCTTGGTTCACTCCTAAGCTGTTAAGAGTCAATGTACAGAGCAATTTGCAACTGTTTTGGGATGTCCTCCACATTTGTCTTTTCAAATGTTGGCTTAGATTACACTTTACTGAAATAACTTAAAAAATGTTTCTTCCAGAACAAATTTTATTAGTATTTAATTGTGCCAGTCAACTTTTAAAAATAGAAGGCAGGAAAATAATGCAGTAAAATACATTAACATAATCAAACGTAAAGTTTTGCAATCAGACTGTGGTGGATAAAGATGAATAAGTGTTTTTGAAGTGCGTTTCCTGCTTCTTCACTTTGAGGTATTTTAATCAGTGGCATTTTTGCTGGTAATTATTGTTAAGGAGGGAAGTAACTGAAAATGTAACCATTTATTTTAAAAATCATTATAACCATAATTATCAATTTTCAGGTACAGAATTTTGCATGTGTAAAGAAAAATAGCTGTGTTTAACAAGAAAATATAATAAGAGATGCAAGATTAATATTTTGGCACAAATTTTAAATTTTAATTTTTTATTGTCTTTTTTACGAAAAGCAGTAACTCAGTTTCTAATCATGCAGTGTATTTGAAAATGTCCTAGAAGGTTATAAGATCACTGAAGTGCAATCATTAATTTACAGTACAAATTGTATTATTAACAGAGTTTTGAATTTTGTGCATCCAAAATTCAGTTTTTTCTATATACAATCCTATAAAAATCAGAATTTAATCCTAGGATCTCATATTTTTTAGTTACAATTAGACAGTAACATGTTTTGAACAGGACCTGAAAATTTCATAGCATCAGCACGTATGCTTATTGAGAAAAGGCTTCTAATAATGCAAAAAATGTAAAACCGAGAGAATGGGTTTTAAAGATGTTCTTCTCATTCATCTACATGTAATAAGCATACCTCAATCTTAAAATCCTCCATACTGATACTCATCACCTCTGGTTTCTCTTCCCTTTGGATCTGCATGGCCTGTATTTGAAGGTAAGACAGTGAACTGTGAGCTATCTTGACCCTGCTCTCATCAAAGGTATAAAATGCTTTTGTTGTAAACACACCTGAATCTATACTAACTCTCTTCAGCACATCCATTCTGTCATTATTTCCATCATTAAAACATAAATCTGCATTGTAGACACCTATTTTGAGTTCTTCAAGTCCACAGAATGTCATTTTTGAGCATCTAATTCAAATTAAATTATTGAGGCTTTCATATGCATTGTCTTCCCATGGAGATACTTCAACAGTAAATCAGGGTTTGTAAGAAACCTGAATGTGGGCTTAACTGCATTCATAACCAGTTCTGGTAATGAGTGTTTATGTGAATACATCTCATTTCTTCTATTGTACTTACACCAACCATCTTTCAGACACAGATGATTGATATTTGGTCAGTGGATAGTTTGTGGGAAAAATTGCCCACATAGCACATCTCATTACCTCTAAATTGTATGTGTTTTTCTTGATAGTTCTCCCATAAAATAACTGAACAGAATCAGTTCCTTTCAGAGTAAGCCTGCCTTTTCCTCCTAGTGGTTTTCCATCCTCGAGCACTTCACCTTTCTTCTCCTTCAGCAAGTAATGAAGTCTACCACCAAACCTCTTTTGGATGTGGCCAACATATTTCAACTTTTCTATTGTAGTAATGTATGGACTTTCCCCCTCATGAGCCATGGACCTCGCCATTGGTGGGATGGGTTGTGAGCCTCAGTGATACAGGTAGCCATACTGTAGGTACAACCACACAGAAGGGGTATCTGTTGAGAGACCAGATGAATGTGTGGTTCCTAAAGAGGGGCAGAATCCTTTTTGGTAGTTGTAGGGGCAACAGTCTGAATGATTGACTGATATGGCTTTGTAACATCAACCAAAATGACCTTGTTGTGCCTGTACTGTGAACAACTGAAAACAAGAGGAAACTACAGCCATAATTTTTCCCAAGGACATGCAGCTCTACTGTATGGTTAAATGATAATGGCATTCTTTTTGGTAAAATATTCAGGAGGTAAAATAGTCCACCATTTGGATCTCTGGGTGCAGACTACTCAGAAGGATGTCATCATTAGGAGAAACAAAACTGGCATTTTATGGATCAGAACATGGAATGTTACATCCCTTAATTGGGCAGGTAAGTTAGAAAATTTGAAAATGGAAATGGATAGGTTGAAGGGGGAATTAGTGAAGTTCAGTGGCAGGAGGAACAGGACTTCTGGTCAGGTGAATACAGGGTTATAAATGCACGAATAATGCAGGTGTATGTTTAATAATGAATAAGAAAATAGGAATGTGGCTAAGCTACTATGAACAGCATAGTGAACGTATTATCATAGTCAAGATAGACACAAAACCCATGCCTACCACAGTAGTACAAGTTTATGTGCCAATTAGCTCTGCAGATGATGAGGAGACTGAAGAAATGTATGTTGCGACAAAAGTAATTATTCAAATAGGTAAAGGAGACAAAAATTTAATCATGATGGGTGAGCTGGAATTCAATAGTAGGAAAATGAAGAGAGGAAAAAATGGTAGGTGAATATGGACTGGAGGAAGGGAATGAAACAGGAAGCTTCCTGGTAAAATTTTTCACAGACAATAATTTAATCATTGCTGATACTTGGTTTAAGAATAATAAAAGAAGGTTGTATGCATGGAAGAGACCTGGAGACACCGGAAGGTTTCAAATTGATTATGCAGTGGTTAGACAGAGATTTAGGAACCAGATTTTATATTGTAAGACATTTCCAGCAGCAGATGAGGACTCTGACCACAAGTAATTGGTTATGAATTGTATATTAAAATTGAAGAAATTGGAAAAAGGTAGGAAATTAAGGAGATGGGGCCTGGATAAGTTGAATGAACTAGAAGTTGTTCAGAGCTTCAGAGTGAGGATTATACAATGGTTGACTATATGAGGAAATGAATATGAAAGAAGATGAATGGGTAGCCTTAAGAGATAAAATAGTGAAGGCAGCAGAAGATCAAATAGGTAAAAAGACAAGGAAGATCAAATAGGTAAAAAGACAAGGCTTAGCATGATTCCTTGGGTAATGCAAGAGATACTGAATTTAACCAATGAACCATAAAATTTAAAAATGCAGCAAATTGGACTAGACAAAAGGGAATACAAATGTTTAAAAAATGAGACTAACAGGAAATGCAAAATTGCTAAGCAGGAATGGCTTGAGGACAAATGTAAAGATTTAGAAGAGTATTTCACAAGGGGAAAGATGGATACTGCCTACAGGAAAAGTAAAGTGGCCTTTGGGGAAAAGAGATGCAGCTGTATGAATATCAAGAGCTCAGATGGTAAACCAGCCTTAAGCAAAGAAGAAAGAGCTGAAAGGTGGAAGGAGTATATAGAGAGACTATATAAGGTAGATGAGCTTGAAAGAAATATTATAGAAAGAGACATGGACATAGATGAAGACGAGATGGGAGATGTGATACTGCAAGAAGAATTTGACAAAGCTCTGAAAGATCTAAGTCAAAGCAAGGCCCCGGGAGTAGACAATATTCCATGAGAGCTACTGATAGCATTGGGAGAGCCAGCCCTGACAAACCTCTTCCATCTCCTGTGCAAGATGTGAGAGACAGGCAAAATAACCTCAGTCTTCAAGAATAATGTAGCAATTCCAATTCCAAAGAAAACAGTTGCTGACAGGTGTAAAAATTACTAAACTATTAGTTTAATAAGTCATGGTTGCAAAATACTAACACAAATTCTTTACAGAAGAGTGGAAAAACTGATAGAAGTGGACCTTGGGAGAGATCATTTTGGATTACAGACAAATGTAGGAACAAGTGAAGCAATACTGACCCTATGGCTGCTATTAGAAGATAGGTTCAAGAAAGGCAAACCTACATTTATAGCATTTGTGGACTTAGAGAATGCTTTTGACAATGTTGACTGGAATACTGTCTTCAAAATTCTAAGGGTAGGAGGAATAAAATACAGGGAGTGAACAGCTATTTACAACTTGTACAGAAACAAATGGCAGTTATAAGAGTAAAGTGGCATTAAGGGAAGCAGTGGTTGAAAAGAGAGTGGGACAGGTTTGTAGCTTATACCTGATACTATTAAATATGTACATTGAACAAGCAGTAAGAAAAACCAAAGAAAAATTTGGAGCAGGAATTAAAATTCAGGAAAAAAAAAAAACTTTGAGGTCTGCTGATGACACTGTAATTCTGTCAGAGCCAGCATAGGACTCTCAAGAGAAGTTGAATTGAATGGACAGTGTCTTGAAAGGAGGATATAAGATGAACATTAACAAAAGCAAAACAAGGATAATAGAATGTAGAATTAAATCAGGTGATGCTATGAGAATTTGATTAGGAAATGAGACACTTGAAGTAGTAGGTGAGTTTGCTATCTGGGCAGAAAAGTAGCTGATGATGGCTGAAGTAGAAAGAATATAAAATGTAAACTGGAAACAGCAAGAAAATCATTTCTGAAGAAGAGAAATTTGTGAACATTTAATATAGATTTTAATGTTAGGTAACCTGTTATGAAGGTATTTGAAGTGTAGCCATGTATGAAAGTGAAACACGGACAATAAACAGTTTAGATAAAAAGAGAACAGAAGCACTCAAAATGCGGTGTTACAGAAGAATTCTGAAGTTTAGAGAGGTTGAACACTTAACTAGTGATAAGGTACTGAACAGAATTGGGGGGACAAGAAATTTGTGGCACAACTTGACCAAAAGAAGAGATTAGTTGATAGGACACATTCTGAGATATGGTGGGATGACCAGTGTAGTATTAGAGGAAAGTGTGTGTGGTAAAAATTGTAAAAGAAGATCAAGAGATAAATAGAGTAAGTGGATTCAGAAAGATGTTGGTTGCAGTTGTTATTCAGAGATGAAGAGGCTTTCACAAGGTACAGTTGCATGGAGAGCTGCATCAAATGAGTCTCCGTACTGAAGACCACAACAACAACAACATGGTTTTTTGTTACAGCTTTTAATGAAGAGGAGACCCATCACTAAGGTATTTAGTATATCTAACACCATACAGGTCCTCAGGTCTGGAGAAAAATCCTCACAATTGCAGAGGCCTCCATGCACCCACTTGAGCCACTATAATTTTTAGACCATGCTACTGCATGCTTTTCTTGCCACAATTTCTCATTGTCTTCATTATTACATATTTTTCTTGTTGCACATTGGTGGCAGTATTTAGACATAATTTCCACATTCAAAACTTTACCTGAATCGGTACCAATTAGAGATGCAACACCATCCAGAGATGTGTGACCCCTTTTTATTCCAGGACTACAGAAACACGCACATCAGTAACATTTGTATGAGATTCACTGTCATGAATATCCAGCATTGCATCTATTTCTTTTTGTTTTATTTCTACTTGTTCTTTCATTGCCTTATTCAATGAAACTTCGGCAGTGTCATGTACAGCATCACAACTTCTATATTTATTTTTTCAAATCTTGCAAAAGGCAGAGGCATATTCAGAAAACCAGACAATAAATTGCCTCCTTCCCTACCCTGTCCAGGGCATCTCAGAGTGTATGCTTTCATAGGTACCACTGTCAGTTTTTTGGAGGAGGGAAATTAAAATACATAGCCACATGAATTAAAAATTAATTTAAAATCACTAGCTATCTCCACTATTCTTTCTTCAACAACAGTCATGCATTGCATATTTTTACAGCTAACACATGAACATGAAAGCTTCATAGCCTCACAGAGAAACTCTAAATCAATAAGCCTAAATCCAGTGACATCCATATTAACATCGTATATCCTGTCCCAAATTTTGATGCTGGTGTGATGAGGTTATGCTCGTCATTTCAAGTTGCTTCCTCTTTTTTCTTGGTAAACCAATTTCCATGCAACCTACGTTTCCTAAACAGAGTTTTCCCACCACTAATTATGCATATATTTTCACTTCCACACAAAGATTTGGTAATTCAGCCTTCCACATACTAATATGTGTTGGTATTATCAAAACATAAATAAACCACATGCATGAACGCATGATGTCAGCCAGATATATTGAAAGAAAATGGCCTTTACATCATGCTTTATGCTCATAAAAATTTTGCTGAAGCACGCAGTTTCCCAAATATTGGAAAAGAGGTGAGTGTCTGCCAGTGCAGAGTCAAACAGTTTAATATTTTAAAGACAATCTTAATATTGCCATCATGATAAAATTCACACACGACGTAGATTAAACTCCATAGATTAAGATAATATTTTTGAAAAATCAATTTTTTGGACCCAAATCCATTACATCCATTCTTAATAATCAACAGGAATTTCTCAAGTTTTCTGATACCAAAAAATGCCAATCTTAGAAACTTGCCCCCTCTTGTATACATTTCTGCAGATGCCCATGCTAGTATATAAATGTGGATACCAATAATTAAGCCAGATGCAATGCCATACCTTGCAGTGTACATAAAAAACATTTGCCTTCATCTGACAGACAAGTCTGCAATGAAAAAACACAGCAACAGAAGACACATGTTTGGCTTTGGACAGACAAAGGTTTTGTGTTGTGGCAATGGGTTCCGGGAACCTGTGGTCACGAAAGTGGTGAAAACAATGATAAATGATGTTCATGTAAACTGTGCCAATGGTTACCAATTAAGGAACTACATGAGCTGTCACATTTGTGTAAACCCAGAAGAATATTTCTGGCTGAGAGCAGTGTAGCCAGCTGACAGAAAGAGCAGGCAGTGCAAGTTCCCAATACCTTGCTCTAGTAACACATCCACCACCATCAGCAGAGACATATTCTTCCTGTACTCTGTGATAGGTCTGCCTAGTACACCTTTGGGAGAGGATGAGTGCAGTTTAGAATGTATAAAAGCTCATGTCCTGTAGAGCCTAGTACTTTTTAACAATCCGAGACTAAAGTGTTAAAAGTGGCTGACGATCATTTAATTAAGATTGTAACAATTTTTTTACCATTATATGACACTTTTGAGTCAGCCAACCATCATCAGACCTGTGGTACTTAACAGGTGTTGATGAAAACTCTATTCTTCTCAGTACTTATAAGTTTCATTATTTTCCATTTCACAAGACTGTGTTAATTTCTTTTATGTTCCAAACATGTGAAGATGATTGGCTAACTAAAGTGGTTCATGTAGTGGTACCAGTACTGTAACTAAAAGAAACTGTGTAATCAAGATTTATATTTCATATGTACTTAACTCATCAGTTTGCCTGAAGATGATGAGGAGGTAGCTTGTTAAAATATGATTGTTTGTTGGTTTATGACCAGGAAAGATTTCATTAGTGAAATTAAACAAATTACCTGTGTTATACCAAAGTTAATAATAGTTCAGTTGTGCTTGAATTTTCACATAATTAATTTTTCTTTAAGGGTGAGGGAGTTTCATCCACAAATAAGAAATGAACAAGTTACCCAGGTGACATCTTAAGTCACCTTCTAGCAACAATAATTGTCACTGCTTCTGCAATGGCCATAAGTTGGTGTGGTTGATTACACATCCTCCACTTAGTGGGAATCGCGATTTCCGCTTTGAAGCAAATTATGCCTATCAACTGGCCATCAAGGTCATTCTTGACCTTTATTAGAACAGTTTGAGATGACTAAGATCTCATAACCTTTCAAAATCATAAAATTAATTAAAAAATGTTTAAGGATGGGTAAATATGTTGTATTCTATCACAATCTGTGGAATTTTCTGCAGAACTCACTGTGAGCCACTTACTTTGAGCAGTATTGAAGACCTGAACTAGAGACTCAATAATTCTGTGACAATCTGGTTTGTGATTTCTCAGACTTACAACACATGGTTGAAAGTTACAGAGCACACTAAGTGCCAAAGGGGGTGAATTGTACACCAGAGATAGTAGCAAGTTTACTTATTTGTAGATGGAATGCACAAATAGTTCTTTTTAAATTAATTTATCTTGCATGCAGTTGGGATGAACATATCTGAAAATGATTCAGACATACTTGCATTGAATCCCATGAAATGCTTCTAACGGCTGAAAATATTATTGTGTTTGTGATGATTCACAGAAGCATTTAAGAAACAAGCACTACAGTTTCAAGCACATCTGTTAGGAAATGGAGATAATATAATACCCAGTACAAAAACTTCACTTATATGTCAAATTAATAACAGTGAGAACTATAAAAGAAACATAAGTTAGAGATAAATAGAGGTAGCTTTCTTGTTCCAAGTGACAGTAAATATAAGATCAGATATGTCAAAATGGAAAACGAGTTTCATAGTGAAACCTCTTGAGAAAAGATTAATTACCAAGAGTGGGCTAAAGCATTATTCTAAATCTTTCTGCAAGTCACCAGATTCATTCACAGAAGTAACTGAAAAATTCATTTCACCTCTGTGTGTGTTTTTATATTTCAGGGATGACAGATGATGCTATTCAACTAATAGTGCTGCTAGGAAGGCCAGAGGGAAGACTAAGAACAAAACTGCAGGATGGACTACGGAAGAATCTGAAACTGTCAGGAAGCTGTACAGGACAGGATCTGGTGGAAGCAGTTAGTAAGGTCAGTGCATGATCTGCAGTATCCCAAATCACCAGTTAAGTAAGTTGCTCTATACTAGTTAAAGGACACAATGACAGTCCAAAATAAATAGGTAAAATAAAAATTCAAAAGCACAGCATAAGGCAAACCCTTGTGTGATTATAAAATCTACAAACTTTCTTTGAAAGCTGCCTACATTATTTTATTTTTTAAAACACCCACAATAAAAATATTTTACATTCTTCAGTACTGAACAGAACTGACCCCCTTGAGTCTATTCAGGCAGTCATGTCAATCTGTGATAATGATGTAGCTGTAGTAGTAATACCAAAGCTACAAAAATTACTAAAATTCAGCAGAAAAACCTACTTGTTAATTAAGTTATATAGGCACACAGTCTTGTCATATCTCTGACAGGAGCTCAATGTGTATCTGTGGGGAAGGCAAAATTCCATAGTAGTCAATCATAGTATCAGGTACAGTTTACGATACAAACTTAAATATTTACGTAAAATAAGGTAAAGGCAACCACTTGCATATACAGGACTGGTGTATGGCACACAAAAACATGTAATAGAAAACATTTCTTTTTCTGGTGAGAGTATTCACATTCACACACAACCATATAGATATGCTAATGTACACTCTCATGGTGGTGGCAAGACTGAACTTAACACTTTAAGTGCCATGCTTGTAATATTATGCTATCTTCAATTTTGAAAGAATATCGTTCCCATAATATTACAGACATAAAATCTTAGTAAGGCATGCCATGCCAGTAATATAGTGAGTGTGGCTCTCCTCAGTAAGATGATATGCCCGTAATATTACGGACATGGCATTTTTTTCCAACATTGAAGACAATGTAATATTACAGATGTAGCACTCAAAGTTTTAAATATTTGTGATGCCATACAGGTGATTACAGAGAAGTAATTGTTTCATTCAGTATTCTAACTGATAGAAAGTTTTCTTTTGGGTTATTGTTGAGTGCAGTATGTATGTCTGTATAACATACGCCAATAAAGGTTCATCATCTCACTGTTATTTTGGAAACAGAAGAGGCAATGAGAAACATAAATTGGCAGCTACTTATTTATTCAAAACAGAAGTTTTCAGTTATAAAAATCTAACAAAACAGAAATTGCATAAAATTTCTACATTTTAAAAAGCTTTTTAGATTAATTTTTACATACCTCAACTGTATCATTCTGTTTACAATTTAGCAAAGTATATAAAGTTGTGTTTAAAAATATTTTGTTTGGGAAGTTATTAAAGAAAGTAAGGTTCAAATGTTGGAATCCTTGATAAATGTGATAATAATATAAATTACAAAGAGCATATTTTTGTAATACAAAAATAGTAGTCCCTGAAAACTTTTACTTTCGTTAACATCCAGATAGCTTTTAGAAAGCTGTAGTACTTTAAAAATGAATATTTTTGAGAAGGTTCTGGCACCAAATACTAGATTGTAAATAGAGCAAAGCAAGTTCAATCTGCCTCTAGTTTATGATGCATGCAGCTATTCATTCATACTTGCGTTCAGATTCTCATCTTGTGTCAACATCTCTTGCTAAGTTTTTTAACATGTTATGCCTTGAAAATTGGCGTGGAAGAACAGAAATGGCTACGAATGAAATGAAGAAAAATGTTTCAATCGTTATAATAACAAACCCGTCCCAATAGACAATGAAGAGCAAAGAGTCTGCAAGAGAACCAGAAAAGTTAAGTAAAATCTTTTAGTATCTGTAACTGTTTCTTCCCAGGTATAATTATATAGGGCAACATTGGTTTTATGTTTTACCTAAAATGGCTACTGTTATTTACTCTGTGGCGGGAGCGTGACGGCACACAGTAGAGCCAATTCAGTTTTCTGTCCGTAAGTAAGTTAGCGCACCAAGCACACAACAATAGTGGTAGATACGCTTTGATAACATTGTCAGGTGACATGTTTCAGTGTTGCTGCATTATAAGACACTTGATAATAACCGTGATTGATCTATAGAGTTGGCAACTACAGTACGTACCGGATGAGCCAGGTGACGTACGTAAATGTTGCGTAATCTCTGCTGAATGTTTTGAAGTTCAGAAGCTATATTTTACAAAAAAACACTTCGACTGAATGATTATTTGGTTACTGAATATTAGTCTCATACTTTTCCTATTGTCTGGAAGGTTGGCACAAAGAAAAGGATTGACACCAGATGAAATAGAGCGCTTCCTTCTGGAATCATCTGACGAAGAGGATTATGCTGATTTCTTTGACAGTGATGATAAAGCATAAATAATTGAGGCTGCAGATTATTCCAGTGAATCTGAAAAATAGTGTGATAGCAGCAATGAAGTGAATGAACTATCAAGTGATGAGTGCCATTTTTATATTGGTAAGGACCAGGAAACTTCATGTAAGGCCTAAATAATCCGTTAGTGGTGCCGAGTAAAACAAAATGTAAGAATATAATTAAGGTCTTACCTGGCCTGAAATGCAATGCTACAGGAACTAAAACTGAACCTGAAAGTTTTCTCAAATTTTTTTAGCCTGGGATAATTGATTGTGCTGTCGCGAACACCAATAGAGATATAAATAACAAGAGATCATCTGTGAATTACGCGAGGGACAGAGACTGCAGAAATATTTCTGCTTCTGAAATAATGACTCTCTTAGGAGCACTGTTTCTCATTTCAGTACAGAAACGAGGACACATAAAGGTATTAGAGCTGTGGGCATCAAATGGCACAGGGGTGATTTAGCTGCAAGCGCTTTCTGTTCTGGCTCCTCTAACTGAAATTTGAAGATACTTCAATGAGAAAAGAGCGACTTGCAAGTGACAGAAATGCTGCCATCCGTGATCTCCACTCTGCATTTAGGAACAACTGCAGAAACTACAGCCCAGGGGACTTCACAACCCTAGACGAAATGCTTGTTTCAATTCATAAACGTTGTGGTTTTGTACAGGACATGCCAAATAATCCTGTCAGATATGGTTTGAAGTTGTATGCATTGTCCGATAGCAAGACATGTTACACTTGTAAGTTTGAAGTATACTGCAGCAGACAAATCCTGAAACTTATCTTGTGTCTAACCAATGTATGGATATTGTGAAGAGATCAGTTGAACCAGTCAAGGGCACTCACAGGAATGTAAGCCGTAAATAGAAATATTAAAAATGGTAGGAAGATTTTTCTGTTCAGCAAGGTCCAAGCAGGCACACGGGGGGAGGGGTTTATTAGTTATGGGGAGCTCCAACCTTAGGTGGGTGATGGAGCCCCTTAGGGAAATAGCGGAAAGGTCGGGGAAGAAGGCCAGTGTTCACTCTGTATGCTTGCCGCGGGGTGTCATCCGAGATGTGGAGGAGGCCCTGCCGGCGGTGATAGAGAGCACTGGGTGCACCTGACTGCAAATTGTTGCTCATGTCGGCACCAATGACTCCTGCCGTCTGGGTTCAGAGGTCATCCTCAGTTCCACTGGACTCGCATTCGGGATGACGACGGTTCAATCCCGTCTCCGGCCATCCTGATTTAGGTTTTCCGTGATTTCCCTAAATCGTTTCAGGCAAATGCCGGGATGGTTCCTTTGAAAGGGTACGGCCGATTTCCTTCCCAATCCTTCCCTAATCCGAGCTTGCGCTCCGTCTCTAATGACCTCGTTGTCGACGGGACGTTAAACACTAACCACCACCACCACCATCATCCTCAGTTCATTCAGGCGGTTGGCGGAATTGGTGAAGGTGGAAAGCCTCGCTTGTGGGGTGGAATCAGAGCTAACTATTTGTAGTATCATACCCAGAACTGATCACGGTCCTCTGGTTTGGAGACGAGTGGAAGGCTTAAACCAAAGGCGCAGACAATTCTGCGGAGATCTGGGGTGCAAATTTCTCGACCTCCGCTATCGGGTGGAGAAATGTAGGGTCCTCCTGAATAGGTCAGGCATGCACTACACGCCGGAAGTGGCTACAAGGGTAGCGGAGTATGTGTGGAGTGCACATGTGGGTTTTTTAGGTTAGAGAATTCACTCCCTAGGCCCGACAAGACGCCTCTTGAGACATGGCAAGGTAGGAGTAGGCAAAATGCAACAGGGAATAACAATATTAATGTGCTAATAGTAAACTGCAGGAGCGTCTATAGAATGGTCCCAGAACTGCTCTCATTAATAAACGGTCACAACGCCCATATAGTACTAGGGGCAGAAAGTTGGCTGAAACCAGACGTAAACAGTAATGAAATCCTAAACTCAGATTGGAATGTATACTGCAGAGACAGGCTGGACAGTGAAGGGGGAGGCGTGATAAGAAGTGCAATAGTATCGAAGGGAATTGACAGAGATCCGAAATGTGAAATAATTTGGGTGAAGGTCACGGTTAAAGCAGGCTCAGACATGGTAATTGGATGTCTCTATAGGCCCCCTGGCTCAGCAGCTGTTGTGGCTGAGCGCCTGAAGGATAATTTGGAAAATAATTTCGAGTAGATATCCCCACCATGTTATAGTTCTGGGTGGAGATTTTAATTTGCCGGATATAGACTGGGAGACTCAAACGTTCATAATGGGTGGCAGGGACAAAGAATCCAGTGAAATTTTTTTAGGTGCTTTATCTGAAAACTACCTTGAGCAGTTAAACAGAGAACCGACTCGTGGCGATAACATATTAGACCTTCTGGTGACAAACAGACCTGAACTATTTGAAACAGTTAATGCAGAACAGGGAATCAGCGATCATCTAGCGGTTACGGCATCGATGATTTCAGCCGTAAATAGAAATATTAAAAAAGGTAGGAAGATTTTTCTGTTTAGCAAAAGTGACAAAAAGCAGATTACAGAGTACCCGATGGCTCAACATGAAAGTTTTGTCTCAAGTACAGATAGTGTTGAGGATCAGTGGACAAAGTTTGAAACCATCGTACAATATGTGTTAGATGAGTATGTGCCAAGCAAGATCGTAAGACATGGAAAAGAGCCACTGTGGTACAACAACCGAGTTAGGAAACTGCTGCGGAAGCAAAGGGAACTTCACAGCAAACATAAACATAGCCAAAGCCTTGCAGACAAACAAAAATTACATGAAGCGAAATGTAGTGTGAGGAGGGTTATGCGAGAGGCGTTCAGTGAATTCGAAAGTAAAGTTCTGTGTACTGACTTGGCAGAAAATCCTAAGAAATTTTGGTCTTATGTCAAAGCGGTAGGTGGATCAAAACAAAATGTCCAGACACTCTGTGACCAAAATGGTACTGAAACAGAGGATGACAGACTAAAGGCCAAAATACTAAATGTCTTTTTCCAAATCTGTTTCACAGAGGAAGACTGCAGTGTAGTTCCTTCTCTAGATTGTCGCACAGATGACAAAATGGTAGATATCGAAATAGACGACAGAGGGATAGAGAAACAATTCAAATCACTCAAAAGAGGAAAGGCCGCGGGACCTGATGGGATACCAGTTCGATTTTACACAGAGTACACGAAGGAACTTGCCTCCCCTTCTTGCAGCGGTGTACCGCAAATCTCTAGAAGAGCGTAGCATTCCAAAGGATTGGAAAAAGGCACAGGTCATCCCCGTTTTCAAGAAGGGATGCCGAACAGATGTGCAGAACTATAGACCTATATCTTTAATGTCGATCAGTTGTAGAATTTTGGAACACATATTATGTTCAAGTATAATGACTTTTCTGGAGACTAGAAATCTACTCTGTAGGAATCAACATGGGTTTCAAAAAAGACGGTCGTGTGAAACCCAGCTCGTCCATGAGACTCAGAGGGCCATAGACACGGGTTCACAGGTAGATGCCATGTTTCTTGACTTCTGCAAGGCATTCGATACAGTTCGCCACAGTCGTTTAATGAACAAAGTAAGAGCATATGGACTATCAGACCAATTGTGTGATTGGATTGAAGAGTTCCTAGATAACAGAACACAGCATGTCATTCTCAATGTAGAGAAGTCCTCCGAAGTAAGAGTGATTTCAGGTGTGCTGCAGGGGAGTGTCATAGGACCATTGCTATTCACAATATACATAAATGACCTGCTTTTTGCAGATGATGCTGTGGTGTATTGAGAGGTTGTAACAATGGAAAATTGTACTGAAATACAGGAGGATCTGCAGCGAATTGATGCATGGTGCAGGGAATGGCAATTGAATCTCAATGTAGACAAGTGTAATGTGCTGCGAATACATAGAAAGATAGTTCCCTTATCATTTAGCTACAAAATAGCAGGTCAGCAACTGGAAGCAGTTAATTCCATAAATTATCTGGGAGTACGCATTAGGAGTGATTTAAAATGGAATGATCATATAAAGTTGATGCCAGACTGAGATTCATTGGAAGAATACCAAGGAAATGCAATCTGAAAACAAAAGAAGTAGGTTACAGTACGCTTGTTTGCCCACTACTTGAATACTGCTCAGCAGTGTGGGATTTGTACCAGATAGGGTTGATAGAAGAGATAGAGAAGATCCAACGGAGAGCAGCGCGCTTCATTACAGGAACATTTAGTAATTGTGAAAGCATTACAGAGATGATAGATAAACTACAGTGGGAGACTCTGCAGGAGAGACGCTCAGTAGCTCGGTATGGGCTTTTGTTAAAGTTTCGAGAACATACCTTCATCGAAGAGTCAAGCAGTATATTGCTTATTGCTCCCTCCTATGTATATCTCACGAAGAGACCATGAGGATAAAATCAGAGAGATTAGAGCCCACACAGAAGCATACCAACAATCCTTCTTTCCACAAACAATACGAGACTGGGATAGAAGGGAGAACCGATAGAGATACTCAGGGTACCCTCCGCCACACACCGTCAGGTGGCTTGTGGAGTATGGATGTAGATGTAGATGTAGATAACTGTTATAGCAGTTATGCTTTAGGACACTATCTTCCAGAAAATGGGCTAACCTTCGCAGGGGCACTGAAAAAGAAGAAGAAAATTCCTCCAGAATTTTTGCCAAACAGGTTGCAAAATACTGGAAACTGTCTTTTCGGATTTCAAGATGACTTCTGTCTTGTTACGAACCAAACAAAAAGAAACAAGGCTGTGCTTTTCCTGTCGTCAGAGCATGATACTGATGAAATAGACACTTCTACAGGAAAGTCTGTTGTAAATCTAGACTACAATGCACCAAAGGTGGCGTAGATAGTGTTGGTTACATGCGTACATCCTACTACACTCAGCAGACAACAAGATGGCCCTTGGCCTTGTTTTTTCAGTATGTGGATCCTGCTGGAATTAATTCTCAAGTGCTGTTTTTGGCAAATAATCCAGATAAAAGGTTCAGAAGAACAACTACCAACAAACCTGTCCTTGGCTCTACTGGAAAGCCAGTTGAAACCAAGCATTTCTGTGATCCTATTAATCAATCTCTGTAAGGAATGAAGAGGTTGTTAGAAGATGTGGAAGGTGCTATCTCTGTGGTAGTAAAGAAATAACAAAACTACTGTGATTTGCAACAGTTGCAAAAAATTTGAATTTGTTCTGGGTCATTGCTTTAACAAGGGCAGAAGTATCATCAGCGAATAAAACTGAGCGTAAATTTGTGTTCAGGGGTAGATCATTATATAAAGTAAAAATAAAATTGGACCCAGACTTGAGCCTTGTGGAACACCTTGCGAAATAATCATCCATTCAGAGAAGGAATTTCCCTTACTTGATGATCTAGCTACCCTTTGTTTTCTTTTCATGATGTAGGCCTATGACCTAAAACACTCTAAAGCACATCCCCCAGTTCTGTATCTTTCCATTTTATACAGTTCACACAATCAAATGCTTTCGTGAGGTCACAGAAAAATCCTGCAATTTTTCTGGATTTGTTTAAGGCGAAACTGATTTTTTTCACAAACTCATTAACAGCCTCTATTGTATTTTTGCCTTTTTGTAAGCCATATTCACTATCTGAAATTATGTTTGATTTCTCTATAATTTTTTTAATTTGTGTTACCACCACTTTTTCAGATATTTTTGGAAAAAATTGGGAGAATAAGAACTGGGTGGTAGTTCCCCATATCTTCTCTTGAGCCTTTTTTAAACAAAGGTTTTGAGCATCAGTTGTGTGCCAGACAATTTATCCAAAATTTTACCACTTTTTTTTATCATTCATAAAGTTTCAGGAAAAACCAAAAGAAATTCTGGCTTTAGTTATCAGAACTTAAAATACTTTCTTCAGTTGTTAAATGTAAGGGATAGAGTTCCTTCACACTGTAAATTAGTTATATTGCAACTTGGAAATGTACATCAATGGATGCATGGAATTTTTACCCCACAATGATAGGAAAGATATAAGATATGAAGTTATTGGTAGGGTAATGAGGAATTACTGTTTTCCTCTAAAACAACTGGTTTATGAAAAGCTTCTATGATTGCTAAAGTATATGGGATCCATGTCAGGTTAAACTCACAGGGTACATAAAGTACATAAGTGGAAACCAGTTAGTTTATTCATTCACACAACATGTGCAGTTATTCTCATCATGAAGGAGATCTTTTAGAGGGTGTGGAACAAGTTAAGTTATATTAGGTTGGTGCATAAGTTTGTTGCATTCTTGTTTTGCATGTTGGTATTCCAGTTGCTATGGGTTTATTTATCAATTTTCACTTTTTCTTTGTAGTTCACTGTTGCTGTTTCAGTTTACATATTGTCATTTTGTCATTTGGAGATAGTGAGTGGAGTTGTGGATGCTAGGAAATGGAGTGGTACATGGAGAAATGGGAACACTTCCAAGATACTCTTCTGTTTTGAGTTCAATAGCGGGTGACAGTAGCAGAGGCAGCCATAAACATTTGTGCCATGTACAGGGTAATGCTACTGGACAGAGCATGGCAGGAAAATGGTTCTCTCATTTTAAGAAGGATCATTCTGACGTTAGTGACTCTCCATGTTCAGAAAGCCCTTTGGGGTTTGATGAAGATCATTAAGCATTAATCCACAATGATCCACGTCACTGTACTCAAGAACTAGCAGGTGTGATGAGCTGTGAGCATTCCACCATTGTGTGATATCATGCAGTAGGAAAGGTTCAAAAACTGGATTAAGTCATACCACATACTCTAAGCGAAAATCACAAAAATCAGTGGGTGGCCATATGTGCATCTCTGCTAGCTTTTCATCAATTGGCCTGCAAACAACACCGACCATTCCTGTCCTGTATTGTTACTGATGAAGGGAAATGGTATCTTTATGCTAGCATGTGGAAAAGAAAGAAATGGTTGAGCTGAAACAAAGCAACAACACCCATTACAAAGTCCCGCACACATGCACAGAAAATAATGTTATGCATCTGGTGGGACAGCAATGGTGTGTTATACTAAGAATTGCTTCCCTGAGGTGTAACCACCACTACAGAGGTTTATTGTCAGCAACTAAGACATCCAGCACATGCAATCCAAGAACAACAAGAAGGAAGACTATATGAAGTGATGCTATTCCATGATCACACATCCCTCCATTCTGCTAGACTGACAAAAAACACTATACAGGAGTTGGATTTCCTTTCCAGATGAAAATGCACTTTTAACATGACTCAGTAAGTTCTTCACCTCAAAACCACATGATTTCTATAGTCGCAAAATTGAAAAGTTACCCCAGCATTGGTAGACTGTTGTAAAAAGTGAAAGAGAATATGTTATTGATGACTAAAGTCCATGTTATGTTTCTCTCTTGTGCTTATTAAACTTACGGACAAATGCTATAAACTTATGCAGCAACCCTGTACATTAACGGGCACAAGAACCCACTGAAGGCAACATCTGTTAAGCATGCTAACTGTTGATTACTAGTCCTCATCTGCTCACATTTTAGTAATGTAAATAAATTCTAGATTACTTCTTTAATATGCATATCATTAAACCAGAAGCCCAGCCACAGTACTCACTCCTACCCTATCCACTTTCTGTTCTTTATCTACTGTTTCATCCTAAGCATGTATGTAACTTTATTGACTTCAGAGAACACTGTTATCTGCCTATATACTGGAAAATTTGGAACCAGTGTACTATGAGCTTAACCAGAATTTACATCCACAAGTCCAAATATTCCATCAAATTATGGATGGTGAATGTATTGAGAGGTACTTTTTCACTTTATTTTTTGAGAGGTGGTGATTTCTAGTTCCCAACCTAACATCTGCTGGCAACCTGTTAAAGACCCTTCCACCACAATAAATAGTCGTGTTTTCAAGCTTGGACAGGGACACAGAGTGTATATGGAAACCAGTTTGGAGTCCAGTATCATGTCTGTAAATATCAGATTTCAGCCTGTATTCACTGCTATTGTTAACCACAAATATAATTATAGAGTAAAAATATTTGCGTTTGTGTGTGTGGTGTCGATAGGTCGTATCGACCATAGACAACATTAATCTTTGGGACTCAGTTCACTCATCCAAGCCGCCATGTTAATTTAGTCTGTTCTTATACCTTGTACTGTGTGCAAATGTATGATAATTGTTGAAATATACGTATGTGCAGATATTAGTGGTGACAGTTTATTCTGTGTACCGCTATTCATATCCTTGTTCCCCGATGTTTCTACATATTCCGCGACTTCCATGCCATATGTTGTAAATCAATAGGTTATGCACATGCTGCCATGGTCACCTCACCCAATGCTTTGTTCAAAGATTTGGAAGCCCAACTATGACCACCAGGCCCCTTCAATCCTTCGCCAACAGCCAGCTCTCCATTACTCCATAGTGATTCACGATTTCCAACCACATTAACCTCAGTCTTTGTTGTTCTACAACGATCGAGTGCTACACTGTTAACTCAAACAATGGACTCGGGTATCCTGTCGCTGGACTGTGCTCGCCATCATGTGAAGTGTGAAGTGGATAATATTCAGAACTGTGTACCTACCGATCGATTGTGTAATGTTCAAAGCGATCTGCATTTGCACACGTACTTTGACTCTCAACGAGCCACAACAACAGTTACTGTCATGCCATGTGCAATGCCACCATTTGTGCAAAATGCACCAAGCCACTATCAATTGCAACCTGTTCCAGTTTTCCCTCATTTGCAGACTAACGATGGACATTTTCGTGCGCAAAATTCTCCTTGCTCACCCCCCAGACCTGTTGCTCAACTTTCCAACCACATCGGTTCAAGTACATCTTTCGGTGTTTCAACTTCCAGGGGCGTCTTACCACACCGCAATGATCTTCCGCAAGTTCCACCGGTAATTTGTAGTCTGGCCCCACGTGGCGTGTTTTCAACATGCACAGAGAACTCACACTTTTCTCTCTCTCTCTCTCTCTCTCTCTCTCTCTCTCTCTCTCTCTCACACACACACACACACACACACACACACACACACACACACACGCACACACGCAGGGGGCCCTGGTTCTGATCGCTCAGCTGCTCACTTCTCCCACACCTCCGCCTGTGTCTGCCGCGCTGCGTCCTTCCACATTATTTCTGAGGTGGGCAAATTCCAATCAGTACCTGTAACCTAAGGTCCAGTTTATGGGACCCCTACATGTATCGCACAACCACTTGTTTGCATGGTACCAACCATGCCAGCCTACTGTGCTGGCCGGCTGTACAGCTTCTCCTGCCATGGACCAGCCGGTTTTTGAAGGGACACTGAAGCCACCTTCGTGCCCTCCCCCAGGTCGTCTGCCAAAGCTGCCGCTTTTATATAAAGACAACCCTGTATCATGATTTGTGCTTGTCGAGCATCTTTTCGAGTTGAGTTACATCACGGGTCTGATGACAACTCTAAATTCCTGCATCTCGTCACGCACCTTCATGATCACTCGGATTTAATTTGCGATCTACTCCTCTCACCACCACCTCCACCGAAGTATGAGTTCGTGAAGAAAATGATCATGGAATGACTCGCCTGCTCACCACTAGAGATGGGTAGTTCGTGAACGAATAGGTGCAAAGGAACAGTTCATCAAGATGAACGAAAGGACCAAGGAAAGAATTCCAAGGAACGATTGGTTCATAGTTCACTTTGGTAGAGGCGGTCTACTTATAGTTCCTGGGAACGAGGAACAATTGGTTCATAGTTCACTTCGGTCACGGCTGTCTACTTATAGTTTCCGGGAACAAGGAATGATTGGTTCATAGTTCACTTCGGTCGCGGCGGTCACTTCGGCAGTTCTCGTTCCAGCGTCAGTCATGTGCTCATCTCAGTCTCGGTCTCCCTTGGCCACACTCGTCGTTCTTTGCATGACCATCTGTCTCAGTTCCACTGCCGACTGCTCCTAGTTGTTCGGTATCCAGTTGTTCATTTCGTTGACTGCGCCTGCCCATTTTACACGTGTTCCAAACTGTTCTTTCACTTGGTTCTGGCTATTCAGCGTCCACGACTGGTAATCAAAAAGTATTTTATACTTACATAAATTACATAAAAATTACGTTGTATCTAATAGGTACATCTTTTCAGGTAACAAAAGGGCATATCAGCTCACTTCATTATATCGATGAACAGCAGATGACATACTTATAACAAGGCAAGTTTTTCTGTTATTCATATTTTTTTTAGTTTCATCGACTTGATTTAGCAACTAACTTTCAATAATTTGCTTGATTTTTAGTGTAATAAAATTCATATAAAGCGATTTTTGTGTATCTTTCATACACAAAACATTACATTTAGGAAGGCTCTAATTATTTTTAAGTTTGGTTGTTTCCAATTTGTATTACCTGCTAGTTAGGTTTCTTTGAAAAAAAAAAAAAAAAAGTGGGTTGTGGGTCAATTTGGCTCAGTAGGAAAAGCAGTGCCTCTCCATTTGAAAAGACATAGATTGACACAAAATCGTATTTACTTATTACCTCAAAAACATTTGTTCAGAAGGAGCTTCCAAACCAAAAACTTTATTACTGCGAACTTAATTATTATTATTATTCCTGCATTAACTTTAATAATGCAACATAAAAACCTAATTTTTACTAAGCGTGTGACGCAAGTATGATGAGAAAACCACATTTTACATTATGCTTCCATGAAGTCTCTACTTCGCCTACGAACTCAGAGACAATGTGAAGTATATATAGGGTGTAAACGACTACTGTTTACATCGTAGCATAGCTATGTAGTGGAAGTTGAAATGAAGAATTTTATACAAGAGACTTGTGGTCTATTAAGTTGGGGAACAGCAACCAACAGGTTTACAAGACTACATGAGCTACAGCCCATGAGCGTCGTGTGAGATTTTTATGTTCTCTTCTCCAGCTCTCTACAAATCGTCATCGATTGTTTAACAATTGTTGCTTGCATTAACTTGTTATTTCTTCACTGCCTAATTATTACATGTTTGTCTGTTTGTTGTATCTGCTTGTAACGGGCAACACATCGTCCGTAATTGGCAAGCAGTCTGTGGTCGGGGCCGGATTTCTGTGCGCCACCCTATATTATTTCCCTGCAATCAGCCACGCAACGCTACAGTTGGCTAAACGAGAGGTTCTGCAGAATCACGGAAGTTACTTCTAAACATATGTAAGAATTCTGTAATGAATAAAAACTCTATACTCCAGGGGGGAGGCAAGTGCCCTCCATCTTTGTCACCTACACTACTAGTTTTCAGTTTTTCATAAGAACCATATACCAAGCACAAATGAATGGTGAACGAGTAAAAATGAACAGTTCCCAAAGAAGAATGATCAGCAGTGAACTAGTTCCCAAGAATGAACGAGTTTGCCCATCTCTATTCACCACAAGAATTGAACATCAAGATCTTGTATGAGGAACACCTGGGGGACCGAACTCCATCACAATTCTGGAGCTGCCTTCAGTTTCTTGTGAGTGAGCATACCATGCTGGACGTCACAATGTTGGTAGTGTGGTCTGCCAAATTGCCTACTGACCTACAGATCCACCTGCTACCGCACTCCTTTGAGTCAATTGTCTCTTGTCTCTGCATCGCAGACTAACTGTATTCATTGCTATGACAACACAAACCAGCTCACCACCCACCGCTAGTTGGCACAACTGCTCCTGCTTACTGGCTGTCTGCTGGCAGAGGCAGGGCTCGCTCCGCCTCCACACCTTCTACATCACCTGGCAGTATCTGCTTGGTCTCTCCACCATCCGAGCGCTCCAGGATCACCCACACACCAAACGTGCCGGTATACATGCCGGAACAAATCAACGAGGACAAGCCTCCTCTGCTGCTGCGGTCACCACCACCACCGCATCCAGCTCATCCATACTGCTCATACCACTAGATTTTCGGCGATAATGCCAAGAAGTGCCAATTACCTTACCAGTACCCAAATGCCGACCGCAGGACCTAAAAGATGCCGAGTCCTGTAGGGAAACTCACAGGCGTCCTCATGCATTGCTCTCCATCCACTCGTCTGCCCGGCCAAGCGGTCATTTTTACGTGACTGACATTTTGTCACATCTGTTTTCTTAGTCGACACTGATGCTGATGTGTCTATCATACCTACATCGATGACTCCCACCATCTTTTCACCAACGAAGTCACTTCTACGAGCTGTCAATGCATCAACATTACAAACCTCAGGCTCTGTCAACATTATGGTGCCCCTCTCTCCTTCTCTGTGTTTTCTGTGGACTTTCCACATTGCCAACATCGATGAACCAATTCTTGGTATGGATTTTTTGTCCCATTACAAACTCTCTCCGAACGTAGTTCAGGGCTCAGTGCTACAACATCCCACTAACACACAGATACTGTGCTCCTGCACTTAAGTCCATGTTCTGTTTATCTCATAACATGTGAGTTGGTACATGAGTGCTCCATCCTCGTGGGTGACATTGTGACCTGTATCACTAACCTACTGTCAGACCACAACTCGGTGGCACAAGTTCACCAGAAAAACGACGAGCTGAAACAACGACTAGCACACACTTACAACGAGATCATCGTGGCTCGTACCTCACTGCTGAAACTGCAGTCCACAGTCCCCCCACCTAATTGTGTTTCTCCAGCAGCCACCAGCTCGGACACTCATCAGGTTAGTCCAAAAACATTAACTGTGTGTGACAATTCGCATCCAGTAGACTCCGCATCTACGATGCGCTCGCCACGTTCACTGCCATATGTGTCAGACAGTGCTTCTAATAACAGTTGCGCACGTGATATGACCATGCCCATCATGCGGGCAGTCGCCCCATGTGTTGATAAACATTCCCCCTCTCTCGCACGCCAGCCACATGACTCAGCGGCCATCGCTGTTCCGTGTGCGACGCCAACACCACTCTCGCCCGTGCCGGGTACCAAGTGCAAGGGTGACAGCAGACAGTTGCTGCGCATTCTGACCCACTCCACACTGCGCACGCAGCCTCCCTCCAAACAAGCGCACGCACACTCACGCACTAGACATGTGACTTTCGTGCTGCCTTTTCCCACTTGCACTAATGGCTATACCTCGTCGTGCCCTACTCGTCCAAAAACTACGCGTCAGAACATTGATCAATCTCATGTGCAGTTCTGTTTCTTCCATAATTGATGGAATGACACACAAGATAGTTACCACTGCTGGCCCTCCTATTAGGCACAAGATTAGACGCCTCAACCCTATTAAGTTGCGCGCAGCCCGGCAGCAATTTAATGAACTTTTGGACGCAGGTACCCTGCAACCCACAGACAGCAACTGGTTTTCACCGATCCACCAAGTCCTCAAACATGACGGTTTTTTTTTCCAAATGTGCAGTGACTATAGACGTTTAAACACTCGTACTGTCATGGACAATTACCCAATGCCTAACAAAAATGATATCACTCATATGTTATTGGGCGCTACAATCTTCAGTGTTATTGACTGTAAACGTGCCTAGCACCAGATTCCCTTAGCACCGCATGACATCCCTAAAACAGCTATTATCATGCCGCTTGGTTTGTTCCCACACAACTTCATGCCATTCGGCCTAAAAAACGTGGTGCAAATGTGGCAGCATTTCATTCACTCCATCTTACAACAGTTCGAGTTTTGCTTTGCATATCTGGATGACATACTCATTTTCAGCAAGTGATCTGAGGAACATGAAAATCATTTATCCATGGTCCTCCAGACCTTGAACTCCATTGGCGTCCAGGTCAACAAAGAAAAATTCCATTTGTATCAGCCTTCTGTCACTTTCTTGGGTTACACAGTCTCCACCGACGGAATACAGCCTCCCAAATCCCCCGTGCACTCCATCACTTCACTGCTGGCCCTGGCTACTTACAAAGAACTCCAAGGTTTCCTGGGCACAATAAATTACTACCATTGTCACCTGCCTTCTGCCGCCACTGTGCAGGCCCCACTGACAGACTCACTGTCAGGTAAACAGACTTCAGGACTCAAACCCGTTCACTCGACTGCATCTGTCCTGGAGGCTTTCAATGCATTAAAGACTTCTTTAGCTCACGCCGTGACACTTGCCCACCCTGACCCCTCAGCCGAGTTGTACATCACTATGGATGCCAGTGACATCGCAGTGGGAGCAGTACTACAGCAACATGAGGCAGACATGGTTTCCCCTCTACATTTCTTCTCTAAAAAACTATCAACAGCTCAGAAGAAATACTCCACTTTCGATAGAGAACTCCTTGTGGTCTACAAGACCGTCAAACACTTCCACCCCGACATGGAGGGTCATTTGTTCTTCATCCTCACAGATCACAAACCACTCGTAGACGCTTTCTGCAGCCCCCTCGAGGACCCACCCCCTCGGGGTTTCCGTCTCTTTGATCCAGTCTCCCAATTCACAAACAATGTTCGCTGCATCAGAGGTATGGACAATATCACCACAGATTTTTTTTCCTGGATCAATACTATTTCATGCATCATTGACTTATCCAACCTGGCCACCCTACAAGCCTCTGATGAGGAATCTCAAGCTCTCCTCACGGACCCTCAAACATCCCTTGTGTTTACTAAAGCTAAATAAATTCCCTGGCATTGTGGACAAGGCGTGGTGCAACTCTTCTACTAGTACCTTACACCTGCTACTGCCCCCCCCCCCCCCTGCGCCGGCAGGCCTTTGACACTCTGCATAACCTCACTCACCCTGGCCTGGCATCCATGCCACTACACAGCTCATCTCCGAGAGTTTCGTTTTGAAAAATACAAAACGGGACTGTCAGACCTAGGCACGCAGCAGTGTCCCCTGCCAATGCAACAAAATTGGCCACCACACCATCCCACCACTGAGCAAGTTTGACATCCCTCCAGGAAGAGTTCGTCATGTACATATCAATCTTATCAGTCCTATTACACTGTCGGAGGGCCATAGATACATTCTATCACAACTGACCACATGTCCCGCTGGGTAGAGGCAGTCCCCTTACCTAACATCACTGCCGAGACCGTGGCCAAGGGTTTTATCTCCTCATGGATTGCTAGGTTTGGTTGTCCAACCACCATCGCCACCGACCAGGGTCGGCAGTTTGAGTCTTCCCTGTTCATTATTTTATGTAACGTCTGTGACACAAAGAAAATTCACACCACAGCCTACCACCCACAAAGCAACGGGTTAGTGGAATGGTGGCACCACACTCTAAAAACGGTGCTCAGGTGCCACAATTGCCACTGATCTGAAGCACTTCCATGGGTACTGCTAGGCCTCCATTCAACTTTCAAGCCCGACT
Organism: Schistocerca serialis cubense; assembly: GCF_023864345.2. Lineage (NCBI taxonomy): Eukaryota > Metazoa > Arthropoda > Insecta > Orthoptera > Acrididae > Schistocerca > Schistocerca serialis. The sequence continues at coordinate 395,454,265 of NC_064640.1, forward strand.
TACAGGGAACTATCTCAGAATTCGTTTTTGGGGAGAACCCGTCCTACCAGGGGAACTCATTCAGCCTCAAGTACCTGAAGACTTCCCCCCTCCCCAGATTTTGTAAGTCGCATGTGCATCCACTTCAAACATGCATGCCTGCACCCACCTATCAGCCACTCACCACCAGACATTTACGTGCCAACCGCTCTCAACACTTGCTCCCATGTAATGCTGAGAGACTATTTGGTCCAACAATCTCTGCAAATCTGCAAACACCTTATCTCCGGTGGGACAATACAATTACCAACATTGTCGTCAAAGACAGTCCACAAACTGTTTCATTACACTGACTCAAACCGGCATTCATGGACCCTGACATCCCTCTGCTGGCTCAGTCTGATTCTCCTAATGACTCTCCCATCAGTCTCCCTCCCACCATGGAGTCTGACAATGGTTCTCCTGTGGTGACCACGCCGTTTTGGTCAGCCAACATATGTCTGTCACCTTTCACGGGTTTCTCAGACATGTCACCCTCCACCCCATGTGCGGGTTTTGCTGCTACCTCATCGACTATGGAGACACCCTCTCCCATAGTCACCCTGCTTTGCAACGTACCCCCACACCGCCTGGACTACATTTCAATCGTCACTCTCGATGACTGAGTTCTCATTCTACTCACAGACACCGTGACCCCGCCACCCAATGACCAGTTAAACATCAGTGTTGTGCATAGTCTCACACTCCCTCGTGAGTGCTACCAAACGATGATACGCACCTTCATCTCGCCTGACAGCTCAATTAGCATCCTAGCTTGCCACACCTACACCTCGCCATCTGCCGTTCAACCCGCCTGCTCTTGGGCTGGCCGCTGCATCGTCCATCCTCACTGTCTCAACGGCTTCGAGGTAGACCTGCTTCCCATCTCTCCACCTCTGAACCCCGCCCCTGTCGGGGTGGAGGTCCCAGCTGTGCATCTACCAGTTTGTACGACCACCAGCAGCATCGATGCCGACATGGTCTTCCCTCAAGACTCACATGCAGTACTACTCCGTACTACGTACTGCTGTAGGGAGGGGGGGGGCTGTGTGGCGTCAGTAGGTCATATCGACCATAGACAACATTAATCTTTGGGACTCAGGTCGCTCATCCAAGCCGCCATGTTAATTCACTCTGTTCTTATACCTTATAATGTGTGCACGTGTATGATAATTGTCAAAATTTATGTATGTGCAGATATTAGTGGGTACAGTTTATTCTGTATACTGCTATTCATATCCTTGTTCCCATAAGTACAAGGATCCTATCAATCTCTAATGACCTCCTTATAAATGGAATGTTAAACCCCAATCTTCCTTCCTTTCTTGCATGTATTCCAAGGTCCCTGATGAGTCTTCTATAATATGTTCTGTTGTCGATGATGTAAAATATTTCCACAGTATTCTTCTGAAAAATAAATACTTTTTCTTTATTCTAGCTAAATTGACAAGAATATCATGCTACAGGATAGTGTCAAGTGACAGTATGCAGTACTGCCTGCAGGTCAACACAGTGAGAGATATTTCTATGATGAAACCAGGTGGCAAAAATGGTCAGCGAGTCGTGAGTAATATGTTGCAAAAGTTAAGCTAGGAAATGCTTTAAAACAGATGATTAATATTGAGTGAAGTCTTTCTTCAAAATACCCAAAAGCTGTTTTCACTGTGGAATCTATAAAGATTCTTTTGCCATGCATGACAATGCCTGACCCTATTCCATCATTCACACCAAAAGTCTGATCGTATCTTTTGCGTGGGAGCAGAATGTCCACCCAGCATACAGGCCAAACTTAGTATTGAGTGATTTTCATTATTCTGCTACCTAAAGGAGTTCCTTAGAGGCAAGGGCCTCACAACAGACTCGGCAATGAGTGTTTTCCATTTATTCCACTACCTAAAGGAATTTCACAGTGCCAGATGACAAGGTGAATAAAGCAGTCCACTGGTGGTCCTCAGAGGTGGTAGAAAAATATTTAAATAAATATGGAAACTATGTAGAAAAATAGAGAAACATGTAAGGAATTAAATAAAAACTGTTTTTTGAAAAATCTGTGATGGTTTATGTTTCACAAGAAATTGGATCTTACTTTCTGAATAAACCTCAAATAAAGATCAACTAAAGTATGGTGTTATTAAGTTGGGATGTTATCTGATCATGATGGGATATGGGTCAGAACAGACAATATTAACCCTGAAAGTAATAAACAGATTGTCACATACAGAATATTAATTGAGAGCAATATTGAGCAATTGAAACATAAACTGTAGGTGGTAGATTGGCTGAATATACTGCATTACCTAAAAAATCTTGAATGTCATCTGTGACCTATTCCCCTATATAAAAGATACTTCCTCCACTGACTCTCCATGGTTTCTGGCCACAGCTAATGGTCTAGTGCCTCTGGGTCATGTGGCCTAGGTTCGATTCCTGGCCAGGTCAGGGATTTTCTCTGCACAGGGACTGGGTATTTTTGTTTTCTTCATCATTTCACCATCATTAAGGAAAGTGGCAAAACTGGACAGTGAAACAACTGGGAATTTGTACAGGCACTGATAACCACACAATTGAGCACCCCACAAATCAAATATCATCATCATCATCATCATCATCATCATCTACACAGTTCCTGTTCCTTTACCACACAGTACCCTGCTCATCATTACTGATGCCATGTCCCTCTGCACTTACATCCCTAATGTCCACCATAGGGTGGAGGGGTTTCAGGTTCCGCTAAATAGGTCAGGTGTCCACTACACAAAGGAGGTGGCTACATAGGCAGCAGGGGCTGTGTGGTATGGACTGGGCAGTTTTTTAGGTTAGACAGTCTTGGGAAAGATCAAAAAGGGCTCCAGTCTCAAAGGGTACAGGACAAAGAAATGATGAGAATCAACCAAGCAACAGTCGGTATTGTAGTTGTAAATTGTCGTAGCTGTGTTGGTAAAGTACCAGAGCTTCAAGTGCTGATAAAAAGCACTGAAGCTGAAATCATTACAGGAACAGAAAGCTGGAGGTGAATTCTGCCGAAATTTTACAGAGGCGCAACTGTGTTCAGAAAGGATACATTAAATAATGTAGGTGGTGGTGTGTTTGTGTCTGGTGGTAGTATTTTATCTTGTAGTGAAGTTGAAATAGATAGTTCCTGTGAATTACTATGTGTAGAGGTTATACTCAACAACCATACCAAAATAATAATTGGCTCCTTCTACCGACCCCACGAATCAGATGATATAATAGCTGAACGCTTCAAAGAAAACTTGAATCTCATTACAAATAAGTACACCACTCATACAGTTATAATTGATGGAGACTTCAATCTACCCTCAATTTGTTGGCAAAAATACGTGTTTGAAGCCGGTGGTAGACAGAAAACATCTTCCAAAATTGTACTAAACGCTTTCTCTGAGAATTACTTTGAACAATTAGTTCGTGAGCCCACACAAATTGTTAATGGTTGAGAAAACAGACTTGACATCTTAGCCACAAATAATCCTGATCTAATAGAGATCATCATGACTGATACAGGGATTAGTGAATAGAAGGTCATTGTAGCGAGGCTCAAGACCATATCAACCAAAACCACTAAAAATAAATGCAAAATATATCTATTTAAAACAGCAGATAAAAATTCGCTTGATGCCTTCCCAAGAGAGGGTCTCCATTCCTTCCAAGCTAATTATGTAAGTGTAGACCAGACATGGCTCAAATTCAAAGATACAGTATTGACAGCAATAGATAGATTCATACCGCATAAGTTAATAAGGGACAGGACTGATCCATCATGGTACACAATACACGTCAGAACACAGTTGCAGAAGCAACAAAAAAAGCGTGCCAAATTCAGAAGAATGCAAAATCCCCAAGACTGGCTAAGTATCACAGAAGCTCAAAATTTAGTGCAGACATCAATGTGAGATGCTTTTAATAGTTTCCACAATTAAATATTGTCTCAAAATATGGTAGAAAACCCAAAGAGATTCTGGTCCACTGGCAAAAAACAGTCAATACCGTCACAGCGCGATAGCAATGGAAATGTTACCGATGATGGTGCCACTAAAGTGGAGTTACTAAATACAGTTTTCCATAATTCCTTCACGAAAGAAGATGAAGCAAATATTCCAGAATTCAAAACCAGAAAGAACTTTTATTATGAGTGATATAAAAGTAGATACGTTAGGTGTTGCGAAACAACTCAAATCGCTTAGGAAAGGCAAATCTTCCAGTCCAGATGGTATACCAATCAGGGTCCTTTCAGAGTATGCAGACACCATAGCACCTTTCTTAGCAATCATATACAACCGCTCACTTGACAAAAGGTTTGTTCCTAAAGACTGGAAAGTAGAGCAGGTCACACCAATATTCAAGACTGACCTCAATTTGCAGTAGGATTTTGGAGCATGTACTGTACTTGAACATTATGAATCACCTTGAAGAAAATGACTTATTGATACATGACCAACACATATTCAGAAAATATCATTCTTGTGCAACACAGCTAGCTCTTTATACCCATGAAGTAACGAGTGCTGTTGACAAGGGATCTCAGATCGATTTCATATTCCTAGATTTCCGGAAGGCTTTTGATACCGTTCCTCACAAGCGACTATTAATCAAATTGCATGCATATGGAGTATCATCTCAGTTTTGTAACTGGATTTGTGATTTCCTCTCAGAGAGGTCACAGTTCGTAGTGATAGATGGTAAATCATCGAGTAGAACAGAAATGATATCTGGCATTCTGCAAGGTAGTGTCATAGGCCCTCTGGAGTTCCTGATTTATATAAATGATCTATGTGATAATCTGAGCAGCCCCCTTAGATTGTTTTCAGAAGACACTGTAATTTACCATCTAGTAAAATCATCAGATGAACAGTTACAATTACAAAATGATCTAGAGAGAATTTCTGTGAGGTCATCTACATGGGTACTAAAAGAAATTGAATAAATTTTGGGTATACAATAAATCGCACAAATCTAACGGCTGTCAACTCGACTAAATACCTAGGAATTACAATAACTAGCAACTTAAATGGAATGACCACGTAGATAATATTGTGTGGAAGGTGAAATAAAGACTGCGCTTTGTTGGCAGAACACTTAGAAGATGCAACAAACCCACTAAAGAGACAGCCTACATTACACTTGCCTATCCTCTGCTGGAATATTGCTGCACAGTATAGGATCAGCTCATTTTGTGTTATCGCACAATAGGGAGGAGAGTGTCACTGATATGATATGCGAGCTGGGGTGGCAGTCACTGAAACAAAGGCGGTTTTCTTTGCGGCGAGATCTATTTACAAAATTTCAATCACCAACTTTCTCTTCCGAATGTGAAAATATTTCGTTGACACCCACCTACATAAGGAGAAATGATCATCATAATAAAATAAGAGAAATCAGAGCTTGAACAGAAAGATTTGGGTGTTCCTTTTTCCCACGCACCATATGAGAGTGGAATGGTAGAGAAGTAGTATGAAAATGGTTCGATGAACTCTCTGCCAGGCACTTAAGTGTGAATTGCAGAGTAACCATGTAGATGTAGATGTAGATGTAGAAAACAAATAATTTTAACTCAAGATTCCAAGTGCATGTCCATAATACTCAAAATAATAATAAAATAGATCTTCCATACTAAAGACTGACATTAATACATAACACTCATAAGTACCTAAGTTGTAAATTCTATAACAAACTCGCAAAGATAGTGAGTGATCTACCCTTGAATAGTTTTAATGATACAATAGAAGTTTGGTTCAGATGTACACATTACTACTCAACTGATGAGTCTGTAAACAGACACAAAAGAGATATGCAATAAACAGCCAGTAACTACAGTCTGAACTACAGCTATATGTGTGTGACAATAAGGTATAAACATAGATTATTTGCACAATATTTTTAGATGGATATTTAAGTTAAAACATAATTACATGTGGTACTATCATATATGTGATTATTATAATGTATTATTATTGTTGTTGTTGTTGTAATTGTTATTGTTATATTAATGCTGTATAGTACCACTGTATGTATGAATATTGTATTATGACTATTATTTTAGCATATATATATCTATATGTCCTTCACATGCATATCTATGTAAAATAATCAATATTGTATTGTTTTACGTATTGAAGACACTGATAAAGCCAGTTGTATAGAGAATATACCAAAAGGCAAATAAAGATTCCATTATATTCTAGTCTAGTCTAGTCTATTCATCGCTGCAGGTATTATCAAGATGCATTCAGAAAGACAAAAACTTGAATGGTCTTCCTATGCTCTGTCTTGGAGTAGACTGGGAGGAAACATGAATGTATGATGCAATAAAGGGTCTTTTATCAAACTCTTGCCCAGTGATCTATAGAGAATATACCTATATACAGAAAGGTTAGTACACATATGAGTAGAGAGAATAAGGTGGGAGGAGGAGTTGCCATATATGCCGAAAGTTATCACTGTGTAGAAAGCTTAGATACAAAAAAGTTTTGTCTACAGCAACATATAGAAGCATGTGCCTGCCAACTTAAACTGAAGGAGGGCTCTTTTATAATTGTAACAGTATATAGGTCCCCTTCAGGAAACTTTCATTAAATCCTGGAAAACTTGGATGCCTTGTTGTGCTATCTGTCAGATAGGGGAAAGCAAATTATTGTTTCTGGGGACTTCATTGTTGATTCACTGAAAGAGTGTAATAGGAAGAATGACCTGGAAGTCTTGCTCGGTTCTTTCAATTTGACATCTGTCATTAATTTTCCTACTCAGGTAGTAAAGGACAGGAGCACATTGATAGATAACACTTTTATAGACCAAAATAGGTTTAAAAACATAAATTCTTGTCCTGCTGAGAACTGCCTTTCTGATCACAATGCTCAGCTAGTTACAGTATATGACATAGCTCCATTCAGTAATTCAAAACTACCCTCCAAAGTTGTGCGTTCAATTAATGACTCAACAATTAGAAATTTCAGAGAAAATCTTCAGCAGTTAGACTGGGATGAGGTGTACAAGGAACCCAATGCTAATTTAAAATATCACTTATTTCATGATACACTTGTAAGAGAATTTGAAAACTATTTCCCCAAGGAAGTAGTTAAATCTAATTATAAGGAACCATGCAAAAAACCTTGGCTTACTAAAGAAATAAAAATATCTTGTAACCATAAAAGAGAACTGTATCTAACAACAAGAAAGAGTAATGACCCAGAAACAGCCAAATATTATAAAAGCTACTGTGCTACACTAAGAAAGGTTATTATAAAGTCCAGAAGCATGTGCATCATGTCTGAGATTAATACCTCTGGTAACAAAACCAAAACAATTTGGAATATTATTACAAGGGAGATAGGGCAACCAAGAGTACAGGATGACTGCATCACCATCAAAGCGAATGGAAACTTGATAAAAAAAAACAAGCTGGAAGTCGAAAACATTTTGAATAATCATTTTTTAAATGTTGTAGAGAAAATAGGATCTAAATGTTTATTAGAAGAAGCAAGGCAGTTAATGGAAGAGGCCTTACCCACACCATTTGATACAATTGAAATTCCACCCACCTCTCCCTCTGAAATTAAATAGATAATAAACTCTCTCAAGAATAAAAGCTCACATGGAATTGATGGCATTTCCAGCAGGATAATAAAAGCTTGTCCCCAAGAAATAAGTGGGATTCTTAGCCACATATGTACTAGCTCTCTGAAGCAGGGTATTTTCCCAGATAGACTGAAGTATGCCATTGTTAAACCACTGCATAAAAAAGGGGATACATCTGATGTCAACAACTACCATCCAATCTCTCTTCTGACTGCCTTATCCAAAATTCTTGAAAAAGTAATGTACTGTAGAGTAGCTTCACACCTTTGTAAAAATAAAGTTTTAACAAAATGTCAGTTTGGTTTCCAGAAGGGTTTTTCAACAGAAAATGCTATATATACTTTCAATAATGAAATATTAAACGCTCTGAATAACTGGAAGTCACCCGTTGGGATTTTTTGTGATCTATCAAACGCTTTTGATTGTGTAAATCATGTAATACTTCTAGATAAGCTCAAGTACTGTGGTATGAATGGGACAGTGCTCAAATGGTTTAAATCATGCCTAACTGGAAGAGTGCAGAAGAATGGGGTTTCGCAAGGTTCAGTCTTGGGTCCTCTGCTGTTCTTAATATATATTAATGACTTGCCATTCTAAATTCACGAAGCTGGTACTTTTTGCTGATGATACAAGTATAGCTATCACACCCAACAGACAAGAATTAACTGGTGAAATTGTAAGTGACGTTTTTCAGGAAATCATTAAGTAGTTATCTGTAAATGGGCTCTCATTAAACTTTGACAAAACACAGTATATACAGTTCCACACAGTAAATGGAATGACACTTTGATCTGAAATTAGTAGCTATGGTAGAATATTCAAAATTTCTAAGTGTATGCACTGATGAGGGATTGAACTGGAAAAACACACTGAGGATCTGCTGATTAACAATCCGAACGAATTCAAAAGTAATAGCAGTATACATGGCTACAACACTAGGAGAAAGGATGATCTTTACTACTCAGGTTAAATCTAACTTTGGCTCAGAAGTTGGTAAATTATGCTGCCACAAAAGCAACAGTATTAAATCAGACTTCTTCTAGTAATTTTAATAGCAATATTATCATGATTAATATTACATGTAACAAAGTATTTTAGATAAAGGGATCAAATCAATTTGAGGAATAAAACTGAATAAAATGTGTAACATGAATACCTATTCACCCACCTATCAATTTGTTACTGTCACTTTTATATTATAATCATCACAGAACCAGTAAAGGTCATAATTAAGTAGTATTTCAGTACTTTTGTTAGCCTCCTGTTCTTTGTAAAGGAAAGCCACAGAATCACAGAGTCCAGTTATTTGGTCAATAGCATCAAAAGTCTGACAGATAGCCATATAGCATTTAAAAGGAAATTTAAAGAACTTCTTAATGGTAACGCCTTCTACTCATTAGATGAATTTTTGGATATAGTAAGTGGGTAATTTCCCCAACCCCCACAAAAAACAAGTTAAAAAAATTTAAAAATATTACGTGTCATGTAATATTTTGTCTAATGTAATATCTTGTATACACACCTTTCATTAACCCGACATGTTCCACATCATTACAAAGTGTCGTATTCATGATCTATGGAACAAGTACTAATCTAATCTAATCCTCAGATGCACTGTGAAAATTCGATCATGTGACCAGCACAGGTTAGGTATGGTGTCTTTGTATTTCATGAATTTCCTTCCTTTACGCTGTATAAAATGGTATGCTCATTCTTGCTAAACGTCAGTGTGAAACTCTTCTTTCACATTACTAGCCTTCTAGCTTTTCTTTAACTGAAGTTCATCTTTTCATGTACACAAATTAATTCACTGAAAGCAGTGACATCTGAGTTTGCATTACAAGTCTCAAAGTTTTGACACTTGACTGGTTCAAACATTTCCCAGGTGATGTGATAAGCTGCAGTTGGTAAAGGATACTAATCAGATAATATTATTTCAGGCATCACTGTGACATGTATGATCTGAAATGTACATAAATAAAAGTTGCCATAGTCCTATTAGCTGTAATAACACACAACAGTCACATAGCTAATGTGTAACCACTATAGAGTATACATTCAATTAAAATCATATTCATATGTAAACATTACTGCCGGTGTACTTACAAAACAAAAATTGTACTTCAAACTGATTTCACAGCTGGCAGAAGATTAAACACCATGTTATTGTGCGAAGAAGGCATATTTTTATCTTTATGCCCAAGTGTTTCATACAAGTCATATGTATGTTATGTTCAAATGCCTTTATTATTATCACCAATGTTTTGAAAGAAAATAGCTTCTCTGTACATTAGTTATAAAAATGGTCTTTTAAAAATAGGACTGTATTTTATTAACAAATAATGGCAAGCAAAAGTATACAACATTTTAATAAACATTAGACAAAATCTCTAGTGTTTCAGTCACCATATATTTTTAGAGCTGTGAGGATAAATCTCTCATGTGCAATAGTGTTACTTCACAACATAAACTTGTACATATCTCTGAAAATATGAAAAAAGCAACAGTATTAAATCGGACTTCTTCTAGTAATTTTAATAGCAATATTATCATGATTAATATTAGATGTAACAAAGTATTTTAGATAAAGGGATCATATCAGTTTGAGGAAAAAAAACTGAACAAAATGTGTAACATGAATCCCTATTCACCCGCCTATCAATTTGTTACTGTCACTTTTATATTATAATCATCACAGAACCAGTAAAGGTCATAAATAAGTAGTATTTCAGTACTTTTGTTAGCCTCCTGTTCTTTGTAAAGGAAAGCCACAGAATCACAGAGTCCAGTCATTCACAGTAAATAAATTAATTCGAAAGGAAATATGCAATTTTTCAAGGTTTCTTGATGATTTTTCCTCTTATTTTGTATGGTTCTGCTTTTTCCATCCCTGGAGGATGCAGCCTCATCTGAAATAATGTAATGAAATATAACTTTAAAATATCACAATAACTCAGAATGCAGGGTTGCTTTTCTCATAAAATTAACTTTTAAACACATGAAATAACTGTACCACTAAATTAATCCACCTTTTATAAATCTGTTTCTCAGTAGCTACTGAACATGTTGTAACTAGTTATAATAAAAAAAGGATGTAAGATATCATTTCACTTTTGATACAGCATGTATACCATGCAGAATGTTTGTTAAGTAAAAAATTTGTGTAATTTTCTATTAAGTTACAGGCCTTATGTACATAATTTATTTACAAATACAATCAGTTTCCATATGCAACAAATGAAAATAAATCTTACTCTGACATAGTGTATTAGAATGCGTATCTTACAGCTCTTAGGTTATTGTTTTTTTGTTAAATGATTTAAACATTTACAGATAATATACACTTAGTTTACATTTACACAGTTTCCTCTGAGTGCCTATGGAGATGAAGAGAAGGATCTGCTGTCAGATGCTTTCTTATGGTGTTTACTTTTGGCCACACACATTGATAATTTAGTTCACTAGTTGTTTTTGGTTTAATTACATACAGAGTTGAAATTATGAATTTGCACAAACATATGTAAAAAAGATTGTGTTAACAGTGAGGGAGATCACCCAAAACCTTTCCCTGTTCACCCCCAGCAACTGTGGATTATTAGTTCATATTCTTGTTTTCCTTGGAATAGCTTCATGTGTCCTTGGGCATAAGTTTTTCTCTGTAATGGTACAACTTTTTTTATGATCAACTTCTTTTTAAAACATATGAAACACACTGTATGTCAAAATGACATGGTAATGAAATACTTTGGTGCAAAAGTGGAAATATGGGTTGAATGATAGAACATCAATGGAAGAAAGTGACATACTGCCAACATTTAATGCAATAATTAATACTGAAAATATTTGTAATAAACTAATTTCCAGAAGATAAACTTTTAATTGGCTCTTTCAGCCAGCATTACATTTAGCACCTGGTATTGTTCTGTTCTATCTTAGCCATTTGTCTATCACTGTAAATTCCACGTGACACTTGTCTGCAAATGATACGTAACTGTAATAACTGAAAATAAAGCAGCAGAATTTATACGCTTGATAGTTTACAAAATGGATCCAGCCAACTGACTTGACTATGTACATTTCAGAAAACTTTATGGTACGTTTCAGTACCAATCAGTGAACTAAGGAAGATTACGGTATATTGCCCCACTGATGACAAAGCCATTAGTGATGGGGCACAAGCTTTGATTGGGGAAAGTAGTTGGTCACACCCTTTTCAGAGGAAACATCCCAAACAAAATTTAATCCTGGATGCACCACCATTTTTCTGGATGTAAATCCTGTATCTTACCACAGCATCACTTTACATGGTATCAAACAGTTAAAATCCCAAAAAACTGAAACAAGTCCTTAAAAAACAAATATATAACACAAGTGGATTATGTTAATTTTTTGCTTTAAATATCAATATGAATTTGAGCTGGAATATGCACAATCAGTAACTAGCAAGTAAATTATGTAGTTTTATTTGCAGTATTAATATTATCCTATGTCATGGATTTGGATTTATGGAAAATAGCCTTTCATGGTTGTTTAAGTTAGTTATGAAATATTGCATTTGTTTTAGAGGAAATCAATGTAGCACCCTGTGATTACAATATCAATGATTCACTGCAGGAATCAGACAACTCATACAAATGCCTAGGTGGAACAATCTGTAGGGACATGAAATGGAATGATCACATACGCTCAGTTGTAGGTTCCACAGGTGGCAGACTTTGATTAATTGGTAGGATACAAGGAAAATACAAAAAGTCTTCAAAGGAGATTGCTTGCAAAACACTTATGCTGCCCATCCTGAAATACTGGTCATGCATGTATAACATGTAACAAATAGGACTAATAGGGGATATGGAATTTGCACAAAACAGAGTACCACAAATGGTAACGTGTTTGTTCCACCTATGGAAGATTTTCACCAAGAAGCTGAAAAAATTTAATAGGCAGATGCTTGAAGAGAGACACAAACTATCTCATGAAAGCCACAAACAAAGTTTCAAGAACCAGCCACATGAGGAATCTTGGAATATACTGCAACCCATGGTGTACCACAAAGACAAGATTGGACTTACTACAAAATGCAGAGAGGCATTTACGTGGTCACTCTATACACAAATGGAATGTGAAGAAGCCTTAATAACTATTGCAATATGAAGCACCCACTTCACAGTGGGTTGCAGAGTATAGATGTGGGTACTGATGTAGAGTTCCAGTAATTTAATGCACATACTGAAGCATACTAAAATAATTAATGGGAACATATTTACTTCATATTTGAGGGATTCATGTCAACTAAAATTTAAAACTTTGGAGGTTTTAATGGTCATTCTCCTAGACATCTATTTGGCCATCATCTTGTTATGCAGCAAATCAGATAATTTCAGGGAAAAATGAGTCTGATTATTTATATAATAAATTGCTCAAGAAATCATTTGGCACCATCCTCATGTCTTGCGCAGTTTTTATTTTTTTTGATTGGTGTTCTGTTTCTCACTACCATTTTGCCCACAGGAAATTGCTACTTCCAACCATTCTGTGTAATTGAGTTAAAACTAAATATGCATTCTCAGTGCACTTCAGTTGAGTGTACTGTGTCTCCAATCTTGAACATTGTTTCATCTTTCAGCATACCTCCCAAGGGAACATTCACAAGTGTCAATAAACGATCTTGATGAAACTTGGTGGGTGTTGTAGAAAGGGCAAAGTAGTGCAATACATATTTTCTTGTTTGTGCACAGTTTCACTCTTATGGGATAAAACACATCCCAAAAAGTAATTTGGCGTTTGGAGGGGAATATCTTTGAAATGATAATATATAAAAATGTTTTCCATATAAAAGTTGACATGTAATTAATGTTCTTGTAAAATGTATAATAAACTTTTGTAATAATTTGAAATTTTGCAAAAGACCCCACCACCATTTTGAAAAATGAAGACTTCTGTTACAATGTACATTAAAGAAGCTTTCAATCCATATACATTCCTGTGTAATAAAGCTGGTTTCTGATATATCATTTTTGGAAAATAAGTTGTACATAATGCGCTGTCACAGTATTTTAAATATACCTAGTTAAAATATCTAACCATTAATTACTATTCTAATTCTTTATTTTACTTATCTTTGTTTTGTGTTTTAAATTGTTGTTTTATGCTTTAGATTCATGGCTTTTTTTGTTTTTTAGTTTACCTTTTCACATATGCATATTTTGTTAAATGAAGATAATAAGTAACTCATTATTATGATAGAAAATAATTAAAATAATCAATCTGTAAAGAAATGCTTAAAACATAAAATTTTGTTAAACCATCTACAAAAAATGAACAAAATTTCTCACATAATATGCACAATGGAGAAGCCAATATAAAACAAAATTAAGCAGGCTTTCGAACTGTCATAGGTGATCCTCTAAATATACTGATCTGTATCAGGCATATTTCAGTACATTGGTAAGCCTCAGTGAAGAGAATTGATTACATACTAGTCACTGCAGCTTCAGTGCATTGTTTCTCTGGTGGAGATTGAAATCAAAATCATTCAGACGAACTAGATCTGAAAGTCCTCTTGCAAAGTCCTTCCAATGGTGGTACCTGTGTTGTTGATCCTTTCGGATCACCAAATGAACATGTTCCTTGTCTTCAGGTACGATGCTCTAAATAGTTCTTTCATAGTCACCACCACTAGGAAAGGAAACACATTTCAAATATATTTTAACCTGATCAAACATTTGCTTACCAAATTCTGATGGTGTCACATCAATGTTTGTGGCTTCAAAGTGAGATTCTCAACTTCTGGGCCCAAACTCACCAGTAATTTTGTTTTAAAACTATGAAATTCAGGTTATCAGTGTGATAAAACTGTTTTGAGCATTGTACCCATGGACAAGAAATATCTGGTGACCCAAATGGCTCAATGGGGCACAAGTGCATCTGTGGAACTCATACGGCTTTTGACCTTGGAAGAACCTTGTGAGAAGTCTTCAGATCTAGTTTTGTTGAATGATTATGATGTCAATCTCCACTTAAGAAACAGTACAATCAAGTTGCAGTCACCAGTACATAATAATTTCTCTTCAACTCTCTTCACTGGGGCTTACCAGTGCACTGAAATATGCCTCATACAAATCAGGATATTTAGAGAATCACCCAAGTCAATTTGAAATCTTGCTGAATTTTGTTTCAAATTGGCTTCTTCGTTGTGTACATTATGTGAAGAAATTTCATTCATTTTATATACTTGGTGTACAAAACGTTATGTTTTAAATGTTTTCTTGCAGATTATCATTATTGTAATTATTCTCTATTATAATAGTAAGTTACTTATTATTTTTATTTTCAATTAACAAAATACATGTATGTGAAATGATAAGCTAAAATACAAAAAGAACCATGAATGTAAATCATAAAATGAATATACATAAAATAAATAATTACAATAGTAATAAGTGTTTGGATATTTTAATTAGGAATGTTGAAAATACTCTTACAGCACATTGTGTACAGCTTATTTTCAACAAATGATATTTCAGAAAACAGTTTTATTACACAGGGATGTGTGTGGCCTGAAAGCTTCTTTAATTTATGTTGTAACAAATGTTTTCATTTTTCCAAATTAATTAATATCAATGGGGTATTTTGCAAAATTTCAAATTATTAAAAAAGTTGATTATACAGTTTTTAAGAACATTAATTTCATATCAACTTGTATGTGAGAAACATTTTTTATATATCATCATTTCAAAGATATTCCCTCTAAACCTAAAATTCCAGAGTACCTACTTGGCTGTGTTTTACACCTTAAAAGTGAAACTGGGCACTAGCAAAAAATATGTATTACATCATTTTGCCACCTCTACACACCCACCAAGTTTCATCAAGATCATTTATTGACACCTGAGAATGTTCCCTTGTCAGATGTTCATTTCGAGTGCCAACCGTACATGCTTTTTCAGTTTACAGCAAGAGAGGTTATCAACAAGGAGAGTAATCTGCGAAATCAGTATATATCACAGTGAATCATTTGAACATTCACATAGTATTGTGAGGCAGAAGACATTGAAAATCTGCTGGATGATCATCATACAAGAGTTTGGAGGTGACATGTCCAATATCCTTGTAAAATTGGTCCATGGATGGACAATACTACTACTACTACTACTACTACTACTACTACTACTACAATGCATTCCTCTGATATGCATTTCCAGTGGTTTAATATGAGGTGAGCCAGTCATGTTTTGGATTAGTATTATGCACAGATGTTGAAAACCTCTCATTGCTGTCATGAGGAGTTTGATGGCTGTGCAGCATTGGAGGAGGACCCTCAAACCAACTGTCCAACACTACAGTCAGCATTTCAGCGATGGATTCATCTTGCAAGATGATAATGCATGAGCACATCACATGAACATTGTAACACCTTCCAGGAACAGTAATTAACCGAGCGGAATGGCCTATGGTATCTGCTGAGATGAATCAGAATGAGAGTGCTTAGGGGCAGTTGAAATTGGCAGTGCGTTACAGCAGAATGTGGCCTCACACTTGCTTCTGCCTGATTGACCTGAACCATGGCTTTCAGGACGTAATGCAGGAGAAGTGTGAGTTGAATTTTGTTTGACCAGTGTTTTCAGAATCCATGCTGGTTGACTTGAGTGACGTCATTCTGTATAAGATACCTCATTATGTTTGAGCTCAGAATATTGTTACAAGTTCCTACAAGAGTTGGATGTCAGTGATATTGGATGGTATTTTGTGGATCACTTCCACTACTCATACCTTCTATGTATTCATTCATTGCTTATTTGAATTTGCAAGAATGAATATTGGAACATTTATGCAATAAGTACATTCTAACAGTCTCAATGAATGCACATGATTATCTGATAGTAGGTTCCCATACAAAACTAGTTAGGTTGTAAAATATATGTTGAAAAATGTAATTTTCATGAGTTGAACTGTCTGCAGAAACTCATTAACTGTCAAAATGAATGTATTTATGAACAATATTTTCTGCATTTTGAGGAGGCCACCATAACATTAACCGACGAATGAAATATGAAACAAGTGCGGAAATGTATTGAATGAGTAAAGCAAACAGCTTGCATTTACATGGTTTATTAGATGTAATCACAATATGAGAACATCAAGTACTTATGTTGAACATTGAATTATAATCAAACTTAACATGTGAAAGATGAAAGTCAAGCAGAATTTTGAGGCTATAACATGTGAAAGATGAAAGTCAAGCAGAATTTTTAGGCTATTGTTTGTGATAATTTTTTGGCATTTAAATGAGGTGAAGTATGTAACTGCTGGTAAAACACGAACAATGTTAGTGATGTAAAATACTTGATCATCACCTAAGAAATTATTGTAATGACTTTCTGCATGGGTGGTAAGATACCAGCACTATGTACTAGTATCAAGTCATGAATATGTTTGGTAAGTTTTCTTGTCTCAAACTCACATTCTGATCTCCATCACTTTGCTTTTGTGTAACAATGTAAGACAAGAAGGCTGTCAAACACCAACAAAACAAGAGAAAGAATGCATAGAAACACACATGTCTCAGCTGAGCTGCTTTTATGAAACTGAAATTAGAAGAGCGACAAGGGAAAACCTCAGATATCTTCCCGTGACCCCTTTCATCACTGAATGTCTACCATTTGTCAAAATTCTTGCAGAAGTTGGGAAGGGAAATTTATATTTCAATGAATTAGTGGGACACTTTACATCATTTATCTGCAAATGTTTACTGCTCTATTTGAGTCATCACCATTAGTAATCATAATTCAATGCTAATGAAATGTAAATAGTGCCTAAGTTCAAAAATAGCTTTACATCTATTTCCATGTACACAATTAGCAGAAAATTCTATCAAAAGTCTTTTTAAGAGAAAAAGAAGAAATAGTTTGATTCACCTGTATAGATTATGGTCAGTTTCTATTGGAAATCAAGTGCCACATATGCATATACCCCAATTCTTGTATCCGAGTTCACATGAAATCTCATAGGGTATTATTTTTGCATCTAAATGAGGCAGACTATTATGAATACCCGTTTAGAAGCCTGATTGTCCAGCACAATCGCAAAAATTTCAATCCACAATTACCAGTTTTGGCCATCAACTACCCTCAGATCACAAGACACATGCCATGGTCCACAGTAGTATGCCAAAAATGTTACTGTCATAAAATTCAATTATATGACTGTATCACCAATTTTTCCTACTGAAATTAAGAAACTTACACATTTTCTCAAAAATAAGAGCTCATCTGATTTTGGTGTTGTTTCCAATAGAGTATTAATATTATTCCCATATAATAAGCTCAGTTTTATCTGAAATACTTAATGCATCCTAACTCAATGCATTTTTCCAGAGAGACTGAAGCATGCCTTTGCTGAACCCCTCTTTAAGAAAGGTGATAGGAGATATGTCAATAATCAATGACCCATTTCACTGCTTACACCATTCTCCTAAATTTTTGAAAAGGTGATATGTTCTATAATACTATCTCACCTTAGCAACAATAGTATCCTTTGCAAATCACAGTTTGGGTTTCAGAAGAGTTGCTCTACTGAGAATGCCATTTACACATCCACTCACCAGATTTTACAAGCAGTAAATAATAAAATAGCACCAATTGGTCGCTATGATCACAGGTTCGAATCATGTCTCGGGCATGGATGTGTGTGATGTCCTTAGGTTAGTTAAGTTTAAGTAGCCCTAAGTTCTATGATGACCTCAGAAGTCACATAGTGCTCAGAGCCATTTGAACCAATTGGTATTTTCTGCTACCTCTCTAAGGCATTTGATTGTGCGAATCACAGTATTCTCCTAGGCAAATTAACATGTTATAGGATTGATGTTACAGCCAATCAATAGATGATGTGATATCTAACCAAAAGAATGCAGAAAGTTGTACTTAGTAATTTAAGCAGTGTAGTCCAGGGACATAATTCTGACAAGGGAGAAATCATGTATGGGTTTACCCAAGGTTCAGTCTCAGGTCCACTAGTGTTTGTTGTATATGTAAATAGTCTTCTGTCTAGTATACAACAAGTAGAATTAGTTCTTTTTGCAGATGGTGCTAGTATTGTAATCAGTTCAAGTATACATACAGAAACAGAAGAAATGGCAAACAAAGTTCTTAAAAGTATCATTGACTGGTTTTCTGCAAATGGTCTCAGCCTCAATTTTAAAAAGACCTAACATATTCAGTTCTGCACATTTACAGGTGCTACACAAATGATAATTGTAAGACATGGTGAGGAGATAGTAAATAGAGTGGAAACTCTAAAATTCTTATGGGACCATATTGAAGAGAATTCAAATTGGAAAAAATACATTTGGGAACTCCTAAAACAATATAGTTCAGCCACATTTGGACTTAGAATCATTGCAAATCATGGGGAGAGGCAAATCAGGAAGTTGACATGTTTTGCATATTTTCATTTGATAATGTCATATGGAATACTGTTCTGGGTCAACTCATCTTTAAGAAAGAAAATCTTCATAGCACAGAAATGTGCCATGAGAATAATATGTGGTGCTCATCCATGATCATCGTGTAGACATCTGTTTAAGGAGTTGGGCATTCTGACTATCGCTTCTCAGTATATTTATTCTGTCATGAAGTTTGTTGTAAATAATCCACTACAGTTCAGGAGGAACAAGGAGGAACATAATTACAAGACCAGAAGGGAAAATGACATTCATTACTCCATGTTAAGGTTGTCTTTAGAAAGAAAGGGGGTGCACAATGCTGCAACAAAAATTTTTGATCATTTACCCAGCGATACAAAATGTCTGACAGAGAGCAAAGTAAAATTTGATGACAAACTGAGAAAATTTCTCCTGACAACTCCTTCTATTCTATAGAAGAATTTCTATGGTTGTAATGTGTAAAAAGCAGTGGGTAGGAATTACTAACTCACATCTGTATGTCTTCACACTTTAGGTCCAAGGAATTGCAGCGTGACTAGCCAATGTACCATTTGTCAGTTTACTGAAAAATGTTTACAAGGTATGGTATTTAATTTTCCCAAATTAAACCATACTAGACAGAATATTATTTATGGTACTGGTAGCAAACTCTGTAAGAATAATGTCAGATCATGTAATAAATGATTTTCTTGCTCCATTGCTTCTATTACAACAACACTGCACCATGATGTTCCAGCCAGTATTGATCACAGATGCTAATAGCTCAACTGATCATCAAATGTATAGTTGCTGAAATGTTGACATTGTCTTGGACAACAATAGTTGGGCATTACTGATGAGGGTCTTTTATCAAGATAACAACAATGCAGTAGTTGTGCTTTCAAAAATTCACTTGACATGAGAACCTGTTTAGCAAAATCTCAAGAAGAAGTTTGAAGAAGAAAATTGAGAGCTGACAATCTCCTCAGGAAAACACTGGTGACTGACTCAAAAATGTTCAAATGCATGTGAAATCCTATGGGACTTAACTGCTAAGGTCATCAGTCCCTAAGCTTACACACTACTTAACCTAAATTATCCTAAGAACAAACACACACCCCCATGCCCGAGGGAGGACTCAAACCTCCGGCTGGACTAGCCTCACATCCCTGACTGCAGTGCCTAATCCCACGCGGTGGTGACTGACTCCACCCCAGAAGAGGTTAACAAAGTCACATTGCTTTGTAGGCAACCATAAGTACAACTGTTGACTCACAAACAGTGCAAATGTAGTATAATAGTAGCTGAGCCCTCTGGAATCCACTGTTTGGAAGATGCTTCAAAAAATTCTGAATATCTGAAAAACTGTTTGTAAGGAAGCACCTGCACATATACCAATCAGAAGACACATATGGTGAAAGTGTTTACAGCCCTGTAGATAGAGATTTTTTATGCCATTTTACAGTATTCTATTCCATGATTTTAGAGTGCCCTGAATACTTACATGAGTCTTATTGAACACACTCTGCTGTATAACTGACAAAACATTCATAAAACCAGAAATACTATATGACATAGAAACACATATTAATCAATATCCTGTGGAATTATGAATTATTTCTCTTTATCAAGCCGTAAGTCCACCCCTGGTAGCTGAGTGGTCAGCGCGACGGAATGTCATACATAATGGCCCGGGTTTGATTCCTGGCTGGGCCGGAGATTTTCTCCACTCAGGGACTGGGTGTTGTGTTGTCCTTATCATCATCATTTCATTCCCATTGACAAGCAATTTGCCGAAGTGTCATCAACTCGAAAGACTTGCACCAGACGAACAGTCTACCCGACAGGAGGCCCTAGCTACACGGCATTTCCATATCATGCCATTACCAGTATTAACAACATGGCTCTTGTTTGTATAGTAACTGACTTTTCACTTACAGAGGGATAATTCAAGGGAGTTTGATTATAACTATCTTTCATAATAGCCCTGGCACTCATTCTTCAGTTAATTTTAGTTGAGGTTTTTACCCAGTTTCCTGCATTACTATAGAGTAAACTATTGTATGAAAATGGTCAGAACAAATTATAGCATATCAGTTAGAACTCAGTTTGCAATTGCAGTAATTATATTTAATATATTATTTTCTTTCCCTCCGACATTCTGTTATGTGCCGGACAAGTGCAGCACTTTTGAGGGAGAGGGTTAGTTATATGTGATGAGAATTGTGCATGGTGTCCATGAAATACTACCACTACATCTGGAAATCTCACTGAACATTTCAGCTGTATCCTGAGACTGAAGAGATGGCACTGATTGGGCACTAGCTGACTGGGAAAAATGACAAACAAACATTCACAGAATGACAAAGTATTCCCAACTTGAAGCCCAAATGCAGGAAAATACCCCCATAAAGATGCACCACGTTTAATCTCATGGGCAAGATCTTGAATGATGCAGTGGTTTTGGGACTCAAAAAAAGTTTGTACTTCACAATACCCCCATTCAAGGTATGATTTCTGGAATAGACGAGTTATCTGGAAACTTTCTGGTGATGTGCAGAGGACATTATTCAAGCCACCTCCCATACTTTAATCTGGGTTCTGCTGAAGAAGTTTAATATTACTTCAGCTAGAATGAAGGCCCTGTGAGTTGTGAGACCAGACAAAGACTTCATCATTTTACCTGCTGACAAGGGAAACACCATTGTCCTCATCTCATGAATTGAGTATAATAGAAAGATAAATACATTGCTCAAAGACCCTGAATACTGGAAGCTAAGAGACAATTTGGCTCATAGGATTCAGAGAAAACTCTAGACCTCCTCAAGAAGAGCTGTATGCCAGGTGATGTCATCAGGGGTTTGTGCCAACAGGCTGTGGTACTCCAAAGATGCTGTGGTCTGCTGGAGATGAAGGATGGGTCCTAAGTTTCTACCTTCTTTTGGCTGAATAGCTGACATAACTATTATGCCCCCTTGTAGGCAAATGTGACCATTATATTCAGAATTCAGAGGATTTAATAGATTAATTGAACCATCTACATGATTACTCTGCAAATCATACTTTAATGTTTGGCAGAGGGTTCTTAGCACTACTTTCAGAGTGTATCTTGATTATTCCACCATTGAATAGTTCAAGGGAAAAATTAACATTCCATCTGAACTCTGATTTCTCTTAGCTTATTACAATGGTAATTTTTCCCTATGTAGGGGGAGTCAACATACTATTTTGGCATTTTGGTGAGAAAATTTGTAACTGAAATTTCTTAAAAAGATATCACTACAGCAAAGAATGCTGTTGTTTTAATGATTGCTACCCCAACTTGCTCATCATATCCATGAGACTCTCACCACTATTTCATGATAATATAAAATGAGTTACACTTCTTTGAAAATTTTCAATGTCCTCCATTAATTACACCTGGTATGTACCCCACACCATGTAGCAATACTCCAGAAGAGGACAGACAACTGTAGCACAGGCTGTCTCTTTAGTTAACTTGTTGCATCTTATAAGTGCTCTGCCAATAAAACACAGTCTTTGGTTCACTTTTCCCATAACATTTTCTAATCTATGTGTATTTAGTTGAATCTACAACCTTTAAATTTATGTTTTTCTTGTATAATCAATATTTAATGAAATTTTTTAGGGCTTATGTTGAGGACCTTAGACTTTTTATAGTTTAAGGTCAACTGCCACTTTTTGAACCATGCAAATATCGTGTCTAAATCATTTTACAATTTATTTTGATCTTCTGGTAACTTTATTACACGATAAATGACAGCATCATCTACACATAGTCTGAGAGGGCTGCACAGATTGTCCTCTAAATTGTTTGCATAGATTAAGAACAGCAGAGGCCCTATAACACTTCCTGGAGAACCTCTGATATCATTTGAGTTTCGCTAGTTGACTTCCCATCAATTATTACAAACTGACTTTTTGACGTGAAATCTCAAATCCAGTCACACAACTGAGACAATACTCCATAGGCACACAATTTGATTAGAATTAGCTTCTGAGCAACAGTGTCAAAAGCCTTCTGAAAGTATAGAAATATAGGATCAACTTGAGATCTCCTGCTGATAGTATTCATTACCTCCTGTGAAAAGAGATACCAGTTGTGTTTCACAAGAACAATATTTTCGGATTTTGTGTTGACTGTGTCTTAACAGATCGTTTCGTCTGGGGTATTTCATAATGCTGAGATACAGTAATGTTCCAAAATCCTACTCTGGCTTAATAGTGGTGTTATATTTGTAGATAGAATGCCCTACATTTAAAATACTCTCACATTCTGAACTTGGGGAGGGAACTTCTCAGAAGGATGGTATCAACAGGGAAAACAAAATTTGTTTTCTGTGGGTCAAAGCATGGACTGTTAAAACTCTTAACTGGGTAGGTTAGGGAATTTAAAAAGAGAAATGGATAAGTTGAAATTTAATACAGTCAGAATTGGTGAAGTGCAGTGGCAGCAAGAACAGGATTTATGGTCAGATCAGTACAGAGGTAAAGCAACAATATGCTTCATAATGAGTAATAAAATATTTAATAACTGTAATACATACAAAATCAATACACAACACACTGTAACAAGTTTATATGTCTATAACACCAAGTTGATGAAGATATTTAAAGAATGTATGGATTAAAGGAAATTATCATTACTTTAATGGAGTGATAGTGGTGGGGGACTAGAATTTGATAGTAGGATAATGAAGAGGATGAAGAACACTAGGAGAACATGGAGTGGACAAAAGTTATAAAAGAAGAAACTGACTGATGGAATTTTGAACAGAGCACAATTTAATCATTGCTAACACTCAGTTGAAATATCAGTAAAGGTGACTGTATATATGGAAGAGACCTGGAAACACTGTTAAGTTTCAGATAGATTACACGATAGTAAGACAGAGATTTTGGAACTGGATTTTGAACTGCTAAATATTTCTATGAAAGATATGAACTCTCACAATAACTCATTGATCATAAAAGTGGATTAAAAATCAAGAAACTACAAAGAGGTGGGAAATTAAGGAAATGGAACCTGGATAAATTGAAAGAACTAGAGGCAGTTGAAAGTCTTAAAGGGACATTAGGCAGAGACTTACTGAAACAGGAATAAAATAGAAGGTGAATGGATATTTTGTGGGATGAAACAGAGAAGACAGTAGAGGATCAAGTAGGTAAAATGACAAGACACAGTAGAAATCCTTGGATAACACAAGGGATATTGAGTATCCCTGAAAAAAGGGAAGCAAAATAGGAAATATGGAAAGCTGTGTGTGACTATGGAAAACAATGTGCCACAGATAGGGAGATTAAATAGACCTTTGAAGAGAAGAGAAGTACCTGGATAAATATTAAGGGATCAGATGACTAGGCAGCTCTAAACAAAGGAGGGGAATCTGAAAAGTGGAAGGAATATATAGAAAGAAAATGAAATTGATGACGGTATTACAGAAAGGGAAAGAATAAGTGGGTGAAGATGAGATGGGAGATGTGATACAGTGAGAAAGATTTGACAGAACACTGAAAGACTGAAGTCAATGCAAGGAAACTGCAGCACAAAACATCCCCTTAGAATTAAAGAGATCCTTTGAACAGTCAGCCATTATAAAACTGTTCCACCTGGGATGTAAAATATGTAAGACATGTAAGATATTTAAGTCAGGCAAAATAATCTCAGACATCAAGAAGGATGTAATAAGCAAGTGCTGACAAGGGTGAATATTACCGAAAAATCAGTTTAATAGTTCATAGTTGCAAAACACTGAGGCAATACTGACTCTATGACTTAGAAGATACATTGAATAAAGGCAAACCTACATTTTTTATGAAATTTTTCCAACAAGTAGAATATTCCATCATCTTTTGGGTATGTATTAATGCTTTAGCATTGATGGCACCTCCTTATTTATAAAAGTACATAATTTTTACACTTTGTCATTGATTAGCAGCAAATCTGAGGAAGATATAGCAGCATTATATAAATATGCACTAATCTCCACTTCAATTTTATTTTATAATCGGTATGGTGTCACCATAGATAGCCCTCACTTGCCCATGATATGGTGTCACCATAGGTAGCCCTCACTCACCCATGATATGGTGTCACCTACAGTGGCCTTCACTCCCCCATAATCGCTAATTTATTTATGGAATATCTGAAGAAAAGGTGCCTAACTCTGCAGTTTCAAAACCAACAATGTTTTGTAGGGATGTTAATTATGTATTCATATTTTTGCCTCATAGCAAGGACAAATTGATTGTGCCTTGAATATCTTAGCTCCATTCATGAAAATATCAGATTTACCATGCAATCGGAAATGAATGGCTATCTACCATTTTCAGCTGTATTAGTTCAATGTAAGGAGTTTGCATACCACATACTCTTTGCCTTCCTAATAACATTTTTAAGCACCTTACAGTACTGTTTGTAATGGGCTGCCGTAGCTTGATTGTGACTACTTCTTACATTTTGATATAATTCCCACTTTGTGCTACATGATATCCTCATCCCACTAGTCAGCCACCCAGGCTGCCTTTTACTGCTAGTACACCATTTAGAATGTTCTGATGGAAAGCAACTCTCAAAGAGCATGATAAATGTGTTAAGGAAAGCATTATATTTGTCATCTATGTTGTTGGCACTATAAACATCCCACCACTCTTTTTCCATGACGAGGTTTAAAAAACTCTCTATTGCCATTGAATTAACTTTCCTACATAGTTTGAAATTAAATGTGACATTTATTCGAGTACAAAAGCCTTTTAGTGTTAAAATTTGTGCATCATGGTCTGAAAGGCCATTCACTATTTTACTAACAGTAATGAAGAATGAATAAAAATATTGTTTATGGCTGTGCTACTGTTCCCCTGAACCCTAGCTGGGTTCATCAGCTCATATGAATGTAGGAGATCTACCAACATCCTTTATTTGCACCATCATATAAAAAATTAATACTGAAGTCACCAAATACAACTAATTTCTGGTACTTCCTATAAAGTGAATCAAGAACCCTCTCTAGCTTGAGCAGAAATGCTCTGAAGTCAGAGTTAGGGGTCCTTTAGACAACAAAAATTGGAAGTTTAGTTTCACTAAATTCAGCTGCCCCTACACAACATTCATATACCTGTTCAGTGCAGTGCTGTGATACATCTGTGGACTCAAATGGAATACTGTTTTTTACATACATGGCCACTCCCCCACTCCTCAAGGGACTCCTTGAAAAACAGCCAATGTTCCCAATATTCTTTTATCTTTGCAAACTGTTAGTTTTTTCTCCTACTTCCTTGGAATATTTCTAATTTTTAACACATCATATCTGAAAAAAATTCCTTCTGCTCATTCCTCATCTTTTATGTTGTGTATTTCTAAATTTTTTCCAACTTTTTGGATCTAGCTTGCTGTTTACTTCTTTTTACAGAATATTTGAAGGCCTGTCTTATTAGCCTGTTGTCACTCATTCTGTATAAATGCACAAAGAATATCATCCTTTGTTGCCTTTTCTGTTATATTTCTTTGTTTTGTTATATTCATAATCACATCTTAGCTTCCAGGCTTTTGTTCTTATTGATGGATCTAGAATGTTACTCATAACTTTTTGTTTAATACTTCTAGAGTGTCTGGTTTATAATTTGGTGCTCTACATTTGCTTACTTAGATGCAGTTTTTTCCTTTAACATCCAATTTTTATTATAAATGTTTCTAATTATTCCATATGCCCTTTACAGTTTGTGGCTGATTTTATTTTAATGTTTTCTCGAATAATCTCTCCTAGATATTGGAACTTTTAATTCCTTTTATCCTATCATTGCCTGTTAATAGAAAGTTTTGTGAATTTTGTATATTATTAAAAAAATTTTTTTCGTGGAAGTTTTACAAACCTGCCCTAGTGACTATCTTTTCCAAGAGACTGATGTATACTTTTGCATCTGTCACTTTTTCAAATAGCACAGCAAGTACTTTGCACTTTATTTTATTTCACTGTTCCTCTCTTCCCAGTTTTGTAGGTGTGATATTTTTCTTATGCACAGTTTAACGGACCAGAGAAAAGCCATTAACTTGTCTTATACACTGAAGGACCAAAGAAACTGGTATAGGTATTATATTACAATAAAAAGTTATGTAAACAGGCAGAATATGGCGCTGCAGTCGGCAACGCCTATATAAGACAACAAGTGTCTGTCGCAGTTGTTACAGAGGTTACTGCTGCTACAATGGCAGGTTATCAAGATTTAAGTGAGTTTGAACATGGTGTTATAGTTGGCACATAAGCTATGGGACACAGCATCTCCGAGGTATCGTTGAAGTGGGGATTTTCCGTATGACCATTTCATGAGTGTACCATGAATATCAGGAATACAGTAAAACATTAAATCTCTGACATCACTGTGGCTGGAAAAAGATTCCACAAGAAGGGGACCAGTGACAGCTGAAGAGAATCATTCAATGTGACAGAAGTGCAACCCTTCCACAAATTGCTGCAGATTTCAATGCTGGGCCATCAATAAGTGTCAGCATGTGGACCATTCAATGAAACATCATTGATATGGGCTTTTGGAGCCATAGGCCCTTTTGTGTACCCTTGATGACTGCATGACACAAAGCTTTACACCTCACCTGGGCCCATCAACACTGACATTGGACTGTTGATGACTGGAAACGTGTTGCCTGGTAGGACAAGTGTCATTTCAAATTGTACTGAGTGGATGGACATGTGCAGGTACGAAGACAACCTCATGAGTCCATGGACTCTGCATTTCAGCAGGGGACTGTTCAAGCTGGTGGAGGCTCTGTAGCGGTAGGGATGGGGAGGGGGGGGGGGTGCAGTTGGAGTGATATGGGACCCCTGATATATCTGAATAAGATTCTGACAGGTGACACATACATAACAATCCTGTTTGATCACCTGCATCCATTTATGTCAATTGTGCATTCTGACAAACTTAGGCAATTCCAGCAGGATAATGCAGCACCCCACACATCTGGAATGCTACAGTGTGACTCCAGGAACACTATTCTGAGCTTAAATACTTCCGCTCACTACCAGACTCTGCAGACAAGATCTCCACCCTCTCATACTCTTACAGATTTATGGTCAGCCCTGCAGGATTCATGGTGACAATACCCTCCAGCACTACTTCAGACATTAGTCGAGTCCATGCCATGTCATGTTGAGGCACTTCTGCATGCTCACAGGGGCAGTACACAATATTAGGCAAGTGTACTATTCTTTGGTTCTTCATTGTACCTATATGTATTTTAAATGGATTAGAGAATTTGACCATGAACTTTAATTATTCTAAGATTAAGTCTGTAAAAGTTTCATGGATTAGCTCCATTAAATTTTAGGTGTGTAGTGCATTGCACAACTGAAACTTAATGGAGCAGTTATTATGCCATGGAAACATGAAGATGCCCTTTACGGATTACATTCACCAAATTAGGTTTAAGATCAAATTCTCAGATGACTTTGTTTGGGGTTTCTCTGTCAACAGTGTCACAGAGCCTTCTAGAAATCCACAAATGTTACAACTGTATTTTCAGAATTCAGTTGTCTATGATGGGCTATAAATTTGCAATTGAACATCTGTTCTGAGCAGGATCAACTTTTATTACCCTTTGAGTCATCAGTCTTTTGACTGGTTGATGTGGCCTGCCACAAATTCCTCTCCTGTGACAAACTTTTGATCTCAGAGTAGCACTTCCAACCTATGGCCTCAATTATTTGCTGGACATATTCCAATCTCTGTCTTCCCCCATAGTTTTTATCCTCTACAGCTGCCTCTAGTACCATGGAAGTTAGTCTCTGATGCCTTGCAGATGTCCTATCACCTTGTCCCTTCTTGTTGTCAGTGTTTTTCATATATTCATTTCTTCACCAGTTCTATGGAGAACCTCCTCATTCCTTGCCTTATCAGTACGCCTAATTTTCAACTTTCTTCTGCAGCACTACATCTCAAACACTTTGATTCTCTTCTGTTCCACTTTACCCCCAGTCCATGTTTCACTGTCTACAATACTGCATTCCAAACATACATTCTCAGAAATTTCTTCCTCAAATCAAGGCCTATGTTTGGTACTAGCAGACTTCTCTTGGCCAGGAAGGCTCTCTTTGCCTGAGCTATTCTGATTTTTATGTTCTCCTCGCTTGATTTGTCATGGGTTATTTTGGTGCATAGGTAGTAGAATTCCATAACTTTGTCTACTTTTTGGTCACCAATTTTTATGTTAAGTTCTTTACTACTCTCATTTCTGCTGCTTCTCATTACTTTTTTTTCTTTTTGTGGTTTACTTTCAGTCCATTCATTAGACTGTTCATTCCACTCAACAGATCCTATAATTCTTCTTCACATTCACTGAAGATAACAATAATTATCTATATCTTAACCCTATTTTTCTCAAAATTTAAAACATCATGCACCATTTTCATTGTGAAATGCTTTTTCAAGGCCAACATAACCTATGAATGTGTCTAGATTGTTCTTCAGGCTTACTTCCACTATCAACCACAATGTCAGAACTGCTACTCATTTTTGCAAGTCTGATGGTGCATCACCAATCTCAAATATTCTACATGCCAACTTGAATTGTCATTCAGTTGCCACTCCCTCCAATGATTTTAGGAATTCTGATGGAATGTTATCCATCCCTTCTGTCTTATTTGATCTTAAGGTGTCCAAAACTCTTTTAAATTTTGACTCTAATATAGAATCCCCTATGTCTTTGCTCTCAACTACTGCTTCTTCTTCTGTCACATTACTAGACAAGTCCTCTTTCTCATAGTGGCCTTCAATGTACTCTTTCCAACTATCTGCACTTGATATTTATTTAATTGTCTGTTTTAAGTTTTTTAATTCCTGTTTGCCAGAATTTTTGAAAACATGTTGTAGGAACTGGTAGGAGAAATTTTCCTTAGATATCAACAAATTTTTTGATCACCTTTTGCATGCAACTGGGGAATTAGGGCAACTTTCTGCTCTTCTGAAACATTTCCTACTTTCTATATTCCTTCAAATCTATTTACAGATCTTAATTGTTGTTTGCTTTTGTGGTGGTCTTGAGTCCAAAGACCTGACCCTGCTTGCAGTATTCATGTCTTGGTCTCCCTCTTGAATTTTTACACCCCCACATTTGCCTCGAACTCTAAATTGACACTCCCTTGATGTCTTCTAATTTGTCTCTACAACCAGTGAAGTTATGTCACAGACTCCTTTTTCCCCAGTTTTATTCAGTATGTCTTTACTGGTTACATGATGTACCCAACACATTTTCAGGATTCTCCTGGTGCACCATGTTTCAAAATCTTCTATTTGCTTCTTGTCTGAACTATTCATCATCCAAGTTTCACTTCCATACAAGTCTACACTCCAGAACAGTATCTTAAGAAAAGGCTTCTAACACTTAAGACTAGATTCAATGGTAACAAATTTCTCTTCTTCAGGAACAGTTTTCCTGCCATTGTCAGCCTACATTTTATATACTCTCTCCTTTGATCGTTATCAGTTATTTTGCTGCCCAAGTAGCAAAGCTCATCTACTACTGTTAGTGTCATGTTTTCTAATCTAATTCCCACAGCACTGCCTGATGTAATTCAACAACATTCTATTACTCCAGTTTTTCTTTTTTTAATGTTCATCTTATATCCTCCTTTTCAGACACTGTCCATTACATTCAATTGCCCTTCCGAGTCCTTTGTTGTCTCTGACAGAAATACAATGTCAATGGCAAACCTCCAGTCATTTTTCTTTTCCCTCAAATTTTTATTTGGTTTCCTTTACTACTTGCTTGATGTACTGATTGATAACATCAGGGATAGGTTACAACTATGTCTCACATCTATTTCAACCACTGCTCCCCTTTGATGGCCTTGACTCTTATAACTGCCATCTGGTTTCTGTACAAGTTGCATATAACCTTTCACTCCTTGTATTTTACCCCTGCTTCATTCATAATTTCAAAGAAAGCATTCCAGCTCAACTTGTTGAAAGCTTTTGCCAAATCTAAAAAAGCTATAAATATAGGTTTTGCCTTTCCTTAACCTATCTTCTAAGGTAAGTCATAGGGTCAGTACTGCCTCACATGTCCTTACATTTCTTCAGGATCCAAACTGGTCTTCACCAAGACCAGCTTTTACCAGTTTCTCCATTCTTGTATAAATAATTTATGTTGCAACCATGAGTTATTAAACCGATAGTTCACTAATATTCACATCTGTCAGCACTTGCTTTCTTTGGAACTAGAATTATTACATTTTTCTTAAAGTCTGACAGTATTTTGCCTGTCTCATACATCTTGCACACCAGATAGAATAATTTTGTTATGGCTGGTCCTCCCAAGGATATCATTAGTTTTGAGGGAATGTTGTCTGTCCAAGGGCCTTGTTTTGATTTAGGTCTTTGAGCACTCAGTCAAATTCTTCTCGCATTGTCATAGCTCCTATCTCAGCTTCATCTACATCCTCTTCCCTTTCTATAATTATTTTCTATAATTCTTCATTTTTTATTCATTCAGTAAAAATATCCACATTTTATGGGATGTCATCTGCAGATGAGCATGCACACTGGCATCATGTGTACATGCGCATGCAGACATACGCACACACACACACACACACACACACACACACACACACACACACACACACACACACACACACAAAAGTTACATGTAACATCAAAATAAATATATTGTAATAGTGCAAGAAATTAATTTTACTAGATATTGCTTTAGGAGCAGTTGGCAGTTTTGCATTTTCTTGCTTCAAGTCTGCTGTATTTTGTATGATCTAAAAATTTTGCCAGTGAATAGAAGCAGCCGTCTAACAAGAATGCCTGTAAGTATTTATAACACAGAAAAAGTGAGGAAATAACTTTTATTTTATGTAGAGGACCATGTATACAATCTTGTTTCATGATTTATAAACCAAGTGTTGGAAATGATTAAATTATTCTGTGTGCAGAATTGTACCAGATGGCTCCCTCTTTCATTCCTTTTCTTCAATCAATATTCACGTACTATTTTTTTCTTCTTGTCCTCCTCATATTACCAAATTCCAGTCCATCAGAATTATAGTTTCTTCTCCCTTAACTATCGGAATAATTTCACTTATCTTATTATACATTCTTTCAATCTCTTCATAATCTGTGAAGCTAGTTGGCAAATAAACTTGTTCTGCTGTGGTGGGTGTTGGCTTCAAGTCTACCTCAGCTATGATAATGCATTCACTATTCTGTTAATAGGGGCTTATCCACATTCCTATTTTATTATTCATTATTAGACCTACTCCCGCATTATTCCTGTTTGATTTTTGTATATATAACCCTGTACTCGACTGTTCATCCTGCCAACAAACTTCACTAATCATCACTATATCTAACTTCAACCTATCCATTTCCCTTTTTAAATTTGTAACACATTTGTCTCATTAACGGATCTAACATTCCACGTTTTGACCTATAGACTGCTAGTTCTGTTTTTCCTAATGACAGCATCCTCCTGAAGAGTCCCAGCCTGGAGATCTGAACCT
This sequence comes from Schistocerca serialis cubense, assembly GCF_023864345.2. Classification (NCBI taxonomy): domain Eukaryota; kingdom Metazoa; phylum Arthropoda; class Insecta; order Orthoptera; family Acrididae; genus Schistocerca; species Schistocerca serialis. Next base: position 395,486,827 of record NC_064640.1, read on the forward strand.
GGGGCTTTCACATCTGGAGTACTTTACCCAAGAGGATGCCATCGTCATTTAACCACATGGTAGACACTCATGCCCTTGGGAAAAATAACAGCTGTTGTTTCCCCCTTGCTTTCAGCTGTTTGCAGTACCAGCACACTAAGGTCATGTTGGTCACTGTTACAAAGCCAGATCAGTCAGCCATCAAGACTGCTGTCTCTGCTGCTACTGAAAAGACTGCTGCCCCTCTTCGGGAACTGCATGTTTCTCTGGTCTCTCAAAAGATACCCCTATGTTGTGGTTGCATCTAAAGTATGGCTATCTGTATCACTGAGACAAACATATCAACCCACCATGGCAAGGTCCATTGTTCATGAAGGGGACAGATCTTTATATCTGACTGTATTCCTTTTTTTGTTAGAGTAAGAGAAATGTACTCAGTAGCACAACAACCCACAATAATACTGTATCCAACTTTTTATTCTTTTGGTTGGTTCATTCCACATACACATTTTCCAAGTGAATGTACAACAGACAAATCAGCAAAGAAAAAAAATCTTGGAAGAGACTTTATAAAAGTGATTGATATGACAAAGGGAAATTTTTAAGAGACAAAAAGTTATTTAATTTTCTATCAGAAGGAATAATTTAAGGTAGAGCAATAAATGTAGTCAGACGTAGAATATTTCATGCACAGCTTGAGATTATTGGCAATAGTAGGTGGACCTAGGTCAAAAGATGTTACAGGACTAAAAGAACTGGAGGATTAAACAAAATAATTGTTTTGTGTTACTATAACTAATTCAGTTGACACATGTTGCAGAGAATCAGGAAGTGCCCAGTTTAGCTTGTAAACTACTTCGACTGTGGACTCAGATTCAGGTGGAACATGTTTCAAATCACTGTCCAGCCATCAAAATTTAAGATTTTTGTGGTTTTCCTAAATCACTTAGAGTCAATACTGAGATGGTGCCTCTGAAAATGACTTTGTCAAATTCCTCCCTCATCTTTGTTCAATTTTGACTTGAGCTCTGACCCTTCTGATTTTGTAATTAATCAAATATTAAGCCCCTAAACTTCCTGGAACTACTATAAAATTCTGATAGCTCCTTATAATGATATTTGTCACACTTGAATGTTTTTGTTGATCTGAATACAAATACAGCTAGATGTTCAGCTCAGTAAATGCAAATGTAAATTTAAAATGTGTGCCTTTTAAGGTATTTTCTTGCATTATTTCTTTGGCGCATCCATATACAGTAGTGAAAATGTTACCACTGAAATATAAGTCTATTCCAATGCTTACTATACTTGTCAGCCACTTGTCCATATGTTATTATCACAGCCAGCTTTTGTTCACAGTTCAAATTCCTCCTACAATACCCAGGTACTCTCAGGTGAGAGTTTAAGTAGCATTTAAGTCACAATGTTGGTAACCAATCTTCATATGAGCAGAGGATAGAGATTACCATGTGAGTGAAATTTTTTTAGTAAAAAGATTTACTACGAAGTATATTTCCTTCTAAAACCAAATACTTATTGATGAACAAATTTCTACTCTACATAGTTTCTATTGTTACTTGCATTTTTTAGTCTTTTGCATGCACAAAATTGTCAGCAATTAATTTTCTTGCTGAATACTGTCCATATATAATGAACATTAAATAACAAGCAATATCACACAGCTTACTTACAGAATATTTCAATGACTTCTATAATTTAGTACCAGTATTTATAATTACACATTTTCACTAATGAAAATTTGTACAGTCTATGAAAATAAGTCTAACTAATCTTATAGTTAAAGTGCCAAAATTGTACTACAAAATACTGTTATACACATTCAGTTACAAAAAAAGAAAAGTACTGTATGAAATAAGCATAGATACAGGTAAGTAAAGCTGAAAATAAAACAGTAGAAATAGAACATCCATAAAATCTGCAGCAGCTTACAGGCTGAATTATAAGAATGTACAAAAAGTAAGGTGTCTTGTGTATGAACTATATGTATGTGCAAAAACAAACTGTAAGGTAGAGACAATGTAAAGAAATCTACAACAGGTGAAGAATGAGTGGATAAAAGCTGAAAATATAAACAAATGAGAACAGTAGCAGGCAGTGAAGACAGCAGAGCACATAGGAGGAAACATCACCGGACAGTTTAATGAAGAAGCTGTAAAGGAAATTTGTAATAAAATACCTAAATACCTAATGTTAATTTCTAAGAAATTAACAAAAGCCATTTTAATACTCTTCTACTGTAAATATTTCAGTTGTTGCTGAGAAGTCTGCATCAGTGGATCCGCTTGTCTTCTTTGGAACAAGTCTTTTCTGAAATGAAACAGTTAGTACTTGCATTAAAAAACTTTCTCTATATTCTAAACTAAAATTAATGTTACAGTAACTTTTAGTGTTGAAGAAAAATGTCTTAAAATTCAGAAAAGGTACTTTGCCTTCCAATGAGCTTTCTGAAATGAAATGTCCCAATTTTTATGAGTCTAAAGCTCAAACAACAGAAAAGAAAAGCATTTACAATCTTTCAATTCAATTTACCATCAGTTCGGGTCTTTTAGCTTTATGTGGTTGATTTTTAGTGGGGGGGAAAGGTATTATACAAATATTTATTTTCTCAGATGGATACAGTGAATATTTTTATGATGAGTTTGAGTGAATTTAGTGACTGCTGATCATGATTCATGAAGAAGATATTCACTGTTTTCTGATACAAATCTTTCAAAACTAATAATTCACTCTATCATGAAGTGTCTGATTTCCTCACTTATTAGGTTGGTTTGTTGTTAAATTCTACTCACTGGCTGTTTTAATCTCTCAATTCACATATAGAATTAAAATGTTCTTGGCTTAAATATTTGCAATTTTTAATCAATAACATTGAGAGTGTCATGACGCAGTGTTGTACATGTACAGCATACTTGCCTTTCCTTGCATGCTGTGTGTACCAATCACAATAATTTCAATAACAAACATTCACATATTTAAAATACATACAGATGTAAGAACCTTTTGCTGTGTTTTTTAAGTAAATCAATTTGGGAAGGGACAAATCATGTCTATAGTGGGTTTTTCATTATTTAACATTACTCTGTTTCAATACAAACTTACTCCCAGTCTGTAAGATACTTGTTAAAGAATAAAACTGTACAATAACTAATCATATACACTTGATGATATGTTCCAAACAATTTGTTTATTGTTTTCAGTAATAATAAAAACCTATCACTTGAAAAATACACAAATTAATAGTGTATCTTAGGTATATTTACGTGATAAACACAGTTTCAAATAATATTAGGAGCTAATTTCTTTAAAAAAACCAAAGGTTACACTTTTTGCAACAGATGTCACCATAATTTGACACTTGTTATGCACTCACCATGATACGGTTCTTTTCTTTGCACGCGTATTCTGATTCATCCACATCATTGTAACAGTCTGACTTGTAATCATCTGGTAATGCCTTCCCACCATGTTCACACAGCTTACTAAGAGGTCTTGCCCTCACTATTAATTTATCAAAACCTGTTGGTTTGTGTTGTGGACAGTAAAATACATCCGGAGTTTTCTTGTCAAACACAATAGATTTCCTCATCATATCTCCTGCCTCTGCAAGGGCCTAGAATCACAAAGGCATTTTAAATATCATTAGCATGTGCATACAGATTGAACACTCATAAATAAAACCATAAAAACAGATGTACAGAAAAAATTGGTATTGATTTTACATATAACTCATGAAGAAAACACTATGATGCATTGAAGTAATACAAAAAAAGGATAACAGAATTCTCTTCTACTGCACATCTCAAAGAAAAGGAAAAAGGTCTCCTAATTCATCATTTCCAAATAAACTGATGCAGAAAGTCTTATTACTTTCTAACTCCAATGGTGTAGAATATAAAAGAGTTATCAAGATATCATTTAATCAGATGCATCCCAAAAATTTCAGTTAAATGTGATAATTAAGAAACTGCAAAATTTTATGTGGAATACAAACAGCAGAATGAGTAAAAATAACTGCTCACCATATAGTGGAGACATTAAGCTTTAGAAACAAAAAATGGAAGGTGGTAACTCAACATCAAACCTGCACCTTTCTTCCGTAGCTCCAGTGTGTCAGCACTGAGTCAGGTGTCACTAACAGGCAATGTGTGTGTGTGTGTGTGTGTGTGTGTGTGTGTGTGTGTGTGTGTGTGTGTGTGAGAGAGAGAGAGAGAGAGAGAGAGAGAGAGAGAGAGAGAGAGAGAGAGAGAGAGAGAGAGAATGTGCACCCACATGCACACATGCTCTGAAACAGAACACAAGTATGTAAGCTAAGCTACTATGTCTCAATTCATATTTTCATACCTATGTAATGGCTTAATGTGTGAGTGGCAGACTGCAAGTCTAAAGGTTCAGTGTTGAACCACAGTCATTCTTAGGATTAATTCTGTCAAGAGTTTGACAATGCTTTATTAATATTAAAAATTGCTGTGATTAGGAGTCCACATTAAACCCTAGGTCCCCTAAAAATTGTTGAGTCCATCAGTTCAAATGTTTGAGATAGACAAGGGGATACCACCTTTAATTTGTCTGCACCTAGTGAAGCACTGTGGTGTTCAAACCAACCTTGTGCCTGACAGTTTTACCTTTTAGTATTTTTAAATAGGTTCACTACACAGTGAGTTGTTATGTCTGTTCATTCCACTGTTATTTCAGATGTTAGTAACACCAAAATACTCTAAACCAAAGATCGTGACAGCAAGTTATTGACATCCAGTAGATTACCTGAAATTTAATGGGACAATCTATATGCAGGAAAACTTTTAAATTTCACATTCCATTTTTATCTGTATGACAGTTAATTTTTTACTAACATTTCTATCGGACAGAGCTAAATAATTTCTACAAGCAGACAACAATGCAAATTAAGTTGTAATTTATCTACAATATCTTCTTATGTTCGCTTAAGTTATCTACTTCTCTTTGTCTCCATGGAATCCTTAATACATGTATGTAAAATCAAATACCAGCAACACCTATATTCTTTTTATGTACAAAAACAGCCAAATTTCTGATAACATTTTGCATATTTTTATAATGGCACATGCTATCCAACAAGTGGCTGCTTGAATAATGTAGCGTCATTACATCATGAATTATTATAGATCCATTCATATTATAAAAATGGTTCTCTATATGTATGTTTGTATGCATGTTCCATATCTCCTCCTAAAGCAATGCACTGATTTCAAGCAAACCTGGTACACATATCACTTACTGTCTGGAAACAATTTTTATAGGGATAAAACCACCTATCTATTGTGAGGAGGGGCACAGAGGTTGGACATGAAAACAAAGTTTAGCCCACAATGCATGAATACCCAGACTTTATTCAGTCAGTACTTAAGAATGAGAGTACTTAGCAACTTGGGATGAACTTTACACATAATTCAAACCTTTATAAAACCTTTTCTTTCTGACAACCCCCCCCCCCCTCCAAACGATAAAAGGAAACAAGCATAGCTATTAATACATTTTCATTGTTCATGCATTAAAACTGCTGCATCATACATGATGGTTTAATTTTTTACTTCTTTACTACTAACTGTATTCATTGCACATTTTGCAGACAATGTTCACATACTCCAGTGAATGTACCTGCGTAATTAAATCATTGTATGACACATAGTTTTGGAGATACAACATCATAATCATTTAGCTGCATGAACTGCAGGGAGAAATTTGCTAAAGATACCAGTGAAATATGTGTACAAGTATGTGTGAAATATATTAAATATATGTGATATGTGCATATGCAGGCAAAGCCATGGGCAAGAAACTCCTCCTAAATCCCTGGATTAACTTAGAGGTAGGAGAGAGGAGGAGAGAGACAGAGAACAGGGGAGGGGATGATAATGGGAGTGAGGAGGAGATGGACTCTAAGGTGGAGGAGGAGATGGATAGAGGATGAAAGAGAAAATGGGCAGAGGGGGAGAAGCAGATGGATAGGGAGGGTGGAAATGAGCAGATGGACAGAGAGAGGGGGGAACGGCAGGTGGCCAGAGAGAGGGACAGGAGGAGATGGACAGAGATTGGTAGATGACAGAGGTGGATAGAGAGGGGGAGATGGACAGAGAGGTGTAGATGGACAGAGAGGTGGGCAGAGAAGATGGACAGAGAGAGGGGGAAGGAGGAAATGGAATAATGTAATATGAATAAATACATATGCACGTAAACCAGGTACTCTATGAATTTTTATAATAAAAGTAGCAGCATTCTTGAAAATAGTTTCAGGCATGGTATTACTTTCGTAAATACAGTCCAGTCACTTTTATGTGACCATCACCTGTGCTTGATGTCAATGTGCAATAACCACTCATGGATGTCAAGTGGAAGCACTAGTAGTGGAGGGTGTACAAAGCATGTCCAGGGAATGTAGAAAACAGTGTAGGCATTGTCATAATGCATAAAATGGAGTGATTTATCTCCTGTCCAAAAGGCCATGATCATTGGCTTTTGGGTCAACCATAAAAGAATTTCTGTAATTGGCTAAGTTTGTAAACTGCTCCCATGGTTAGGGTATACTGTATGTGGCAAAATGGTTCTATCCAAAATGGCCACAGGGCAAATGTGGTTCACCACGGGCCACAGATGAAGGGTTTAACAATGGCTATGGAGATGTGTAGAAGTGAACAGATATGCAACTGTTGAGCAACTGATGACCCAGATGAAACAGGGGGCTATCAACAGTGTCTGATCATTCACTTTTCAGTGAACATAGCTGAGTATGGGCCTCCACAGCAGACACCTGGTTCGTGCACCCATGCTGATTGCTGTTCACGAGCAACAAAGGCTGCAATTTGCATGCCACTAACACAAATGGGTGTCTACTTAGTGGTGAAAGGTGGCCTTTCCAGGTGTATCATGCCATTTCCATATATGGCATGAAATGTCTGAAAGCAAGCACCCTGCAACAATCATTGGAGGGGTCCAGGCCAGAGGAGAGACCATTATCATCTGGGGAATGTTTTTGTGCTGTTCCTGGGTGATTTCATCATTCTGCAAGGAACACTGGATCATCACAAGTATGCATCTATCCTTGGTGACTATGGCCACTACTACATGCAGTTTGATTTTTGGCAGCATGATGGCATCTAGCAGCAGGTCAGTGCAACATATCACACAGCTCACAGTGTATGTGTGTGGTTCAAAGAATACCAGGATGCATTTACTGTACAATGCTGGCCAGCAAACTTCTCAGATTTAAGCCCAATTGAAAATCTGTGGGACCACCTGACCAGGCTGTACATGTCATGGATCCTAAACTGCAAAACCTAGCACAGGTGGCCATAGAACTGGAATTGACATGGCTCCACATCACTGTCTGTACCTTCCATAACGTCACTGACCCTCTTCCTGCATGTCTCACAGTGGTGGCTGCCGCAAGAGGTGGTTATTCTGGCTTTTGATGGGTGGTCACTTTTATGTGACTGGTCAGTATATAAAAAATCACGAAGTGGAATAACAGCTGCTGATCATCACAGCACTGCAATACTACATAAGAATCAATATGGGTAGCATTTGTGTAATCAGTGGCAGTGGGTTCTGGATTGGCTATATCTATTTTGTGACTCCTTTGGTGAGTAATGTGCTCTGAGTACTCCTACTTCCTCCTCCCACAAATCCTTGTCATTCAGTCCAACCTCACCTCCCTCCCCCAGTTAAGGAAAACAATACCACTGCATTACAACATTTTGTGCTTAAGCGGATAAAATAACTTTTACAGTGTATCAAAAGTTGTTTTTATATCAAATTGCAATGTTATTGTTGTGGCCTTCAGTGCAAAGATTGATTTGAAGCAGCTCTTCACAGTACACTACCCTGTACAAGCTTCCTCAGCTCTGAATAAACAGTGCAACCTGCATCCATTTGAAGCTACTTATTGTATTTATCTCTTGGGCTCCCTCAATAAGTTTTACCCCTCACACTTCCCTCCATTTCCACACTGACAATTCTTTCATGCCTCAGGATATGTCGTATCAAATGATCCTTTCTTCCAATCAAGGTACATCATAAATTTTTTTTCCCCCAATATGATTCAGTACCTTCTCATTAGTTGCCTGATCTACCCATCCATAATTCAGCAATTCTATAGCACCACATTTGAAAATCTTCTATTTCCTTTTAGTCTGAGCTGTTTGTAGTGCAAGTTTCACTTCCATACAAGGTTACACTCCAAACAAATGCTTTCAGAAAAGACTTTCTTTCACTTAAATTTTCATTAGATGCTAAAAAATTCCTCTTTTTGAGAAATGTTTTCCATGCTATGCCAAGTCTGCATTTTATTAACCTATCTTTTAGGACCATGATTTGTTAGCAAAACTCATCTATGACTTTTGGCATCTCATTTCCTAATCTACCTCCTTCAGCATCAACTGATTTAATTCAACTACAAACCATTACACTAATTTTACTTTTGTTGGTGTTCATCTTATAACCACTTTTCAAGACATTGTCCATTCTGTTCAATTGCTCTTCCAAGTCCTTTACCATCTCTGACAGAATTCCTATATTATCTGTAAACCTCAAAGGGATTATCTCTTCTCCTGTAACTTTAATTCCTTCTCCAAATTTCTCCTGGTTTCCTTTACAGCTTGCTCATTGCAGAGACTGAGTAACATCAGAGATAGACTACAACCCTGTCTCACCCACTTCCCAATGATTGCTTCCCTTTCATGTCCTTTGACCCTCATAACTGCAGTATGGTTCCTCTACAAGTTGTAAATAACTTCTCACTCCCTGTATTTTCCCCCTCCTATCTTCAGAATGTCAAAGAGTTTAATCCAATCAGCACTTTCTCTAAATCTACAAATGATATAAACATAAATCTTTCTTTCTTTATCTTTCTTCTGAGATAAGTTGTAGCGTCAGTATTGCGTTGTCTGTACCAATATTGCAAAATTATACTTTTGCAATATTTAATCATAAAAAGAAGTGATAGCAAAATAATGATAAAAACCAAGTGCCAGAATTATAAATTAATGCCTTGTCTCTTAATTAGGATGTCACACTGTGTTATGTTACATTCTTTATCCTGTCGGTTTGAGCAGAACTGTATTCTTTGTCACTGCAGCAAATTGGTAGACATTTCCTGGCTGCTATAGGCTATTTTTCACTGGGATGCTTCCCTGCTGGATGACACTGCATGTGGATGCTGTATAGCCATGAAACTTGTCTTTATATTATTTTGATAGTCAGGAGGCAAGTCCACTACAATTTATGAAGGCATGCAGAAAAGTAATACCTCCAATTTTTGTATGTGCAAACCCTTAAAGCTTTTTGCATAAAACAAATGTTATTAACATTCTAGATCTTTATTCTTCAAGTCTACATATTTATTTCTTAACATAATCACCCTGGCGATGAACAATTTCTCCCAATGAAAGACCAGTTTGTTAATGCTGTAACTGTAGAGTGTTTGACTCTGTTGATAGAGCCATAACCTCACCTCCGCTTACACTGTTTCATCACTATCAAAGTGAAGTCCTCAGAGGTGTTTTTTGAGTATTGGAAACAAATGGAAATTGGATGGGGCCAAGTTTTGATTCTAGGGAGGATTATCATTAACAGTGAACCCAAGGCACTGGATCATTGCAGATGTTGCAGCACTCATGTGTGATCTGCCATTGGCATGCTGATGGAGAGGATGCTCCATTTCTGGATGAACTCTTCAAATTCATGCTTTCAGTTTTCTGAGGGTCTCTCACACACCTAAATAGCTACATTACACTCTTCCATATACATGCTATAATTCAGAACCTTATAACAGCAGAGGATTGCAATTTGCATAAGCAAAGTTGGAAAGATTTCTGAGTAATATACATGACACATAGTACCTCAGTCAATATTGAGAACAGAATAAAAAATTTGAAAGTATTACTTTAGAGCTTGCTCTCATAAATAAACAGAAAATCCAATTTGTTAAAATATTTGCTCAAAATTTAGTGCTCCCTAAATTTTGGAACCAGAGGGGCCTGCAGTTTGCATACACTGTAGGACTGGCCCTGAGTCAACAAGCTGTATGATCTTTATAAACATTTACAATATTGAATCATAATTATTATTTAAATAATTTTCTAAAATACAAACAATGGAAACTCTGGCAGGAATATCAACAATGTAGGAAAAGACAGATTGCTACTTACTATAAAGAAGACACATTAAGTTGCAGACAGGCACAATTAAAAGACACTTACATAATGCTTTAAGCCACAGTCTTCATCAGTAAAAGTGAGACACACACACACACACACACACACACACGCACACACACACACACACACACACACACACACACACACACACACACACACACACACACACCATTCATACAAACAAGCAAGCATATCTCATCTACATATGGCCACTAACTCAATCTTCTTAGGGCCAAGATGCTGGAGTTGGTGGTCATGTGTGCATGATGTGTGCATGGGGTGTGCTTTCTACAATACAATCATTTTTACAAAAAAGACTTGGATCATATGGTCACGAAAATGCATAAAGAGCAGCAGAATTATATGCAGAACAGTTTTTAAGTAGATAATATTCAAAAGGTCACACTTTCAACAATTCTGAGAGAAAGTTTTATTATACAGCCCTCCCCCCAGGAAAAAATACTCAGAGTAAGAATGAGGTCAATATAGCAAGAGGAGTACCAGTAACAGTTATAGTAACTATGTTATGGTGATCATTACTTTATTGAAAAATTCAGTATTTCTAGAACAGAAAAAAGTACCAGAACTTACAAGTATGGTAAATAACAGAAGAACAGCAACTGTTAACCACCCTGGAACAGAAGAAAATGTACTGTTATTAATTTTATCATTATTTAGTAGACAAAGTTATACTCTTTCTCTAAGTGTAATTGCAAACATCAGTAAATTAATTCTGATGATCATTGTGATGCAACATATAGCTTAATACAGAATTCTAACAATATCAGCAGTCCAGTTTAATTGAAAACAGTAAAAGATGTGAAATAAAAATTGTGGTGCTAAAAATAGGAGACAGCTCGCAGTATCTACTCTACAAAAACCATCAAGAAAACTGAAATCTAATGGAAAGCTGTATTATAAAGAACTTGTCAAAATATATGATATGTTCTACAATTTTGGTTAATTATCACTGATGTTTTTGTGAGGTGATTTATTATAAGTAGGTTTATCACTTTGGCCATGCATTGACTGATACAAACAAATGATAGTTAGTACTCACACTAAATGCAAAATAAGTGTTATTTTTCCCATTCCCATAAATGTTGTTTATGCAGCCATCATCAGAAAAGTGACAAAAGACAGTTTACATTATGCACATTCATAATGGAGCAGATTAGACAAGACTTCTGAATCAGGCAAGCTCCTTTATGTAAATTCTGAAATGTGGATTTAAATCACTTTGATTTTGTCTACAAGTCAGTGGCTGGTAGATGCATCCCTACTAATCTACCAAACGTGTAGAGGCGAAAGCTTGCATTTGTCATTATCTCATGTTCTTTGACACAGCAGCACTTCAAGGCCTCTACTTGTTACTGTCCTTCTAATCACAATGTTAGTAGCAATTATCTTATACTAAACGTATGTCAAGGGAAATTCTTCTTGATCTCTATGGAACCAATTTCTATGGGGCTCTGAGATATTTGTAGAGTTTATATTGCAATCCTTTTCTTGGAATTTTCAAAGTACACTGAATATCTTTTGTTGAGTGTCAGTCAGTATTTCCATCAAAGTCACCAACAAGGAAATTAAGCCTGTGAACATTCATGCTGCCTTTCTTTGTGTATACTGTCCATCCAAAATGTTCCGAGATAGATTTTATTCCTGGCATATAAGAGACGTCAGCACAGAAATTACAATGCCAGCTTCAGCTAACAACTGTAACAACAAATGTACATTCAGCCACTCAGTTGTGAGCAGGCAGTATTAAGTAGTGGATATGAGACTGGAAGAAAAAGGAGAACAATTCTTTTCTGAAAAAAATCATCAGGGCTGATGAGAGTTTGTGATATCAATATGAAGCTGCCACAAAAAGACAAAGTGCAGAAAGTCACATGAAAGGTCAGCACTTTGATGAGATAACTGACATTCAAGCCAATATGATATGGGAGTTACGCAATGTCTGAAACAAGGACTTTTCTAACAATTTCATATGGTTTTATGAACACCCTGTGCATTGTACTCAAGGGGGAAGGGGGTGGGTGAGTGTCAAAGTATAACACCTGAAGCATTAAAACCACCATCTTAACTTATCTCTATTTTTTATTAATCCAAGCCTAAAACTTTTTAGACTGACTGGGCACCCATAATGTACCCAGGCCTGATTTAAGATCATGTGAGAGCCATAGTACTGATGAACAATAGGTACTTGATAACCATTATCTGAGCAACATAATTAATCCAGACAGATGAGTCTTATTAGCTTCAGTCACACAGCAAGGAAAAGTCATTGTTTAGAGAAGCAGCATAGCTAGTTACATGATAATTGGTTATTTGAGTTCCTTCATAATAAGAAAAGTGTTAAACATCATTAATGGCTAGACAGTAAAGTGCCAAGATTCTTAGATCATGGAGGCAAATCCCGTCTCGATTCATCCCCAGGTGCTCATTTGCTTCACTTAGTTTTCAGGCAGTTACTTGCTCTCATCTAGGTAATGACGTCCTGAGTAAGCATTTCTGCCTCAGTTATGCTTCATACAAACAAGAAGAATAAGGAAAACCATTTATACACTGCTGGCCACCGTAAATGCAACACCAAGAAAGACAAGAGGTAGCACAACAAAATTTATTTTGTAGATAACATGTTGACCAAGTATCAAATGATTACATTTACAGACGTCTGTGACACGTGGTTCCTACCAGAATCAGTAGCCAGAGTAGCAGCCATTGTTGGAAATCACTGCTGCCACACGTCTCGGCATTGAGTCAAAGAGACATTGGATGTGTTCCTGGGGTACAGCAGCCCAAGCAGCTTCCACAAGTTGCCAAAGATCATCTGGTGTGGCAGCTGGGGATGTAATCTGGGTCACTCGTTGAGCAACTATGGACCACATGTTTTCTATCAGCGAAAGATCCAGAGAGTGAGCCGGCCAGGGAAGCAATTCAATCTGGTTATTGACGAAGAACCTTTGGACAATGCGTGCCACGTGTGGTCGCGCATTATCCTATTGAAATATGGCTGTGGCCGAGCCCTGAAGGTAAGGAAGGACAACTGACTCGGATATGTAGCGCCGGCTATTTAAAGTACCGGCAATGCATACTAGAGGCATGCGAGAGTAATATCCAATACCACCCCATACCATAATACCCGGTGCAAGACCAGTGTGGCTGTGCATAATGCGGCTGTCCAGCATCCTCTCTCCACGGTGTCTCCACACTCGAATCCGACCATCGTGGTGCTGCAGACAGAAGCGTGCCTCATCAGTAAAGACAACGTCATTCCATTCTGCCGTCCACATCCGTCTGTCATCACACCATTGGCGACGGAGACGTCTGTGGTTCTGCGTCAATGGTAGACGAAGCAATGGACGTCTTGCGGACAGACCACTCTGCTGTAAACGGCGTCGAATGGTACGTGCAGACACTGGATGATGCATTACAGACGCAATGTGCTGTGCTGTGGTTCGGGATGTCACTGAGCGATCTGTCACTGCCATGCGCACAATTTGCCTATCAGCACGTGCAGTGGTGCACCGAGGTGAATACGATCAACCACGTCTGTCCGTCGTACCCTCCTGCATCCAACGGTCACATATCCGCATTACAGTTGTTTGGTTTCGTCCAACACGACTAGCGATTTCTCTGTATGATAATCCACAATCTCGGTAAGCCACTATCCTTCCTCTGTCAAACTCAGATACTTGATCAAAAGATGTTCACTGCTGTCTATGAGGCATAACTGATCGTCTTATGAAACAACCACAAGGTAAACACACGTGCCGAACGTACACTCGTCGAAATCGCCAAGCCTTAAATGGCGCTATGAGGTGGCACCACAGGCACGCGTGATGTGCGTCTGCGCTGAAATTCTAATCAGTTGCATATCTCATTGCTGCAAACTCATGGTATATATATATATATATATATATATATATATATATATATATATATATATATATATATATATATATATATATAGAGGATTATGTTGAATCCTATATCCCTAAAATTTGTGTTAGGTGCCTCAGAGCTGTCTTAAGGAATTAATCCCTCATCCAGACAAGACCAAAATTATGCTACCATTGTTTCTCCAGATCCATTCCTGATATCAACATTTAAGATTTTGAAACCTTATGTTGAATATTCCTCTAAGTCATCCTTATGATAACTGACACTAAATACAAAATTATGACTACAACCCAGATGACAGACTGTTACCAGATCCTTAGAAAACAAAATATACCTCATTACCCCTTGAATATGAGAGATATTCCAAGGACACAGCCTGCAGAATCTCCTATAGGATATACAGCAAGACCTAGACTTTCAGTTGCTCTGGAAACAAATGTTACAGGATTATCAAAGTTAATAGGATGCTTGTGGTAACATGCTGAAATCCACCAGCTCATAAGCAGTTACTTTTAATCCATACAATCTACATCTGGAATCATTGTAGTTAAAATAAATGACTTTTTGCATGTGGATGAGGGACAAAAATGATATTGGATAGAATGTTAACAAGATGATTCTTTGTAAACTCTGCTGGGATGGCAAAAGAAGCAAAATCTACCATGGCAACAATGAGGCAGCGTGCAGTGGTTGCAGTTCAGGTTGTTCTATGATCCCTTAGGAGGGTTCTTCATACTGGATACTGTGGTCCACTCATTAAGATTAGCTATTCAGTGACCAATTGTTTCCCTTTCTTCTACATCTTATTGATGAGTATATTATGGACACCTCTTTCTTCCAAGATTGTAACATTTGTTATCACTCCACTGCATGCACATGTTGCTGGTTTCCAGTGGTCTTCTAAATAACTCAATCTTAAGCCTACAGAATACATTTGGGACTATTTATAATGGCAGGTGAAACATTGCAAACAACATCCCCATGATTTAGTAGCTACATGGGTCCATATCGTCAATGAATGACCTCAGCTGGACACGGTATACCAGAAGAAACTTCTGGATTATTTTTCCCACTGAACTGATGTTATTATCAAGGTTAGAGGTGATGTTACATTGTATTAGCATCATCTCTCCAAGGGATGACTAACTTTTTGTTCAGTATACTTATGATACATTGGGTCAGTAGAGCATCAGATACATATGCCTTTTAGGTGGTGTCAATGGCAGCACCTTAGGCAGCTTAGTCCATAATGACTGAATTAGCGATTGACAAACCCTGTGCTCCCAAGCTAGGAGGTGGTTAGCACTATGATGGTGTAACAGCATGCACTGAAGGCAATGAGGATCTTGTAGTTAACATACCACATCACAAGGTCGGTACTAATCACTGACTGTTGCAGCCTGCGAGACTACTGGTGGGCAGCAAAGTGCCCATGGGCACAGATGGGCAGTGTTAGGTAAAAGGCTGACTCGTGGCAGCCAGGCCAGAACTTGTGCACCAGTTCTGCATGCAGACAGGGTTGGCCCTGTGGCTAGGGTGTGCCCATAATGTGTGTAATAGGGCTGCATGGAGATAGCCTATAGGAGCTGCACCTACTCATGAGCAAGCTGAGGGGTGCCCAGCAGCACCTGTGCACTATGGGTGTGGTGTTTGAATAGCCTGTATGATATATTTCTTCTCTTCTTTTGTTTAGCTCAGTCACCAGGTGAGAGGAATCCTCAGAAGTGTACATAATTACTCTGTCTAACAAAGAAAGTAACCACCCAGTAGGGATAGTCGAATGTCAATGCAACTTTTTAAACCTAAACACAGTTGGTGGGTATGTAAGTGATTAGAGGTGCAGCTCTCTGTGACTGGTAGAACAGCCAACAGAGTGCATTAGTCTTGTTTGTGTTGAGCATTGTTACCAGGCCTGAAAGGGTACAAAATGGCATGAACTGCAGCGGATGTTGAGCGATCGCTGTGAAGGGTATGGAAACGTGAAGTACACGTACGAGAGAGCATTATCAGCACCTGACACAGTCACCATTTAGCTGACTGGTCAAATCATGCAATATGCAGATTTGTGAGGCCTCTGGATGGCAGTGGGCTAGTGTTGAATTGCATTGGAAAATGAAGACAGACATACTTATTATCAAGGTTCTAAGCATACCACATCTGACCACCACAATGGAGGATCGCCATATTGTGCACAAAAAGCCATTTACAACTACGCCTGCCATCCAAAAAGTAATGGGATTTCTCAACATTCTGTTAGATCTCACACCACTGATTGACGACTAGCCACAGGAGGACTAGGGAATTACTGTCCTATGCACAAGGCTGCCATTAACACCTCAATACAAGCAGCTGTGTCTGGATTGGCTGCAACTGGGAAGCATGGACTGATGGTAAATGGTGTCACATTGTGTTGAGCAATGAATTGCAGCTCTGCACTACCTAATGGATGACAAGTATGGTGGTGACCTGGGGAGATTACCCATTCTTTCATTGTTTTGGAGAGGCACAGTGGCGTTACTCCTGATGTCATGGTGTGGAGAGCCATCATGTATAACTTCAGGTCACAGTTGGTAGTGATTGAGGGAACTCTGATGGCACAACAGTGTGTAACAGAAATTCTGAGTCCTCATGTGTTATCTCTCATGTGAGAGTATTGTGACGTTATTTTTCAACCAGGCAGTGCCCCTCCACATGTGGTACGTTTCTATGAACTGTCTTTGTGACAGGCCACATGGGGCGCAACGTAATACTGATAAGTGTGATCATGCTGTCAAGTTCTTTACAAATTTGACTCGATTTTCCAATTACTGTCAATCCATGAAATTTCAGTTCGTTTCCTCCTCCCTTTTTGGGTGTTTCCCTTCTTTGTCAGGCTTTTTCGTTTCAAATAACGTTAGTTAACGTCTTTTCTATACCATCACACGGCTCAGGACTGAGTGAGTGAATAAGGTGAAGTTGTCCCCAGATTGATTCGAAAGCCACAGAGATTCATTGGGCATGTCCCCATTCGAGGTAGTACGCTCTTAACTTCATCTGAAGTTACTTACTCTTGATTACCACTTACGTATCTAGCAGTCGTGAATCTTAAATGCTGTTCAGTTGTGTGTGTGTGTGTGTGTGTGTGTGTGTGTGTGTGTGTGTGCGACAGAAAGAGGGAGGAAGGAGAAGGAAGGGAAAAAAAGGAGATTACTTGAGTCAGTTATTGGCGACATCTATAGTTTAACATGGATCCTGTTCCACGATGCAGCTATGTATTTTTCACACACACAAATCATTACCAAAGGTGTGAAAAGTGACATTAGACACAGTATAAAATCCGAGGAAAAACTGAGATATAATCCCCAACCTTTGGATTTTTAATCGGACACTTACTAAGCCACCGAGCTATACACTAAGGTGACAAAACTCGTGGGATATCTTGTAACGCCATGTCTGACCTCATTTTGCCCGGCGTAGTGCAGCAACTCGTCGTGGCATGGACTCAACAAATCATTGGAAGTCCCCTGCAGAAATACTAAGCCATGCTACCTCTATAGTCGTCCATAATTGCCAAAATATTTCCAGTGCAGGACTTTGCGCACGAACTGACCTCTCGGTTATGTCCCCTAAATGATCGATGGGATTCATGTTGGGCAGTTTGGGTGGCCAGATCATTCGCATCAATTGTCCACAACAGTCTTCAAACCAATCGCGAACAACTGTGGCCTGGTGACATGTCGCATTGTCATCCATAAAAATTCCATCGTTATTTGGGAACATGAAGTCCATGAATGGGTGCAAATGGTCTCCAAATAGCCGGAAATAACCATTTACAGCCAATGATCTGTTTAGTTGGACAAGGAGATCCAGTCAAGTCCATGTAAACACAGCCCACGCCATTATGGAGCCACCGCCAGCTTGAACAGTGCTTTGTTGACAACTTGGGTCCACCGCTTCGCGGGGTCTGCGCTACATTTGAACTCTACCATCATCTCTTACCACATTAATTGGGACTCATCTGGCCAGGCCAGGGTCTTACAGTCGTCTAGGGTCTAACCGGTATGGTCAAGAGCACAGGAGAGGCGCTGCAGGCGACGTCGTGCTGTTAGCAAAGGCACTCGCTTCGGAGGTCTGCTGCCATAGTCTATTAACACCAGATTTCGCCACACTGTCTTACCGGATACGTGCGTCGTACGCCCCGCATTGATTTCTGTGGTTACTCCAGGCAACGTTACTTGTCTGTTAGCACTGACAACTCTACGCAAACGCCGCTGCTCTCCATCATTAAGTGAAAGTCGTCAGCCACTGCGTTGTCAGTGGTGAGAGGTAATGCCTGAAATTTGGCCTTCTCGGCACGCTCTCGACACTGTGAATCTCGGAATATTGAATTCCAAAACGATTTCCAAAATGAAGTGTCCCACGCGTCTAGTTCCAACTACCACTCTGCGTCCAGAGTCTGTCAATTCTTTTTGTGGGCCCATAATCACGTCGGGAACGTTTTCACACGAATCAGCTGGGTACAGATGACAAATCCGCCAATGCACTGCCCTTCTATACCTTGTGTACGCGATACCACCGCCATCTGTATATGTGCATATCGCTATCCGTGACTTTCATCAAGTCAGTATATAGGAGCTAGGTATTAAAATTGCAAATGGAAAGCTTCATGTTTCTATCCTGAGTGCTACTAGGATTTTTTCTATAACTTACCGCTTCTTCCACCACTAGCCATGATCTGTATGTGTGAAAAATGCCAAGTTGCTACTTGGTTCGGGTCCTCTTGTAACTGTCTGGGCAATTCAATTCATAGTTTGGGGAAAGACAAAGGAATACGAGCCCCAGATAGTGCCACACCTATTAAACCGTAGTAGTTTTGCAACTGCACAGGATGGTCAGCTAGTTGGGAATATTTAGGAGTTTCTGCAGAGTTTTATTTCAAAGTCGGTTTTCCATTGAGTCAAGTATTCTCCCAGTATAATACCACCAGCGCCTACGTGCCAAACCAGCCTGTCCTTGAGGAAGCAGTTCATTACAGCAAAAGCCGCCGACAAAAGTTGCCTTCAGCCCTCTGCTGAATAAACTGGCGTGTCCGTGCACCGTGTTAACCAATAGGGAACGTGAGAAGTGAATCACATGTGTGGGCGCTGCGGGATCTTGGTGGACAGAGCACTGTTGCTTCTCTTTCGTGGTTTCCATTTCTGAGACAGAGCAAATCTCTCATCTCTCTTATACTTCAGCCTTTTGGTGGAGCAGGCGGGTCCCTCCGTCTGTCTCTGGCCCTGCTTCCCAAGGTAGACACACGAACGCGTAAACGCCACAACTCCCGTCTACTAATCGTTTAATATTTTTGCTTAAACTCGTAGACTTGCAGTCAACCTTTACTGCCGCCCCCAGTGCACATCCTTTCTGTATTTCATTCCAAGTTCAGTGAGATGAACTCTTTTATTTAGTCACCTCGCTTCCGACGCGTCCCGCTCCGCATCTTGTACAAAATCAACCTCTAGGCTGAGAGCAGCTTTACCATACCTTACCGGAAGTATCATACAGTCACCTGAATACTGGGCAGACAAATTCGTGGTACTCTTGTTTCTTTACTTCTTTTCTAGTTCTTACATGCAAAGCAGTACTGAATCTCGTGACTTATTTATCATTAACCCGCCGCCGTAGCCGAGGTCGCTAACGCACGCCTGTGCGGTGGCGCTCAACTCGCAGATAAGCCGGTTCATATCCTGGTGGTGGACGACATTTTCACTGCAATGTCGGCAAGGGAAGGAGAGGTGGTGACGTAAAACTTCTGATCACCAGCCTATGCGTCAGTTCCTGGATTAAATTCCAAACCTCCTTGCAGTGTCCCATGAAGTGAGGGCATGTGACATTGTTGATACTGATCCGTCTTCGGATGAGGTTTTTAAGATCAGTGGCCACCTCGGAGCCATTCGAAAGGAGTAAGCTATGTGCTGGCACCGGATTCCTTCTCTCATCATCATCATCATTATTACCACCATCATACAACGCAAACATAACACTACACCATACACGCATCAACCGCATCCACCTACACTCCACAAATACACATTCGACATTTAATTTTTTTTTTATTTTCTGTTCAAAATGTGTGTGTGTGTGTTCTGTCTGTGCGCGTCTCTCTCCATGTTGCGCGGGCGTCCACCCACACACACACACACACACACACACACACACACACACACGCAATGAGAGAGAGATTGCAAGACTTAAGAGAGCGGACGATTCGTGCGGTTCTGTCTACGGGTGACTGCCGTTGCAAAAACCTAGAGACGTGAGATCCCTAGCGAGGCAGCCTTATCGGATTACAGAAACCGCTGTCCCAGCACTCACGGAACGGAACAGTTGAGTGTACGCCGTGTGACACCCCCGCGTTCACTATTCAAGAACATGCGACAATGAAATGTGTTACCTTCTGTGTAAAAACTGTTTCGTATATGAATACTATAAAACAACTACTAAGTAGTTTCATAACAATGTATTGTCTTGATGGGATTCGAAGACTCGAGTAATTCTCTTGCGAATGATGATTTCCTGTTTGTTTGCTGTTACTTTCACGCCCGTGCTTCTCTGGTGGAATTCGGCTACTATAGCCCAAACACTAGTTAGAATATTTCACAACAAGAAATTTGTACAGAAAAACACAATGTTTAAAACTGTGGAAAAAAAAAGGAAAACAGGAAATATCGTGGCAGAGAAATTCAGTGGAAGTGGTGCGATATATTGGGACTGTTTTACCTGGGTGGATTTCGATCTTTATTTTTGCTCGATTAAAAACAAAGCAGGTATATATCAAATAGCTTAGGTAACAACATTCCCCTTATTATCGAAGAAACTCATGTCTATTTGGTGTACTGGCCGGCAAAAAGCACATGTATGGGACATACTCTCCTGTAACTTGTGCTCGTAGGTAGGTATGGAATAGACTAGTGCCTTTAAATGTTCCTGTAGCCAGAAATCTAAGGAACTAAGGTCAGGTGAATGGGGAGGCCGGCCGGCCGGCCGGAGTGGCCGTGCGGTTCTAGGCGCTACAGTCTGGAGCCGAGCGTCCACTACGGTCGCAGGTTCGAATCCTTCCTCGGGCATGGATGTGTGTGATGTTCTTAGGTTAGTCAGGTTTAATTAGTTCTAAGTTCTAGGCGACTGATGACCTCAGAAGTTAAGTCGCATAGTGCTCAGAGCCATTTGAACAATTTTCTTTTTTTTTGGGGGGGGGGGGGACGCCATGCTGCTGGACCTCTATACCTCAATGAACGTTTGTGTTTGGTACTGTCCTGTAAGGCATATAAATGGACTGGTGCCCCAGCGCGTATGAATTACACCCGTTGTCTTTCTGTAAGTGTAATGTGATCCAATAGTGCGGATAATTTGTCACTCAAAAACTGACGACAAATTTATCCAGTAAACTGTATGCCTGTGACCCACAATTCCCAACAGCACACTGATAATAAGGCGAACCTAATGCCTTGCTTCAGTGATCTGACGTGGATTTGCATCTACTTACACGTTGTCCTCATCCATCGTAAATGAAATGCAGGCGGGGGACTGCTCATCTTCAGCACTCCATCTACGAAGCCATGGTAATATTATGCCCCGAGAGCTTTTACATGCTGTAAGCAAAAATGTTGTATGGCGTTGTTGGCTGAGTTACCCCACGGGGCGGGATTAGCCGCCTAACTGAAAGTTTGTGCTTCCTCCGCGCACATTGGCCCCTTTCCTCGCAGGTATATGATAGTTGTGTTGCATGCTTATTTGTGGAGTGTAGGTTAGTGCGATGGATGCATGTGTAGCGTAGTGTTATGTTTGTGTCGTATGAGGGTGATGAGACGATGATAGAAGGAACCCTGTGCTGGCACATAAGCTACCCCTTTCGGATGTTTCAAGGACGCTGAGTGAGCTTAACGTCCCCTTCCGACGACGGATCACCATCAACAATGTCACTTGCCCTCACTTCACTTCATGAGACACTGTGGAGAGGTTTGGAATTTAATCCAGGACACTGACGCGGAAATTGATGATCAGAAATTTTACGCCACCAGCTCTCCTCCGCTTGCCGGCGTGACAAAAATTTCATTCACCATCAAGATTCGAACCTGCTTATCTCCGAGCCGAACGCTACCGCACAAGCGTAGTTGACGACTAAGGGTACTGATGGAAGTTTGATGTTAGATATTGACCTACGAGGCACATATTGCAGATGGGTGGTGCCCCGTCGTGCATGAATCAAACCCGTTGTCTTTCTACAAGTGCAACGTCCTCCAACAGCGCGGATACTTTGTCGCTCAGAATTTGGTGATAAACAGCATCTGTTAATTTGTCCAGTAAACTGTATGGCTCTCTGAGTCTGTGACTCACAATTCCCAACAACACGTAGATACTAAAGCGAACACGATGCCTTGCTTCAATGATCGGTCGCGTATTTGGATCTGCCCACACGTGGTTATTGTGTTAGTTTATTATACCAACCTCTTAAAATCCCGCCTCAAATGCAGCCTGAGGACTGAAGATCTTCAGTGGTCCATCTAAGAATTAGTAGTATCACGTCGTAACCACAATCAATTCCAAATCCGAAAACTGGACCGTCTGTGAAGAATTATACTTAGCACTGAAAGCACGTTTATTACAGATACCAACATACAGCCAGAACACGGCTGAAATCCTGGACGGAGAGTAATCTGCCATTTAAACAGACGTTAACCATCCCATAATATGCAAACACCTGTCTCCTTAGTGATTGGTAGCAGTATCACTAGAGGGCACCGCCAGGCAGGCGCTCGTGAAGCCAGGCGCCTGAAAATTCCGACCAATCGCCGCCTAGATGGCACTCATAAGCTAGGGTCAATTAATGCTGCCGACACGATCTTCCAATAGTTCGCTACATGCACGTACAACTGTGTCGGCCGCCACAGAGGGCACTGACAGCAGGGATTACGTTTCTGGATTCGCCAACGAGGTCGCATACGCAAGATTATTCTGCCAGTCAGAGGTAAATGGAGACGTGCAACATCGCTCTTCCACGGTTCCTACAATTCCACAGTCGCGGTTCGCCTCTTCATGCAGTTCTTACATGCTACAGTTACAGTCTACAGTTGCACCCGACGCTGATCCTCTGTTGCTACCGTAAAAGCAAGTGCCTATTTATGAGTGACCATCGGACAGTTAAACACCAAGTTTCTAATGAAATTCGGATTCATCAACTCAGTTCAATGACTGCCATAGACCAGTACCAAACGGAAGTCTACATTTAAAACAATTCTGATGTACAGCTTATTTTTCCGTCCCAATTGCACATATTTTAAATACATGACGAGTTTCGATCTCCCTGGATCTATGTAGTTGGGTCAGCGGCCCGTCGTGTCTGGAGATGATCCAGAGAGATCAACACTAGTAAAAAATGTGCAACGGGGACTAAAGAATGAACGACATTAGAATTTTTTTAATTACAATATAGTTTCTTTTCTCACGTGCCGAAAGTATCAGCTGCAGTGGGAACTCTATAGATTAGACAGTTGACTTTCAATGTGTTAGGTTTGACGATAGGACTTGAAATCCAGTACCACGCACTTATCTCCACTCCATGTTGAATATTGTATATACAGGATGTTGCAGGAAGAATAGTCAGTATTCAAGGATAGAACAAGAATGTTCATTTCAAGCAAAAAAAAACTTCATGTTGACATATGCCCTATTCCGAATGACTTCCCAGATAGAACACATTTAATGTACATTTGTTGTTGGGCTAGTAGCGCGCAGCCGGCCGCTGTGATGAGCGGTTCTAGGCGCTTCAGTCTGGAACCGCGCGACTGCTACGGTCGCAGGTTCGAATCCTGCCTCGGGCATGGATGTGTGTGATGTCCTTAGGTTAGTTAGGTTTAAGTAGTTCTAAGTTCTAGGGGACTGATGACCTCAGATGTTGATTCCCATAGTGCTCAGAGCCATTTGAGCCATTTTGAGCTAGATTGTTCGAGGTAGTACAGTTAGTTTGCCACCAAGATCACCAGACCTCAGCCTACGCCATTAGATTATTGTTTATAGGGTTGGATGAAGTCTAGGGTATACAAAAGAAAGGTCAATACGCGAGATGAACTGTTGGCCGCATCATGGGTGCTGCTGCTCTCATTAGGGGACATGCAGAGGCACTCAGACAAGCAACACAGAATGTTCTCCCAAGAGTTCACAGTTGCGCTGAAGTTGACGGTGGGATCTTGGAACATTTATTGTGAACTGTACAACAGACGTAAATGTGAGGTGTGCGATAACGCTTAGAGGAGAATTTGTTAAAAATACGTATTTTTCAGTTGATTTTTGTAAAACACATGTTGTAATGGTCACTAACTATTGTGCATGTGTACATGTGTAAACCTGACAATGTATTGAATAAATAATATGTTAAATAAATAACAGTGTGCATTAAATGTGTTCTACCTCAGAAAGCATTCGGATTTGCTTCAAATGATCGTTCCTGTCATAGTTCTGTATACTGACCATTCCTCCTGGGACGCCCTGTATATATTATTTTAATAAATGTTTCTAACATGTTTCGCCGGCCAGAGTGGCCGAGCGGTTCTAGGCGCTACAGTCTGGAACCGCGCGAACGCTACGGTCGCAGGTTCGAATCCTGCCTCGGGCATGGATGTGTGTGATGTCCTTAGGTTAGTTAGGTTTAAGTAGTTCTAAGTTCTAGGGGGCTGATGGCCTCAGAAGGTAAGTCCCATAGTGCTCAGAGCCATTAGAACCACTTGAGCACGTGTTCAGAAGAAGAAATGTGATTCACAGTAGTGAAGATGAACAACTGCTTATAGGTCCTAAGGCATGCATTTTAGAGCCGATGTTTACTATAATTTTTCGTTTTGAATGATCGTTCCTGTTATATCCCTGAACACTGACCACCTCTTCCGGGACACCGTGTGTAAATATGGAAAAACTGTCGCGAGCACAACAGCGAACTGTAGCTCAGGGTTGTTGACGTGAAAAGCCGTGGAGTGAAAGGCACAAAGAAATTTCTCGTCTGGTGCCTCTAAATTTCCAGTTAGCCTGGATACATAATAGAGGTGTTAACGCAGAGCCGCCTCTACTTCGGGCAGCGACTCCGTGAAACGCAGACGAGTATCCCAGCTTTCTCCCGCACGCTGATAGAAAGCCGGCCGCCGGCTTGCGTAACTTTCCTGCGGCTGTAGCTGGATAATGCATCTATGAGCGCCTCTTCTCTGCTCGAGTCGTGGCTTATTAGGAAAGCGTGACGCGCCAGGCACCACAACGAGCTAACGACTTCCCACATTTCGGGAGCGCTACGAGCACGGCCTATTCCACTGCAGTTGCGCAAACAAGAAGCCCACCTTCCTGAGCTCATTATGTTGAGTTGTCTCCCAGTGCACAGGACAACGGAAGTACGGGAGGGTGTCTCTGTAGTCCGCTTGTACATGCACGCCTACACCTACAGGATGGGTATAATGAAACTTTCGATACTTGAGCCAGTGCAGACGGAAACTATTCACTTTATAGAAATTATGTTCAAACCTACGTGCTTCAGGATTTGCGTTGTTAGTAGTGTTACTGCCATGACTTGCCACTAGGCACCGGTACTGGTACGGCAACGGAGGGTCGAAACACAAGCATCTGTGTGCAGTACACTTGCAGCCAGTCAACATGGATCTGGAAAATGTGAGCAGGAATTTAATCGTAAAGCTGTTTTATCAAAACAACTGCGTTACTGCTCTTAGCGAGAATCGACGCATTGCTCGTGAGGTCACTCGGTTACTCCGTAACACATTTGGAGGAGACTGAATCACTGGCCCATCGTTCCAAACTGCGTGGCCACCAAGTTCGCCAGATTTGAAACTGAGTGATTTCTTGTTATGGGGTTACCTGAAGGACAAGATTCATCAACAGGACACTAACACACGTTGTAACTTCAAGAGGAGCATATCGAGGGAGGTAGCCAACATGCCACCTGAGATGTTTCGGGCAGCAGGAGCAATCTCTAGACGGTTCTAGGCTGCCATGGGTGCACATGGTCATCACTCTGAGCAAAATTTGTAACCTGGTACGTTAACATGGTACGCATTCATTGGGAGAGTGCTTAGAAAATGTAGTCCATCAACAAAGGAGGTGGCTTACAAAACACTCGTTCGACCTATACTTGAGTATTGCTCATCAGTGTGGGATCCGTACCAGATCGGTCTGACGGAGGAGATAGAGAAGATCCAAAGAAGAGCGGCGCGTTTCGTCACAGGGTTATTTGGTAACCGTGATACCGTTACGGAGATGTTTAATAAACTCAAGTGGCAGACTCTGCAAGAGAGGCGCTCTGCATCGCGGTGTAGCTTGCTCGCCAGGTTTCGAGAGGGTGCGTTTCTGGATGAGGTATCGAATATATTGCTTCCCCCTACTTATACCTCCCGAGGAGATCACGAATGTAAAATTAGAGAAATTAGAGCGCGCACGGAGGCTTTCAGACAGTCGTTCTTCCCGCGAACCATACGCGACTGGAACAGGAAAGGGAGGTAATGACAGTGGCACGTAAAGTGCCCTCCGCCACACACCGTTGGGTGGCTTGCGGAGTATAAATGTAGATGTAGATGTAGTTAACAAATGGTACCCTCTCATGTGGAAATTAACATGTATTTGTTTCAATGGTTTATTCGTCATTTCTCTTCCCCATGCCCTTACAAATGTTTCCATAAAGTTTCGTTGTCCTACGTTCATTCGTTTTTCTTCGGAGCCTTCTCAACTTTCGAAAGTTTAATCATAACCATCCTGTGTATCTGTGCTCTGCAAACCATCTTGCAGTACATGGGTAAGGGCACTCCGGTAAAATTATCATTTGCCCACTCCCCTGTACCATTTACTAACGGTTCATGGGAAGAACTACTGTCGCTAATTCTCTGTGTGAGGCCGAATTTCCCTGGTTATTTCACAAGTTATATTCATAGTCACAAAATACTGACACGAGCTATTTATGGAATAATGAAAAGTCGAATAGAAGCCGAACTGGAATAATATCAATTTGGGCTCCGAAGAAATGTAGAAACACGAGACGTAATACTGATGACAAGACTTACCTTAGAAGATAAACTCAAAAATCAAAGGTACGTTTATAGAATTTGTAGATTTCGAGAAAGCTATCGAGAATGTTGACTGGATTGCTGACTCTTCGAAATTCTGGAGGAGGTAGGAATAAAATGCGAAAACTTGTACATAAATCAGACTGCAGTTATAAGAGTCGAAGGACATGAAAGAGAAGCTGTAGTTCAAAATGGAGTGGGGCATGGTTGCATCCTATTATCCCATTTGGTCGCCGAGCAACCTGTCAGGAAAACCGAGGAGAAATTTGGAAAGGGAATTAAAGTTCAGAGAGCAGAAATTAAGCTTTGGCTTTTACCGATGACGTGATAATTCTGCCGGAGACGCCAAAAGACTTGGAAGATAAATTGAAGCGGATGGTTAGTGTTTGGAAATCAGGTTGTGAAATGAATATAAACAAAGTAAAACAAGAGTAATGGAATATACCCGAGCTAAATCAGACGATGTTGAGGGATTGGAGTGGGATATGAGATACTTGAAGCAATGGATGAGTTTTATTATTTGGTCAGCAAAATAAATTACGATGCCAGAACTAGAGAGGATATAAAATGTAGATTGCCAATAGCTAGAAAAACATTTATGAAAGAGAGAAATTTGTTAATAACGAGTATACATTTAAATGTTAAGAAGTCTTTTCTGAAGTTTTTTATCTGGAGCGTAGCCTTGTACGGAATTCAAACGTGGATGATAAACAGTTCAGGGTAGACGAGAATAAAAACTTTCGAAATGTCGTGACACAGGAGAATGCTGAATATTGGATTGAGAAATGGCGTAACTAATGGGGAGGTACTGAATAGAATTGAGGAAAAAATATAACTATGGCACAGTTCGACTACAAAAAAGGATCGGTTGATATGACATATCTTGGGGCATCGAGGAATCGTCAATCCAGCGTGGAGAGCCGAAGACAGAAGTTCACTACAGAAACAACAACATATGGGAAGAATTTCTCTGAATGTACGCTCTCAGAATTTTAGCAGCAGTCCTCTTCAAGAGAAACAGCTCTCTTCTTGCGTCTGCCACTAGAGTTCGTTGAGCAACTCCATGACGTTCATGCACTTACTAAACGAACCCGTGACGCACCGTGCCGCTCTTCTTTGGATTTTCTCCATCTGTTCTGTTAACCCTACCTGGTGAGGTTTCCAAGCTGACGAGCAATAATGAAAAATCGGTAGAACGATGATTTTGTGAGTCCTTTTCTGATTGTTAAATTACGTTTCCTTGGCATTCTTCCAATGAATTTCAATCTGGTGTCTGTATTTCCAAGAGCTGGTTTATGTTGTCTTTTCACTTTCTTTAGATAACCGCAGACGGTTACTCCAAGATATCTTATGGTTGTTACTATTTTCATTGGCTGACTGCAGTAGTTAATCGCAGAATAGTGGGTATTTCCGCGCACTTTACATGCCCGTCCTAGCACCAATAGTCGATCCTCTGTAGGTGTTCCAGGTGTTTCGATACTCTCAGGGAGCTTACGACGTCATGCAGCAGACCGTCTTGAACGAAAGCAGCCCTATAGCACACCTTTGGGCATTTATGTGACTATTTTGCTACATAAAAAACAACGTGTTGGCTTCTACCTGCTTGGAAACCCTTAATTCAATCACAAAGATGGCCCCATACGCGATATCATTTTTAACATGATACTGTCTATACTCTCAATACTTACACAGAGTAGGAAACAACGACATCAGAATAATACTTGTCTCCTTAGCTGACGTGGCTAAGACCTCGGTGCTTAATTCAGAGGTAGGCTGTTGTCAACCACGGGTGGAAGTAATTTTGAGAAAGTGGCGCACTAATCATTGCCATTAGACACGTACTCAGGAGGAGTGGGTGTTCTGTCTGGCCATCCCAAATTACTCGTAGTTATTCACGTTGTCTATAAATCATTTGGGGTAAGTACAGGAATGGTTGCTTTAGCACCACAATGTATTTACTTTCTGTAAAGAGTCAGATGTCTCCAAATGTTTTCAGAATAGTAAATTATTACTACGGTGCTGTACCTCTCCACATATCGGCATCTGCGTTTGGACAGAAGGGCTACGAGCATTGTTGAAAGCACTTCGTTTCCCTTTTCATTCACATACGTTGATGTGTCTAACATACCTGTTAGTGTGTCTATGCAAGCAGTCTAAGCCCTCTCGATACTTATTCTTAAAGCACTTTCGCAAACACTGAGAAAAGTAGTAAAAGTATTCAGTATGACATTAGAGTGCCTTTGAACAATGTTACTGAGTTATGTATGAGTCAGTATGTGTGTGTGTGTGTGGGGGGGGGGGGGGGGGGGGGAGGGGCGAGGGGAGAGAATGAGAGAATGGCCAACATTAAACAAATCAATGCATATTCACAGCCGCACCTGAGAAAAGTTACTTGAATATACACATGTTCCCTATTCTAAATGGGCCAGCAATTGTGCTCTCAATAAACAATGGAGGTGTTGTGCTGAGAATAATGCAGAGCGCCTACTGCCCTCGACACGGCTGACGCAGTGCCAGGGTACTGTACGCAACATGATTGTAGCAGGGTCGCTAGCCTCTTGACTGAGACGTTGTGTTCTGTATTTTCTCACGAGAAACATACATAATTTATTCACAATGATCGCAACACCCTATGTCTATCATTCTGACTTTTTTTCTATATCACTAATTCCTTTTCTGACATGGAATTCGACTGGTAACAGCCGTATGTTGCTCATTAGCCTATCTTAATTCGAAATGTCAGGACGGCTAGTTTCCTTTACTGGATTGCAATGACGAGATCCAAATAGAACACGTGATTACTTTCAGCAATAAGTCTTTAAAAATGAGCTGGTGCGAAGGGCATGGGCTTTTCATGGTGTCGTTGTTTTGAATGTTTTTGCTATGTGTGTGAAGATGCGGTTAGTAGATGTATATTGAAATAACGGATAATAGACAGTTCCCAATAATAATGCGTGGGAGGCCTGGCGATAATGAGGATTGAGGACGCTAGGGAATGGTTGATTGCATGGGAGAGTGCAGGTGAAAGTAGGAAACCAATAACCAATATGTCACCCCAAAAGTGATACGCACACACCCTCCATATTGTCCCCAGCCAAACTATAATCGTTTCTCTCTACCTGGCCATCAGATCTGACCTAATAGCTTCCTAGTCTTCCATATTACGAGTATCCATCCTTTTTCCTTCTCTATCCAACAGCTTGGCTGTGCATTCTTTTCTGTGCTACTGCATATCCATTCATTCCCAAAAATCCCCTGACCTAAATCCATAACACCTTTTCCCGTCCACCAAGTCCACATCATTTCCACACCTAAAACTCCGTTCCCTCTCTCCACAATTGACTTTAACGCAAAAAAAAAAAAAAAAAAAGTCTGCGTAATTCGCCATTTTTTAAAGTCCAACGTCAACACAATCGCCACATCAAATTTTGCTCTAAACACATGCTAAATCATCTGCAGTTTTAAAAATGAATGAATTTCAACCAACTGTAAACTATTTTTATACTTCAATTAGCTGATACAAGGAGTACAACGAAAGGCATCCAGGTATATAGTGGAGACTACCGGATGACAATTAGTGCTACAGAAATGACAAGGCTATTGAAATGGATAGGTCTTGCAGACAGAAGAGAAAGGGCCAGATTTGAGGTTAACCAAAAAGTATATACAGTATAAGGACACAGGTTGGTCGAAATAGGAAAAAAACGGAAGACTAGCGTTATGAAGTAAGAGATAAACCTGGAACAATAGCAGGATATATACTTATTTGTTGTTAAGAAATAGAATAACTTACTACAGAATATCTTTAGCACTTTCCCTGAAAACATAGCCAAGTTTATATATTTGTTTCGTAAATGGCCAACTGACTATGTGAGTTTAGTAATAAGTAATAAAAATTAGTAATAAAGAATAATTTCGGAAGATTAACTATTATAAAAAGTATTCTTGTGATGTACAGTGAGATATGTTAATTTTCTGTTCACAATGTTAGCCATAATTGCGAGCTAATACAACTGTAAGTGACTACACTTCATCAAAAACTTTACTGACGCAAGGAGTTGGCTTTAGAAGGCTCCACTGCCTGCACTCGAACAGGCGACCACTTACGCTCGCATGTGGCGGCTGGCGAGTTGCACAAATGGCCTTTCTCTTACCGCAACTCGTAACCTGTCCTATTCGTTTCATGAAACCGAGTTATGGCGGAACGTAGGTCTCAACTCTACCTTTATATTCGCTTTTTGTCCCTCGCTGTTGCATCTGTTGACGTGCTTCCCTGCGTTAATGCCCGAGGCAACTCTCCATTGAAGCAAAGAAGGGTTATTAAACGTTATCTCAACGTCGGGTCTGCTAAACCTGTTCTCACACGGGACATATTTCTCACTGTAGAGCACCACAGATGTGATTTCTATCGTGGTCTGTGCACGCTTAAAATCTGTAACACAATACTTCAATATCTATGAACATGACACAAGGCTAAAAGGAAAGTTTCATGTCCAGACAGTAAGGACATCAATTTTTTAAACTTCCATTACAAACAGAGCGATACAAATTTGCATTAGTCTTTCACATAAAATAAAAACTATTTCATCAATCTGACTTTTAGTAAAACGTTAAGGTCATTCTTATTTTGTGACTACTTCTATTCATTAGCAGAATTTATAGAAGTTGTGAAGACAATACTTTCAACAAGACAGTGCAAAATCTTTTACAGAAAGTGATGCAAACTCTCTTGCAGACAAAGCCAAAAAGGTCATTTTTTACTGCAGAATGACCCTTAATACTAGGGCTAGGTTTTCCATCGGTCGCGAAATTGAAACCACAGTGAAAATCGGAAATGTTTGATTTGTAACATTTAGCTACACCTGCCAGCTCTTTTTCTACATAATCGCCCTCCGACTTACACAGTTGTAGCGCGATACCAACTTTCGAATGCCCTCGACATGTGAGCAAAGACATGAATATCAGAGGAAGCCAATCCCGGCTATATGGTAGGTGATCAAACGCTTCCCATCGAAAACGCTGCAGGAGGGTCTATGTTGCAGCTGCATAGTGCGGTTGAGCATTGTGATGAAGCAGGACAAAATCATTTTTTTGACACTCGCTTTCTTCTCTGGCCGCCTGCATCATGAACGTCTTCACATCCTGCTTCAAAGGTCCTGCTTAGTCGTCACACCTCCGCTGTAGACCGAGCGAGCTAGCGCGGTGGTTAGCACACGCACTCGCATTCGGGAGGACGACTGTTCATTCTCGCGTCCGGCCATCGTGATTTAGATTTTGCGTGATTTCCCTAAATTGCGTCAGACAAATGTCGCATGGTTCCTTTGAAAGGGCACTGTAGACTTTCTTCCCCATCCTTCCATAATCCGACGAGACCGATGACCTGGCTGTTTGGTCTCTTCCGCCGAATCAACCCCCTTGCTGTCACACATGACAGTTATGTTACGTGAGCTGTATGAAATCAGGCGGCATGCCTGAACATGAAGAAATCTAATGACAGCACGCACTTCACACTTGGCGAAAGACTCTGTTGTTAGAGGCATTATTACGTGCTCAGTGTGCACTCAGAACTGAAAAGTGTGATGTGACGCATTTGACAGGCGGAATAGATACATTGCGCAACTTATCTGCGCAAAGCTTAATCGGATTTTTATTGTGGTTTCAGTTTCTCGACCTTGGAAAAAAACTAGACCTCACCTTTCTATGATTCATGTGAGTGTGTGGGTAGGGGGTGTGTGCACGCAAGCCCGCGCGTGCGTTGTGTGTGCGTGTGTGTGTGTGTTCACTCAGTCACAATATTTACAGAGGAATCCCACAACCTGTAAATCTTCTTGGATGAATAAATGAGTACTGAACTGCCATGGAATAGTGCAACTGCAACAAAGAAATCTTGCAATTTGTAGGTGGATAGTTCTTAGCACCGAACAAACTCAATCCTGAGAGGAAATGCTCCTATATATACATAACATCGAATATTACAGAACATACTTCTATTAAATTAATAACCAAGTCCCAGAATATTTTAGGAAACACAAAGGTGAATAAAATTATATTTGGACGTAGCAGGAAAAGAACCAACTACGTTACAACTTCACACTTCTATCCACCATACCACATCGTACTACCGTAGTTTCTATGTCTTTATAGTTGCCATACCTAAAAGGCTTAACCAGCTGTATGTCACTGACAGTTATAATAAATCGTACCTAGAATAACGCGCTTTTGATAAATCTTCTATGCAGCGCTGCCTTGAAAATCATATTTTCACAACACGCAAGTCACAGTGCGAAAACAACGAACTACTAAAAACCACCAACATCATGTTACCCACCATTTTGTTACAATAGATCATAACAGGAACGACGCTTTTTCCAGAAATCCTCAACGTGTCCATGCTTTTAAAGAGGAAATATGCACAGGACGTAAGTTAAAATACCCACCAAATATGGGCTTTAACTGCAAACGACGTAATCCAGTATGGCGTCTCCAAGTCCTGCTTGTGACGTAAGCATGATCTTGCATCTGACTGGTCACGTTAATCTCCACGAAGCAATAACTTGACTTGTTTTATTCAGTCTTTCACGCTTCAGAATGCTGTGAAACGTGAATTCCACGCTGTGACGCCACACAGCTCGATCAGCTCCTCTTCCACGAATGCTTTCACGTCCCGTGAGGGAGCGGCTTCAGCGTGTTTCCTGCAGCAGTGGATACCATCCTCTTTCCGAGCTTGCAATGATGCATGCCCCTTGATATGAGACCCAATTCACACCAGAAGACCTTTTCGTAGATACAAATCATATTGCCAATACAATCGTAAAATTAACCTCGAGTGTACCCCAAGGTAGTGTTGTGGTGCCATTAATATTCGCAATATTCACATAATAGTAACAAAATCTGATGTCAACGTATTTCTAACCTACATAAAATTTGTATGTATATTTCGGAGTAAATAAAACAAAAATTAATCGTATTCTTGTAAGAAGACGGACCTTCTTTAATTCATTATTATTTTCTGCAAGCACGATAACAGAACTTAATATTTGATTACGATGAAGTAACTTATGACTAGACCATTTCCAGTCAGATAAACAGTGAAAATGGACAGTGTCTATTCTGATTCTGGTGAGCAGCACTTCCTTCCATCGGTGTGGTTGGCATGAGGTCTGCCATGTGTGGGTGGTCGATTTAATTGACAGCAATTTGTTATTTACCACATCTAACCATTTGTTTTCTACTGAAGCATAACTCTTCTGCCAGACAATGAGATGGTTCACTGATGACAATGGTAATTTATAAATCATAGTTCTAACTCGAAGTTTATCCATGATTTTTGCACGACTTCTCAGTGACTTTACTGAGCCGAGTCGAAAAATGTATCTTTTCGTATTGACAGCTACTTTACTCAGTGAATTCCCATGGCACTGACTACATCTTAAAGCAATCGCAAGAGAAGTAATTACTATAAATCACTCTTGAACACAGGGTAGCTAGCCGTGTGGCAAGCACGTTGTTATATAGACCGTCCGGGAACCAGAAAAGCGATATGGGCCCGTCAGCAACTGTCCGAATAATTAAGTTCATAGGTCGGAGGAAGAGACGCTCTCTCTCTCTCTCTCTCTCTCTCTCTCTCGCTCTTTCTCTCTCGCTCTTTCTTGCTCCATCAACTGCACCACAGTGTGTCCTTTACTTGATAAGCTCATTTATGGACACTTACTATTGTCTAAGGCCAGCGCAGACCAGAATGTACGCAATCGAAATATACGTGTAAAAAACTTCACACTTGCTCACTATTGGAGCCGAACACGCGACCAAGCTGAAAACACAGAGAGTAGGTTCTACGGTTCTATAAAGAGTCTCCCCGGGTGAGGTACCGACATGTGCAGGAGACGGTGAGAACGTGGCAGCCGCTTTCACATCGTTTGATGCGCCGTTGAGCCTAATGAAGTCCCTGCTACCTGTTTTCTCATCACAACCAGCCACTACATCCGGATAAATTTCTGTCGCTACTTCCCGAGCGACTACTGTCTTTTCGTTATGCGTGTGATGAAATTATCACGTTATATCCTATGATGATTATCTAGCCGTACACTTATATGCCATTACACAAAAGCTGTTACGATGCACATGAAAGTTTAAAGAACTGCTGGTGTACAGCAGGCATCACAAGAATATGGACATTTCACTACACTTATTAACTCAGAGGAAAGAGAAGGTAAGACCACGTGCACGTTAAATGGACAATCTTTAAAGGGAATTCTAAACAAAATAGTGGAGCTTGTTCTGCTGAAAAGATTATCCGTAGAACCTCTTGAAAGCTACTCCCGAAACGCGAGTTAATGTATCATACGTGTGGAAAGTCGACGCGACGGAACAGATAAAACTAAACGATAACAGCGCTCAGATCTTAATGGTTTTGTGTACTGAATACGAGAGTGTCTCACACGTAGGTCTCAATAAGAAAAAATAAAAAAAAACTTGCCTCACTTCAATGAAAATATTTCGACAGAATTACAAAAGTCTGTATTCACTGTACACTGATACATGTTTAAGTCTTTTGGTGCCACCTAATTTACTTCACGTGAAGTGTGTGCAGAGATTTGCAGACAGCGGTACATTCGCAGATAGCACAGAAAAGCAACGAACAATTTTACTATGAATTTTTTCTGGCAGAGATAAAAATATTAAAACAGTGTGCTGAACTAGGATCCGAACCTGGAACCTTATCGTTCACGCACAATGCTCTTATGGGCTGAGCTATCCTAGTAGAAACGAAGACCTGCCGTTACAGCCTCAGTTTGCCTGTAATTTCTCTTAACTTTGGAAACTTTACAGTTTCTCTCCTGCATACCTTGCAAGCCTAGAGTTACTGGAATAAAAGCTATCGTGGGGGCTTTGGCGTCGCCTGAGGGTTATTTCCAGTATTAATTTTTCACTCTTCAGCGGAGTGAGCGCTCTTCTGAAACTTCTCGGCTGATTAAAACTGTGTGGTGGGCCGGGACTCGGACTCAGAACCTTCAGCTCCGTTGTAGAGTGAAAGGTTCATTCTGGAAACAACATTGAGTCCCTGGCCACCAGTGTCATACGTTTGAATTTTTGCTACCAATTAGTGAATGGAATGCATTTTTAGGAAACCGGAAAACATTTTTTGTCCAGAAAGTCGAAGTGAAGGCCAGCATCGATAGAGCGCTTCTAAGTCGTTTTTGTTCGGCACGGGATTAAAATCCCCGTCTGGCCACCCAGAGTCGAGTTCTCCGCGACTTCCCTAAATTACCCGAGTCGAATCACTGAGAGATTTCCTTAAACAAGAGCCGTGGCCGAAAAATTTTTCTTTTATGTACTGTTTATTTATTTATTTGTTTATTTATTTTGCACATTGCCATACAGTATTTCACAGCCCTCTAAAAGTATTATCGTTATCACATATACTTGCTTTTAGGTTGGTCGGTTTAAAAGAGAGGGGGAAGGGACCAAACTGCGAGGTCATCGGTCCCTTACTTTTAGGGCCTGCTTATTATTTACATTAGTTCACCCAGACAAGGATGGGAAGGGAAATCAGTTATGGTCTATTTTATGTCTTATGCCTTAAAATTTTGAGAAAAACTATACTTTAGTGGTTTTTTTCCTCGAGTAAATAGTGGGGTTTCCTCAATGAAATGAAGTATTTATTTAAATTTACTTTTATTTATTTAAAAAACGTAAAAGATTTTATGTTTTTTACATCAGTTTTGCGTTTCGTATCCTTGCACTTGCACCTACACTGCAGACTGTGTTCGTCTCCAGTAAACAGTAAGTTGAACCCAGGAGATAGCCAGCTATCCGCATGGTGGCTTATGTCCTTCGTCTTACCACGCATCTGGCCTTCTCTCTCTTAAGGTTCTGCACGTAACACACCAGGACGCGTCCTGCGACCGTACCTACCGATGCCGGCCTGGATCCCTGGAACCGTAGATCGATGAGATGCCCTCGCAATAGTTGGTCCATGATATCTCGGTAATCCTCTCCTTTTGTCTTCTTCAGGTTTTGTGATTTATTGCTACGCTTATCATGTAGCTGTTTGCTGCCCTCGAGCTCTTGTTCGTGTTGTGACCAGCTCCTCGACGCTGCTGTGTTCCTGCTGTGGCTACTCCAACTCTTATTTTTTTCTTGCAGATTTTTAATTCATTGAAGGAAACTCTATTGGTTATATCTTTCCTGTTGTGGCTGCTCCAACTTTTCTTTCTTCATGGGAGGTTTTTAATTCATTATAGAAACCAAATTCGTTATATCGCTATAGTCTTTCTGACAACACACGGAGGATCCAATGCATTTCTTGAATGTACCACATTCGATTTCAAAACAAGCGTTTTTAACTATGTTTAGTTCTCAACGTCGCCCTGATGTAATTGTTTTGATGAGGAACATTTCGGGAATGATGCTGAACCGTTACAGGAATTAAGACGGCTGATAAACTGACCTACATATTCCGTTTCATTAGTATATGCCACGCGTAAATATTTTCCAAAATACTCCAAGAAAGGATTAATTTGACAGAATTACTGAATATTAAATCAATATCTGTAGAAAGGGGACAGACATGATATATACCTTAAGTAGAGGAGAATTCGGGATGAAGAATAAAGCGATATGCCTATATTGTTGATCCATTACGTACCGAGCCTGCAGCAGTAACAGCTGTATATCTAATAGCCATATTTCCATGAGCAAGCGGATTTAGTCAACTGCTATTTTTCTTTATTGATAACCAACCCGGCCTCCTTCCCCACCCAGGCAATATGACTTGCAGCATCCAGGTATTCCTGCATGTTTTCTGGTTCACATGCACCTTCCATCACGACGTAGTCTCGTTCTTCACTTAACTCTTTGAACCTAGCTAAAAGCCATTCGCCTAATTACATGTCCCGCCACCTCCCATTTATTTTCATTACAATCATAGTTACATCTTCCACTCTAGCCTATTCCTTGAAGCATTGTATAGTTACGTGTTCATATAAATGAATGTCTGACCCCAATAGCTTATCCATGTTACAATGCGTTCATCGTTGACTAGTAATCCCCAATTTTGGAGATCATGTCTAGATCTTCTGAATCCAGAGCGTAGGCGACTGAGAGAACGCTACATAGTCCACTTGTCTTGTTGATCACTAGGACGATTTCAGATGGTAGAGACCAATCGGTAGCATTTGCAACCTGTACTTTCCACGTTTTCATATTGCCATTCTTGTTTTGGATGGGGGTCATTTGCAATATGTTGCTGGTGTTCATGAAGTTTTCCTGGACCTCAATCTCTGGACGGTAGGCACGTAATCATGTGATAAATGGCTAGGCTTCGTGAGCAAATTTGTTACTTTCACACTGGCGGAAACCTCACAATGGGTGTTTGGAGCAGCAGTACCCACCATATGGCGTCTTTTGGCAAGTAGTGTAGAATGCAAACATTGAGTAATAAGCCTGCACATCTCATTTAGTGTTGCGCAATGTGTAAGGTGTCAGGCAAATCCAACACCTTCCATGAAAACCCTGACATGATAAGCAAATCCAGTAGTATGTCACATAGCTCCGAATAAATCGTGACATTAAATTAACCAAAGTAATACGAGTAACGAGTGAGCAAATGGAATACCACAGACTAACACAAGAATGTCTAAATGCATGTCATACCTTCCCACCGTGAGACAGACGCAGTTCCGAGGGGAGAAACGAGAACAGAAGCCGAGAGCAGAACCGTGTTAAGCGAGAAGGCCCTACGATAAGGGACGGACACCCACGTCGCCAGCTAACCGCTACGACCACACCACCCGCAAGTTCTTAGCGTGAGACTTTTTCGCGTCTCTGTTACGTTAGGACCACCCCCCAGCCCATGTTAAAAGCTAGAGCCCTCCAGAAGAACAGTATAGATCTTACGATAACACAAAAAGGGCCACACCACCCGCAAATTTTAGCGTGAGACTTTTTCGCGTCTCTGTTACATCAGGACCACCCCCAGCCCATGTTAAAAGATAGAGCCCTCCAGAAGAACAGTATAGATCTTACGATAACGCTAAAAGGATCACACCAGCTGCAAGTTTTAGCGTGAGACTTTTTCGCGTCTCTGTTACGTTGCAAACTTTAAAAACATTGCCCCACCACGAAAAGTATAACGTTTCTCATTGGATAGACAGAATTTTTGTAGGCGGAGCTTAAGGTTAACATTGAGACCCTGATTGGTCAGATGAAAACACAGCCAGATAGTTTTTTTTAAACCAACTTCGGTAAATTGTAGTAAGGAGAATTTAGGAGAGAGTTGCTTCCGAGAGGGCGAGCTGGACGGAGCTGCGCCGGCCACCGCCTCCTGACGAACACCGACAAGGTAATGAACGCACGCGATGCCGCATTTTTGAGCGCATAAGGCTTCACTCAGAACTGCAGAAGTCTCATCTGTTACACCCCCTTTTTATTACGAAATTCTGAAGAAGAGAAGTTTGTTAACATCCAGTATTGATTTAAGTGTCAGGAAGTCATTTCTGAAAGTATTCGTATGGAGTGTAGCCATCTATGGAAGTGAAACATGGACGATAAATAGTTTGGACAAGAAGAAAATAGAAGCTTTCGAAATGTGGTGCTACAGAAGAATGCTGAAGATTAGATGGGTAGATCACGTAACTAATGAGGAAGTATTGAATAGGATTGGGGAGAAGAGAAGTTTGTGGCACAACTTGACCAGAAGAAGGGATCGGTTGGTAGGACATGTTCTGAGGCATCAAGGGATCACCAATTTAGTATTGGAGGGCAGCGTGGAGGGTAAAAATCGTAGAGGGAGACCAAGAGATGAATACACTAAGCAGATTCAGAAGGATGTAGGTTGCAGTAGGTACTGGGAGATGAAAAAGCTTGCACAGGATAGAGTAGCATGGAGAGCTGCATCAAACCAGTCTCAGGACTGAAGACCACAACAACAACAACTAGTGTCGATCGTCAATTAAAGCTCATGGTGTTCACATTTGCCACTTGAAGTAAAAATCTGAAACGCGATGGTTTTTCTGTTATATAGTTATTGAGAAGCCACATCAGCCACTGTAATTTACGACAAGTTAGATAAGTAATTAAAGATAATTGAGGGTCACTGTAGACCATTTTAATAGTTTTCTCTCTTGTGAAACTTAATTTAAACCTAGATTATAGATGTGATATGGCATAGGTCATCCTTCGATCCATTGTAGAACTTGGAAACCCATTCAGGGAATATTCTTTCACATTTTTGTTGAACGCAGAATTTTTTTACCATCCTGTATTAAAACATTTCCTTTTATCAATAGTGCAATTTATAAACAATGTTTTGTGAGTAGAATAAAATTTCCAATGGTAAACTTAACTGCTTTTTCGACGTTATTTTACCAGCTAACTAAAAATAGGAAAACCTTGAACCCCTTCCACTAAATTTAGTTAGTATTATGATTCTTTTACTGGGAGTGCAGTGGAGCTGACGCTGAAATCATTAAGTATTTGGTTATATCATCGCTAGTCTCACTGAACTCTTCTGAATTCTACATGTCATGTGTGGTCTGGCGTCTCCTTACCAGCAACAGGTCCCAGGTTCAATCTAGTCAGTTCCCTAAAAAACACGCTCAGAGCGTCGTTAAGCGAAAGTGATAGGGAGACACGATATAGAACAAACAGACACCACGCAGAATGTTTAGAAATGTATAGCTATTAATAACTATTGTAACAGTCTCGATACCTACTAACCCACCTACCCGTGCCAGGACAGAGAAGCGGGCGCCCACGTGCCGTATCGCCACTGCTGACGATGTAGTGTCTGCACTGATGGTGCGGCTCTACACAGTCAACCAACCACCTCCCCCCAAGCAGATCGTTTTACTCATAGTGGACCTGAGTGGCTGCTCGCTCTGTCTTTCCCTTATCGCGAAGGACCTATCCTAAATCCTGACATTCAAGATACTGAAGTTTTCCGTTGTACCCCATTCTGAATAAACCACTTGTGTGTTAAGTATGCCTTTTATGAGCACTAAATTCTCCTCCTATCCTAACGCCCACCCTAAGGTGGTAATTCTGCGCAGCGTCTTGTTGACTTCTTTGGCATGGACAGGCCTGTACCAGACTGGGCATGCGTATTCTGCCACAGAGTATCAGACTGATAATGGCATTACTGTTAAATTTTTTAGCTGAGCTACAAATATCCTGCCAATTATCTTCCTTAGGATGTTTTTCTGGCTTCCACTTTCAGCCTTGTGTTAAGGCAATGCTGCTTCTAAGTCAAGGCGCAATCAAGTGCGACATCCAAATATTTTCCGTATGGTGTAGGACATGGTGTAGGCTCTCGTTACGATGAGACACAGAGCTTACGTTTTTCCTGTCTGTGTTTAACATGGAAAACACGCAATAGAGTTAACTGGGTTTGGTCGATCTAGACTGCTATAGTAATAAATACTCATCTTCTTCAAAACATTTGTCATATGAACTCCCACTTTTTCAAACTACTTAGTCTGAGTTGGCAAAGCCAAATCATCTGCATAAAGAAAATTCATGATGTACTCTGGAAGTGGCTGTTCTTTAATGCAGATCTAGAAAAGAGGCGTTGTTTCTCGAAGTCTATATACATCTCCAAGAAAAATTAAATGAGTTTGGTGAAACAGTAGTTTTTGGTATGCCCATAAATATTTTTTTCACAGTATATGGCGATTGACAGTATCACAATCAGCTGTCAGGTCGATGCATGCACAACTGTACTGGAAATTGTTTCAAACACATCCACTGTATACTGTGTCAGATTAAAAGTCTGAGATGTATAGAAATCCATAGGATATAAATAATGATCTAGTTGTTGATAGTGCCGCGAATAGCTATTAGCATTCCGCTAACTAGGCTCACGATCACGGCGTGCGAACGACATAACTGTCGCTGCCGCTGATCTGGAGCCGAAAATGTTCAGTAACGTAAATTTACGATAGAAGACACGACTCTAGTTTGTTGCTATGCGGTGCACAGCCTTGAGCAAGTTTTTTGCTGGCCTGCGCCCCACTGACATGGCGAGCCAACAGGCAGGTGGAATGCTGCGCCCTGCAAGGACGCCCCCTCTGTTTGCTGGAAAATCCAGGCGCTGCTCCAAGACTCTGCTCTTTATTGCTGCATAGGTCAGAGCTTGTGACCTTTCTCCGGAACGTGATCCATTTCCAATGCATATGAGTGGCGTCTTGTCTAAGATGACGGGAGTGATACCTGCTTCTACGTTCTTTTCTCCGCTGTGTGAAAGGATATCGCCGCTGGTGCGAGGTCAGCCAGTTTCCAGTTGCAAGGCTGTTTCAAAGAGGTGACTGCAAAACGCAAGTACTTCCTGCCGTTATTCGTCCGCCTCGAGCTCGGTGCAGAAAAAGTGGTTCACCTTAGCAGATTTATCAAAGCGCAAAGTACGGGATAAAGCTCGCAATTACAGACTCCATTGCTCTGCTGACTTTAAAAAAATCAGAAAAAAATTCCTCGAAGGTGAAACTTATACAGACAAATAAAACAAAAATAGAGGAAAGGAGGTTAGTGTTTCACGTTCCGTCGACGAAGCGGCCGTTAGTGACAGAACACTAGCTCTAGTTGGGGAAGGAAACCGGCCGTGTCCTTTTCAAAGCAATTAACCCGGCATTTATCTTAAGGGGTTTACGGAAACCTATGTCCAGATCAAAGAAAGTAATTGTCTTCCTCACGTGCTTCAACTTAAGAAAGTGAGAACTTCTGAATTCTTCCTCTGCTCAAGGTAATTACTGCAGTACTAAACGAAGTATGACCGAGCGAGGTGCTACACTTGTAATTACGAGGAAAGTCCGGTGGCATCTTTTCCTGTAATACAACGATAGCTATCGTCGTCGCTGCTATATCCACGGGGTTCCTAGCCGTGTGCCGTGTCTACAAAATACTGAAGCAAGTAGCTGCGATTAAATTGCATGTCGTTATCCCGTAAGTAGACAGAATACACTGGTTGTGGCACAAACAAATATATAAACCGTTAGAGCCCCGATAAATAAATGTGCTATACCTGAGACTGAACAGGGAAGATTTTATGTCCAAATCTACATCTACATTTATACTCCGCAAGCCACCCAACGGTGTGTGGAGGAGGGCACTTTACGTGCCACTGTCATTACCTCCCTTTCCTACTCTAGGCGCGTATGGTTCGCGGGAAGAACGACTGCCAGAAAGCGTCCGTGCGCGCTCGAATCTCTCTAATTTTACATTCGTGATCTCCTCGGGAGGTATAAGTAGAGGGAAGCAATATATTCGATACCTAATCCAGAAACGCACCCTCTCTAAACCTGGACAGCAAGCTACACCGCGATGCAGAGCGCCTCTCTTGCAGAGTCTACCACTTGAGTTTTCTAAACATCTGCGTAACGCTATCACGCTTACCAAATAACCCTGTGACGAAACGCGCCGCTCTTCTTTGGATCGTCTCTATCTCCTCTGTCACCACGACCTGGTACAGATCCCACACTAATGAGCAATACTCAAGTATAGGTCGAACGAGTGTTTTGTAAGCCACCTACTTTGTTGATGGACTACATTTTCTATGGACTCTCCCAATGAATGTCAACCTAGCACCCGCCTTACCAACAATTAATTTTATATGATCATTCCACTTCAAATCGTTCCGTACGCATACTCCCAGATATTTTACAGAAGTAACTGCTACCAGTGTTTGTTCCGCTATCATATAATCATACAATAAATATCCTTCTTTCTATGTATTCGCAATACATTACATTTGTCTATGTTAAGGGTCAGTTGCCACTCCCTGCACTACGTGCCTATCCGCTGCAGATCTTCCTGCATTGTGCAGCAATTTTCTAATGCTGCAACTTCTCTGTATACTACAGCATCATCCGCGAAAAGCCGCATGGAACTTCCGACACTATCTACTAGGTCATTTATATATATTGTGAAAAGTAATGGTCCCATAACACTCCCCTGTGGCATGCCAGAGGTTACTTTAACGTCCGTAGACGTCTCTTCATTGACAACTACATGCTGTGTTCTGTTTGCTAAAAACTCTTCAATTCCAGCCACACAGCTGGTCTGATATTCCGTAGGCTCTTACTTTGTTTATCAGGCGACAGTGCGGAACTGTATCGAACGCCTTCCGGAAGTCAAGGGAAATGGCTTCTACCCGGGAGCCTGTATCTAATATTTTCTGAGTCTCATAAACAAATAAAGCGAGTTGTGTCTCACACGATCTCTGTTTCCGGAATCCATGTTGATTCCTACAGAGTAGGACATGGTACGCGAGCAAAACACATGTTCTAAAATTCTACAACAGATCAATGTCAGAGATATAGGCCTAAAGTTTTGCGCATCTGCTCGACGACCCTTCTTGAAAACTGGAACTACCTGTGCTCTTTTCCAATCATCTGGAACCTTCCGTTCCTCTAGAGACTTGCGGTACACGGCTGTTAGAAGGGGACAAGTTCTTTCGCGTACTCTGTGTAGAATCGAATTGGTATCCCGTCAGGTCCAGTGGACTTTCCTCTGTTGAGTGATTTGAGATGCTTTTCTATTCCTTGGACACTTATTTCGATGTCAGCCATTTTTTCGTTCGTGGGAGGT
Source organism: Schistocerca serialis cubense (assembly GCF_023864345.2). Classification (NCBI taxonomy): domain Eukaryota; kingdom Metazoa; phylum Arthropoda; class Insecta; order Orthoptera; family Acrididae; genus Schistocerca; species Schistocerca serialis. Next base: position 395,531,570 of record NC_064640.1, read on the forward strand.
ATTAGAGAAGGAACTGCAGTGCCGTCTTCCTCTGTGAAACAGCTTTGGAAAAAGGTGTTTAGTATTTCAGCTTTACGCGTGTAATCCTCTGTTTCAATGCCATTATCATCCCAGAGTGTCAAGATATGCTGTTTCGATCCACTTACTGATTTAACGTAAGACCAGAACTTCCTACGATAGGTGCCAGACGGAACAGCAGACGCATTTGTTCAGTTGTTTCAGTTGGAAAACGCGTAAAACGGAAGTACTGAAACACCTACACAATTTTTATCTAAAACGTGACCTTCACTCAATGATGTCATACGGTATCATTTTTTTCAGTAACTCATCAAGCAAATCAAATGCGATCTTGGTCGAATAGCATATAGGGTGGTGTAAATTCAAAAATGTCTTGCAGAGGTCTATCGAAATAACTAGGTATACTAGCTACTGCTTCGCACTACATTTATTTTTGTGTGAAATTTGTCGTAAGTTACACATCTCCCGTTCAAACCAAAAGCTAAGTTCACGGAATCAATTCTAGGAAGAAGAACAGTTTTCATGAAGTCACTTTGGTCCAGAAACATATCCATTATTCAGGAACAAACCCATTCGTTAGCTTGCATGCAATCATAAATAGTTTTACTCCTGATAAAATACAGTTTAACAGGGGCTTAAAGGATTCATTGATGGACAGCTGCTTCTATTCCACTGATAAATTTCTTAGCAGAATCAATTTCTGAACACATTCTTAAATGTCACGTAACGTGTATGCTGCGTTACACCTATACTGGGCACAGATTCGTCGCAGTACTGGAATCTATGTCAGTAAACCTTCTACACATTTATCTATTTACTTATTACAATGGTCGGCTGCTAACGCCTTGGCCCTGTCGTATGAACTGAAGTATAGACGAGTTCTAGAGGGTTATTTGGTAAATAAAGTTCTGATTATGAACCCAAGTCCGGAAATATAGTGCTAGGAGGTAAAATAAGTTTTAAGATCGGATCACTCCTAGATCTTCCGCTTCACGGTACGCTCACAGCGATAATGAGCTCTCACCTGTGTGCTCCTTGGGAGCTCATGCCACAGACATTTTGTCGAGTACTCGTCACCGGGTTCTCTTCTGCGTGACAAAGGATGTCCTCTACAAAGTCGAGAGTGCGGCGCGTCCGTGGAGCGCCACAGTCAATCCACCTAGTGCTGTGCGTAACAATTTCGTGCAGCCGTTGTAGTCGGACGAAAATGCAATGTGATGTCCTAATTACAACAGGGACTGAAGACGTCCCCTTGAGTATGTGCGTGTATTGTGAAGTGGAATATTTGAAAGTGATCCGATCTTCAAAGTTACTTTATATCCAAACGGTACATTTCCGGATAAAGGTTCCTTAACAAAACTTTACCTACTAACTGCTTCTAACTCAGTTCTGTAGCCTCTAGAAGCTTGTAATAGGATCTCTGAGACAACAAGTATGTAATTTAAACAGCTGTAATAAGCTTTTTAATCGATGTGTTAAGTATAATCCACTTACAAATTGATATATGATAGTGAATCTGTCGCAGGCTTCAGTAGAGTCAGACAGCTACCACGAGTAGTCGGAGACAAGAAATGGCTAAAGGGATGTTCGACAGTCATCTTCTTTCGATTCGTGTTCAGGGGAAGTGGATTTCCAGTTCTTCTGATTTGATTTTCATGTGGATCCTGTAAATCGTTACGGACTAATACTGGATTGTTTCCTTTGGTAAAGCCATCGCCCAATTCTTCCCTGCCGTTTTTCTAGTGATCCAATGACCCGTCATAGCGTGCAAGTTTAACTTTCGAATGTTCCCTTTCGGTAGTGGTGCCCTGCTGCTGGACACGTACGGTCAGTCCTTACATCACAGCGCAGGAGTAGGTCGCCGCATGACGTGCTGGAAGAGAGTCACAGCGAACGCCAGCTGGTTGCGCCAGCTCTGCAACGCCTTTCTGTGCCCCAGGCTACGTCACGCGGGACACCTGGCCTTCGTCTTGCGCCCCCACTCGTACTATCCGAGACCAGTAAAAAAAAGCCAGAGACTTGCACACAGTGCAGCGGTTCTGAAAGTCAGCTATCGACGTTATGAGATGCAGCACGGATACAGCAACCAAACAAACGTCTGGCCCCGATGCAACACCTTTCACCTCAGATTTTACGTCAAGGTTCATTGACGCGCTGCAGTTGAAAGGTTATCGGTTTTTCCAGTCTGTAAAGTTGAGAACGTTGCCACCGATTAGATCTTAGAGTCCTGCGCTGAATTTACTACTAAAAACTGGAACGGTAAGGAAAAACTGGTGATTTAGGTTCACCATTAGGATGAGAGAGGAAATCGGCCGTGACCCTACGGAAAAATCATCTTGGTATTATTATCCTATTCATTGGTTCAATTGGCTCTGAGCACTATGGGACTTGACATCTGAGGTCATCAGTCCCCTAGAACTTAGAACTAATTAAACCTAACTAACCTAAGGACATCACACACATCCATGCCCGAGGCAGGATTCGAACCTGCGACCGTAGCGGGGTTGGGTTGGGGTTGTTTGGTGAAGTAGACCAGACAGTGAGGTCATCGGTCTCATCGGATTAGGGAAGGAAGTCGGCCGTGCCCTTTCAAAGGAACCATCCCGGCATTTGCCTGGAGCGATTTAGGGAAATCACGGAAAACCTAAATAAGGATGGCCGGACGCGGGATTGAACCGTAGTCCTCCCGAATGCGAGTCCAGTGTGCTAGCCACTGCGCCACCTCGCTCGGTGACCGTAGCGGTCTCGCGGTTCCAGACTGAAGCGCCTAGTACCGCTCGGCCAAGCGGCCTCTTATCATTCTCATTCTCCATCTTCTTTGTCACTACAGCCCTTGACGGGTTTTAGTCTCCACATCAGTCTGGGTCTACACATCTCTGTTCTCCGCGTTCCTCCACCATCCTTGGATCTCCAGTTTGGTAAGGCCAGCCAACACACTCTTATTGTGTCTCTCTGTTTTTGTATCAGACTAGGCAGTGATAAGTTAAACAGGACGGCAGAGAAAACCATCGTCTTGCTTCTCACCAGCTGCAAAGCCAATTTTCTAGGTTATTTTATCTCTTACCTTTACTTTTGTCTTGTGCCCTTCATTGTCAACTCAAGTAATCTTCTTAATTTGAACCAACGACATTGTTTCATTGAACACACCGGTTCTCGCCAGATCACCGAAGTTAAGCAACGATGGGCGTTTCCACAACATGGATGGGTAACTGCCTGAGTACACCTCGTGCTGTCGGTTCCCTTTGCCTTTACGGTAAAGGAGAGGAAGCCTGTGATCATCAGTCCTTAATCCACCCTGCTGGATAAAATTCCAAACCTCTCTGCAGTGTCTGATGAAGTGAGGGCATGCAACGCTGTTGATGGTGATCCGTCCGTCGGATGGGGATTTCAAGTTCAGCGGCTCCTTGGTGTTGCGAGGGAGGAGTAGGCTACATGCCGACAGCGAGTTTCACCTTTTCCCTTCGCACACCATTATCCAACAAAAAACACGACACCACACGATACACACGCCCATTAGAGTCACCTGCACGTACCACATACACTTAAACACACAATTCACACTTCGCGTACCGAGCGAGGTGCCGTAGTGGTTAGACACTGGACTCGCATTCGGTAGGACGACAGTTCAATCCCGCGTCTGGCCATCCTGATTTAGGTTTTCCGTGATTTCCCTAAATCGCTCGAGGCAAATGCCGTGATGGTTCCTTTCAAAGGGCGCGGCCGACTTCCTTCCCCGTCCTTCCCTAATCCGATGAGACTGATGACCTCGCTGTCTGGTCTCCTTCCCCAAAACAACCCAACCCACACTTCGCGAAGGCCAGGTGCAGTGTGCACGAAGAAGAGAAAAGGCTGAATCTGCCTTTCGGGGCTTCCCTGCCGACATTGCCATACGATTTTACTTTTTTTCTTAATTTGGCGCAGGTGGCCTATTTATTCTTGCTTGTTAAGTCTGTCAAAGTATTTGTGTCAAGAAATATCAAGTGGATATATACGTCACACTTTTAAAATTTTCCAGTATATGTCAGCGTTCTCCTGTTGCTATTGTATGGAAACCATAAGACACCAGCAAAAGGATAGGAGGGACTGTAAAAATGGGCAGAAATTAACGTAATGACCACATGTGGATAGATGCAAAGCTTCAATCGATCATGGAGGAAAGATTTAAGAGTATCAACATCTAGGCAGGAGTTGTGAGCGATGGACTCGTAAGATCGTGCGCTTTATCGAACACATCAACAAGTGCTATCTATTAATTTACACAAGACAAATTTCCAGCACTGAAACAACGAACATGATTTATGCACTGTGAGACACCACCCTATTTTCCACGCTTCGTACGACAGTACCCAACAAAAAAGTTTCATCAGCAATGGTTTGGCCGAGCGGATCAAGTAGTATGGGCTCCCCTTTCTCCTGACCTTAATACTTCGTATTTCTGATTACGGGAACATTTGAAAGCATAGATTTATTCAACACCCATGAACAATATGCATATGTTACAGGAACGAGTTACTCACGATTGAGGCCAAATCTAAGGCAGACAAATTGAAAGGAATTTCACATCCTTATCTGGGAGACGCTCTGTGGCAGGAGTAATCTTTCTGCTGGTCGTCCGCGACTAAGGAACGCATACACTTGCCAGTATTCATTTAGGCAATCTCCTGCTTCTGGTCGCGTCTGACAGTGGGTGGATCGTGGCGGGTCCTTAAGTTGACAGGTATCCTGCAATATAGCCTGTACTGTTGCCTGTTTCTGACGCATCTTGTTTCTTACAAATTTATTCGCTCGCTCGACCATGTAATTTAATCGGTAAATTGGTAACTGTGTGTTTCTTCGTGGATGTTAATCGCTCAATAGCTCTGGATCACAAGTGATGCAAATGAGGATTATTTGTGGGAGGTGTCATTTACTTTCAATTTTATCTGTCGATAAACATGCGCGTGTGGATCTGAGATTATATTTCTTGCACGAATCGCGATCGTTTTCCTTTTTCATTTCCAGAACACGGGTTTGCTAGTCTCGAAGGAATAACCGAGTGATTCCCTGCGTGCGAGATATATACAGTGTGGCACATTGCCGACTAATATCAAATGGATGACTTCCCGAATGTCTTCGCAGTAATCTGATTCACACGAAGAATTTTTGTTTATGGAACCCGGTGCGTTTCATTAGACTGCAGAAGTTTTATAAACAAAGGTGACGTAGCGAGTGTCCCAAGAATGAGTGATGGGATCACTATTATCCTCAGCACAGACACAACTAGTCGCACTGTGTTACAAACGCACTCACACTGCATTTTGACGACTCAGTAGACTACCAGAAAGTTTCGTCATTGATGACTATAGGAAAATTCTAAATTACGTGAACCACCAGAAGGTACATAAATTCGGTAGGTTATGAGCACAGCATTAATAATCTGCCGCTGGCATAACATACAGTGATTAAATGTCAGTATTAAAGAGCGATATCAGGTGGTAAGCACATAGAAAATCAATTGCAGGTAGGACAATGGATGACAGATTTATTACGTGTGTCTTAGGAAAATGAAGCAGATCACGAACAAGATCCTTGCGTTACCTTTTCTCGAATATAGTTCGAGAGTTGGGATTTTTACCAAATCGGATTAAACGGAGAAGATAGGAAGAAATCTGAGGCATGCTGCCAGGATTGTAGTAGGCTAGTTCTGTGTTACAGTGACAGTCAGGGAACGTACATGGGAGTCTTTGGAAGAAAGGCGTTCTTATTTTCGACAAACGTTAGTCGGAATGTTTCATACACCAATAGTCGAGACAACATACAAAACGATTTTACCGTCCCATTGAAAATCTCGCGTGCCATGAAACCAAAATATGAGAGATTATAATGCGCACAGTGACAGAAAGTCGCTTTTCTTCCACTATTACTGACTGCAACAAAAAAGGGAAATTCTAATTGCCCATAGTCTTGATCTATTTTTGTGCGTGTTAAGTTATATCGGTTTGTTCAAGCTTACGTAAAAACAATATCTGTACCAGAAACATAAGTAAGTATATGTGTTGTTTAGATACGTTAAGCTGATTGCAGTAGAATCCTAAGGATATAGGCCTAATAATTCACCCACAAAATAAGTGGCTTATACATGGTGTAAATTTTAAGTTGACAAACCAGAATAACTCGGAAAATAAGCTTCACACAAAAAAAAAGTGTAGAATCCAAAGTTTATTATTTTCGAGGGGGACATCTGCTGGTGCTAAAATTAGCCCACCACCCCAGCCCCATAGGGGTGGGGCGGGAGACAACTTTAAAATTTCAAATGGGAACCCTCATTTTTTATTGTAAAATCAGATTCTACATAAAAACTACGTACATTTTGTCTTAAACATTTGTTTCGATTCTTGGTAGTTGGCGCTGTAATTAAAGAATTTCCATGTTCTCATTTTTGCGTGGAAAATGGTTACGGCTAAATAAAAAATACTTATTTACTTCGTAAATTTTGATTCGCTAAAACTAAAAAACTCCCCGTAGGCTGGGGTTTGAGGGAGAGGAATTAGAGTTTTACAAATGTTGACCCAAACAAACAAAACTTATCCGAAACTGCGAAAAAAATTTATATGCGGAGAGAGGGAGAATTTTAGTTTTAGCGAATCAAAATTTACGAATTCTTGGTATTAATGCGACCTTGCAGAGTAGTCATGGGACCCATGGAATACCACGGTATGGTTACCCAAATCACCACAGAACCCTCGTCATGTTTCAGTCTTGGGACGTAAACTCTACCAGAAGTTGGAAACAGTAAGAAACAAGATTCATCCGACTAAATGACTTTCTTCCGTTGCTCTATAGGCCAGGTTTTATGGCTTCGGCAACGCGTTTTCTTGTTAAGGGCATCACTGAGAGTGATTCTGGAGTTACAGCTCGCCCTGCAATTCACACCTTACGGAGTTACCTTCGTGTTGTTTTGGTGCTGACAGGGTTCGCGAGTTGGACATTCAGTTCTTCTGTGACATTTACAGCTGTCGTCCTCTTATTTTTCGTCACACTGCTCTTCAATGACCGACTGTCACAATCAGTCAACACTCACTTTCGTCCGTGTTGTGACTTAGCGGATGATGTTTTTTTTACTTTTCCTGTATGCGGTATAAATTCGATTCGGTGCCTCCTGGCACATCGCTTACCTTGGTTACAGAAGCACCCACCATACGAACACCAACAATTTGCCCAAGTTCGAATTTACTCAGCTCCTATATAATATACTCACAACTACACAGAACCCTGTTCTGACCACAAATGACATTTGCACATATGTCTCTCGTGGTAAAATACAACAGCGCTATCTGCAGGCTTGGCAAGCATCTGCATTTTTGTTCAAGGAAACATATCTCGCGGTGTCTCCATAGTTTTCTCCAACATCTGTACGGATTACTGAAAGGTATTAATGCAGTCATTACAGGGAGTCATTGTAAACACGTACCTCCAACAAGGACACTGCGCTGACAAAAAATATGCTCACGTGAGAATTTACCTTTCAGTTTAGGAAGACCATAACAAGGAAGAGATGAAGGCTTACCGCCAGAGGGGTCAGGAAGTCTCATGCATTTGTGAATCTATCTCTAACTCCGCTAATCACAGCAAGGTGCGGCCGAGACCTCTGGCATTACGCACTGCTTTGCCTTGGTTAGCGCTTCCGCCCGAAGGACAACTCAGCCTTGCTGCTGGAGCGCCGGTATGTTGGCTGCTTCGACACTCCCGATTGTGCTGTCGTACCACTGGATTCCCTGACGTACAGCTGCAAACCACGAGATCCAGTCTCCAGAAACGCCGCAGCCAATTCTTCGTCATTCCATGTTAATCTAGTCACAATCACTTGCCCTCTGAAAAGCTCGAATTTAGTCAAAAGTAAAATAAATGGGTAGTTAAAAAATAAATAAAAATTTTTGTCATTCATCGTCTCGAATGGCATTGGACAATCTCAGAACGCGATGTCTGTGTACTTACGTCCTAACTTCGAATACCGCCGCCAGATCCCAGAAATGCTTGAGAATAACTGAGACGAGCTACGCCTGCAAAAAGTGTGAAGCAGCGGAGGGGATATGATAGACACATTGAAATTACACTTTAACGTGTTCAAGATTAAATTAATTTCTATACCCCATAACGCTGCAATAATTTGTGAACTCTTTCTAGAATACATAGTGTGTAAGACAGTATTTGCAAGTCCCACCTATTATTTATATAGTTTTATGATTATTTCACAGGGTGTTTCACAATTCACGTTACACGTTTCTAGAGGTGTTCAGTAGAGGAGTTGTGTTTTTCACACTAGCGAAGATGAACAACTGCTCTTAGCTCCTCATGTATGCATTTCAGAGCCTATGTTTGCAAGACATTTTTTTCTTTTCTTGGTCCACACTACCACCACTGAAAGTTCCATATCCTACATTCTTAGTAACAACAGAACCAGTGCAAGCATTCCACATTCAGAGGTGTCAGAATTATTTTCGCTTGTAAATTTCGACTCGTTCGTTTCCGAACCAGGAACCCTAACCCCAGATTGCTACATTTATCCTTCTGCATCATCCTCGAAAGTTTGTTGCGTCATCAAATAATCACCCTGTATATACATACATTTACAGGCGCCGGTGCCTATAACCTTGACGCTATGTAGCGTCCTTAGATGACGTTCCCGGACATGGGTTCCCATGTAAAACTTGATCTTCTAAGTCCCCTCTACATTCCCTAGAAGTGTATAACATGAATTGTGAAACACTACGTATATAGAAATTTAATGTCCCAGTGGGCTCAACACAGAATAAATTTCGGAGATCCTTTTATGAGGAAACGAGGTACGGTCCATAAAACAAAAAGAATAAGTTTTACTAATGCGTGAGTCAAATATAATTCTTCAAAATATAAGTTTTATTATTTTTCTTAAAGCAATAATGGCTCTTCAAAATGCTTACATGCGATTCTTGTTTCTTATATCTAACTTTCTTGTGCTACACTCTTTGTACCAGGTTCTTGTGCTCTTTACCTGAAAATGTTTCTCTGTTATGTATTTTCTTCTTGTGTGGACTATATAAAACAGATAAGAGGAGTTGATCTTTCGAATGAGGTTCCTCTTCCTATCTTCGCAGTGCTTTTTTATTTTCTCGCTTTGCTGTTGTTTTCGTTTTTTGAGTAAAGAAACTTCCACGTTTCTTCTCTTTTTACAGAAAAACCTTGAATTTTGCTATTTTGGCTCTGAATTTTTCTGTTTTGAATGTATTCTTTAGTTATGTTCATTTCTTCTAAGTCTCTCTCAGTATCTGTTCAAATGGTTCAAATGGCTCTGAGCACTATGGGACTTAACATCTATGGTCATCAGTCCTCAGTATCTGTGATCCACTGATTTTTGTTACTGAAATATTAGATTCTTTTAGTAAGTTTATGGTGCTCAATTCCTTTCGTATGTCGAAAGGAACTAAACCGCCTTTCTAGATTGGGTCTGAGAATTTAGAAATTTTTTGGTAGAGTTCTATGTTGCTTCTTAATTTATAGTTGTTATATTCTTCTACGGCAGGCCCCAGAGTTTTTCGAAGGATTCTCCTTTCCTTTTTTCTTCGTCCTAAGTCAAGTGTGGAAACGCACTCCGCTGCTTAGAGTGTTTTTGGTTTTACGACTAATTTTCGCATTACTGGAGACAGATTTTTTTTTGTAGGTGTCCGTTATTTTTTGAGACAGCTTGTCGTTCTGTTCTTTTCATTTCTAGGTTCAACTGGAAGTCGCATTCAAAGAACAGAGAGAACTACACTCGTAACACTGATCACTGTTATTACAGTTCCATAAAATGAAACTTCTTACTTTTGAGACATAAAGGAGAAAATAAAATGACGATCCCACATTTTATTCATTTCAGGATATATTCTCATCACCACAAAAGAAAGTAGGTGACAGAAACACATACGAATTGAAAATATGTAACTCTCCATAACTTCAGTACTTGAGAGAATTAGATGATCTTTTATGTCTAAATCGACATCTGCTCTCTCCAGGTCACAGTAAAATGCATTAAAGACAGTACTTCTTACTGTACAGCATATTACTGTTCCTTCCCGCTCCATTCATAGGTAGACCACGGGGAGAATACCTGTTTATATATCACTGGGCGAGCTGCTATTGCTCAGACATTAGTTTCATAGTTCCTCAAGGAAACGTGTAAGCTAAAGCGTTCTTTCCTCTCGTTCTAGGAGATTCCATTTCGTTTCGCGAAGTTTCACTCGCGCGCTCGGCAAGAATCACGCACGCTTGAAGATGTGCGGCTTGCGAGAGAAATTACGCTATGTATTGATCCGAAGGTTCGCTTAGGAAACATTTACTAGCGATCCCGTATTAAGTCTCTGCACTGGGATTCTTTTAAATCCACTTAAATAATTGTCTCCAGCTTCACTTTGACCCACGAGACATGGTCAACATGGTTCAACATCCATGGTTAGAGCTCTGCAGCTATCTAACTGCATTCAGCAAGATTGCAAGATTCGACCACTTGACTAAAAATCATACATAGGTAACAGTCAGAATATCGCTTTCAGCTGGTTTCTAGCAATTTATGAGGATAACTTCCAAAAAGACAAAACAGGGTAACAGATCAAACTCAGCCGTTAAAAAGTTACGCAAAACATCATGTTTCAAATTTCCACGGAAACAAATGTAATTTATTGGCTTCAATTGCACTTTGTAATCGCTATTACTTTTATCAGACCCCCCTCCAGTTAAGTAATGCTCCTATGCGCTGATACAGGGCTCCTTCCTACCGGGCAGGTGCAGCCCCACTGAACTTTCAAATACTTGTAGGCTTTTCGTTTTGGGAAACGCATCGTCGACTACAGCTGATGATGCTGTCTGAAGATGGCCTCAGGCTACGCCGAAACCGATAATTTTAGTAAAATACCTATCGCGATCTAAACTGTTTTTTCACTGATTTTATATAGATTACAAGATAGCTGTTCCTAAAAATGTTACCAAAAATTTTTACCTGTAATGTATGTCAAAAACTTGGAGAGGTGCTCTGTCCACTGACCTGCGTCTGTTTTTGCATGTCTTGTAGTTTTTGTGCAGTCCTCTTCTTGGATCGGGCTTTGCTTTTTGGGTCAATGCACGTGATTTCTTGCTGTGGATTATCTTTCTTGAGCTTAGATGTGAGTTTGTAGTGTCTAGCCACCTTAATTTAAGCCTTCCACGTTGTCTCTGGCCTTCGACAGTCAGATGATAGGCAGGGCTGATGACTGAAGTAGATGATGTCTATATGACGTGTCCATACCACTGAAGTCTCCGTTCTTACTTCTATCCATTGACTGGAGACACTCCAGCTATTTGTCGTATCGTTATATCGTTGATCTGGTGGAGCAGGGAAATGCCTAATGATCTTCTCAGTATCACCATTTCCCTAACACGTAGTGAGTGCTCAGCACTTCTAAGTGCAGGGCAACATTTAGTACTTTACAATCCAACTGGCCATACCGTTGTGCTGCATAACTTTGATTTTAGGTTGATAGGAATCTTCTCGTCAGAAAAAAATACCACTGACTTCACTGAATCGCATCCAGGTCACTTTGATTCTTGCTCGCACATATTCATTCACATAGCCCCGTCATTCTGTAGTCAAGAACCTAGGTTCTGGAATACGTCCACCTTGATAATAAGAGCTCCATTTATTTGTATAGTTCCAGGAGATGAAATCGTTTCGAGGCGCCCAGTCTTGTGGATGTTTAAACGGAGGTAAAATCTTCGCAGACAATCATACCATATCTAGACTTGAGTTTCAAGATTCTCCATGGTACCTGGCATAAGTATTATATCGTCAGCATATAGCATTTTCCACGGTACACACTTCTGTAATATCATCCATTAAGGAAAAAAACAGCTGCGCGGACAGAGCTGAGCCTTTGGCTCTGAGCACTATGGGACTTAACATCTGAGGTCATCAGTCCACTAGAACTTAGAACTACTTAAACCTAACTAACCTAAGGACATCACACGCATCCGTGCCCGAGGCAGGATTCGAGCCTGCGACCGTAGCAATCGCGCGGTTCCGGACTGCAGCGCCTAGAACCGCGTGGCCACCACGGTCGAGAGCTGAGCGTTTATGAACATTAATGTCCACTTATAGGCGTCTGGATACTTTTGACCAGCTACAGTACGGACCTCTCATTCTGACTGGTACCTATCAGCGTTTATCTTGTGCGAGTAGCGAGATGGTTTTTCAACGAAATAACGGACGAATCTCTCTCCCATTCTTGCTCAACTCGTTCCTTGTCTAATGATATTCTTGTAGACGGGAATATGAATCTTCCTTTCCTACAATATTCAACAATGAAGTGAAAAAGCTGTTACTATTTTCTGCATTTGTCTGACCTTTCAAATCTATTATCAGTTTGGAATCCACTGCCATATGAAGAGCCCCTTTAGACTTTTCCATGCATTCGGTCTTTCGCTCTAAGCAGTCAAGTTGATCCATTAAGCTTTCTGATGTCGTCTGCCCACATTCAATTACGTTGTCGTTCCGATGTTAGCGCGTTTCATGGTATCAAGCAAAGAACTAACTCGGTCACCTGTCTACATGTCACGTAAACTCCATTTCGTTTTCATAACACCTTCCACTCCAGTCTGTTCCCTGATCCATTTCTCGTTTTCGTGCCTGTCATTGTCATTCCCAAAATGTACCTCTCTAATGCTCGCTGTGTAATTCTCTATTTTTGAACGGTTTTTGTAAGTCCATCAAAAATTGTTAATATTCTTTGATTGTAAATTTTCCTTCCTTTTCTAGACATGTCGGAACCTTCGATTTGAGAACCTTATATAATTTACCAAAAGTATTTCACCCATTTTTAATCTTCTGATTATTCCTTTTGGTCTGTATTCTGTCTTGCCGCCGGCCGAAGTGGCCGAGCGGTTCTAGGCGCTGCAGTCTGGAACCGCGCGACCGCTACGGTCGCAGGTTCGAATCCTGCCTCGGGCATGGATGTGTGTGATGTCCTTAGGTTAGTTAGGTTTAAGTAGTTCTAAGTTCTAGGGGACTGATGACCTCCGCAGTTAAGTCCCATAGTGCTCAAAGCAATTTGAACCATCTGTCTTGCCTTCAAGTGCACTAAATACAAAAACGCATTAAGTGATTCTATGACTTCATGGGTAATTTGTACTATTTTGTTTCCGACGTTTTATTTATATGTTACTTTAGTACTGTCCTAATTAACTTTTAGGCCTGTTTTCAAACTTTATCAGTAATGTTCTTCCATTTGTTGTTAAGTTTATCTGCATAGAGGCAAACAGTGTAGTGCCATCAACAAAACGAATATGGTTCAGACACGTTATATTAATACGTATTATTTTTGCGTTTTCGCATAAAATTGCTACAAATTATTTTACATGTAGTTTGGAATGTCGTTAGCATTATGTGTACATTGTTGTATCTGGAACCGTTGCCACAGCTTAGTTAATTAAAATAAGAAACAGCCCTAACTTGTATATTTTTTTCTACTCGTCTGGCCTGTGAAAGTAATCACAGTAACAGTGTTAATTAAAACGTCAGGTAATCTTCTCGTGCGCTGTTGAAGCTCAAAAACAGAATGTTTTCTTATTCTTATTGTTATTATTTCAGCGCAGATGCGCTACAGTGCTACGGTACTATCACAAGTGAGATCTTTTATCACTGCAAATGTTTTGTTTAAAAACAAGCGCATACAGGTGTGGAAATTAATCAAATCTGTACCACAATCCCATATTTGGTTTTATATGCAGCAGCCTGCATTGGTTTGTACAGACATACATCAACAATAACTTCTCATTTGCAATAATAATTCATTTACTTTGGTTACTCCTGTACCAAACGTACGAGTGTATTAAATAGGGCAGACCATCGCAAACGAAATCATTGTAATCAAATTTGAGCCCATGACATACGTTTCCTAAATTTTCGGTGCAGTTTTTGACCATTTTCGTACCAGTACGTGGATGGTATGCAATAGAACGTACTTTCCACCGTAACAAAAGAAGCCACTTATTATAGTATTCCATCACTGTATTAAAAGTACAAACATTTAACCGTGTTTTCTGCAAGGCGGTGACCTAAAGTGTTTTCAGACGAGGGAGTTGGTGTTACTCTGGCCACGCGCTGGAAGTATGAAGAGAGGAAAGGGGGAGCGCGCCGCTCCTGGAGAATTCCAGTCACGGGCCGGCCGCCGCGGTCTGTTCCGGTCCGCCAGGCCCTCTCCATCGTAGCCGCTTCACACTTCACTTCCTGCTCACTACGCTGGCATATAACTTTTCATATACGTTGCTATATCACATTTAATATATTTTTCTAAATCAGATTCCTCTCCGTAGTGTGCAAACGTCATCACCAACAGCATAAAAAAATTAATTTTAATCAGGTCACTGAATAAACTAGTTCTAGATGTTGATATAGTGCAGTGGTCTATTTGCAATTCGTCAACGAAAGTGTATAACGGAGCAATGACAATGAGTTATCATTTTGTCAGGATTCATAGATTCTGAGAAAGTTTTTGACTGTTTCAACAAAATCTTATTGACAATTCCTGAAAACCAAAGCATTGATTCAGCCATGAAGAATATATACCTGAGTGCTACAGTTTCATTAGGTTTTATCAGAATAGAGAGAAGTTCATAATTGTAAGTGTAGTGAAGCAAAGGCATTCTATGGGATCAAAACTATTTACGGTATTTGTAGAGCACGTATTCAAATCCATTAACTGAAACGCGAAGAGCATAGCTGAACCACGTTCGTTTTGCTGATCATATTTTAATGCTTGTTTCTAGTACAAATAAACCCCAGCAATGAGTCGAAGAACTGATAGAGTTTGAAAGTAGACTTTAAAATCAATTGCAGCAAGTCCAAATCAATGAATAATATATAATTTGTACCAATTTTGTATAGGCACTGCCGGTTACGTGGCTTGTACCCACATAAACAGCGGTATCTGAACATTAAAACACGGTAAACAACATGGCGAAGAGTATACTCGTAGAAGGCCTAACCTCCTGCATTAAAAACATAATATCTGTATGGCGGATAGTCAATAAACAAGAAGTTGGGCGAGGAAAAACATCTACATATGAACTTATAAAATTGTTCAAATGGCTCTGAGCAATATGGGACTTAACTTCTGAGGTCATCAGTCCCCTAGAACTTAGAACTACTTAAACCTAACTAACCTAAGGACATCACGCACATCCATGCCCGAGGCAGGATTCGGACCTGCGACCGTAGCAGTCGCGCGGCTCCAGACTAGTGCCTAGAACCGCTTGGCCACATGAACTTATAACACGGCAAGCCACACACCGTTGGGTGGCTTGCGGAGTATAAATGTAGATGTAGAAGAAACGTGGTGAAGTTTTAATGTTGATATGTGGATGTTTTCCGTCGTCCAACTTTTTATTCATTGACTCCCCGCACTACGGACGTTATGGTTTTAACTAAGAAGGCTGGGCCTTCTACAGTCCTCGCCTCGTTGTTTGCCTTAATAAAATTGGGGTAAGTTCCTATGGGACCAAACTGCTGAGGTCATAGGTCCCTAGGTTTACACATTACTTAATCTAACTTAAACTAACTTAGGCCTATGCTAAGGACAACACACACACCCATGCCCGAGGGAGGACTCGAACCTCCGACGGGGGAAGCCGAGCGAACCGGGACAAGGCGCCCAAGACCGCGCGGCTACTCCGCGTGGCGTTGGTTCAAACTAAAGCTGTTTGTGGAGTTCTGGCTACAAAATTTACTACCACAGCTTCGGAAGCACTGACAACAGAGTCGTTTGTAATGACTGAATGGAAAGGAGATAATTAACAGAGGAGTCAAAATGGCATAGAGTGCCTTTGGTCAACTAACTACGGTTTCTATATCCAAGCTTCAGATGTTTCTAAAGTCTCTCTAATCAGTTTTGAACTGCAACAGGAAGACACCAATTTTTACGCGAAAACCAGTAAAAAGAGAATGCTCAGCGAGCCATGGTGGGATGCATGTTGGAAACTACCAGGAGAAAAAGGGAAACAAACAAAAGGGACGACGAGGTCATTAGAGCCAGAGCGCCATCTCGAAGTGAGAAGGTATGGGGAAGGAAACCGACCCAGCCCGCCCAAAGGAACGATCCCAGTATTTGCAATGAGCGATTAACGGAAATCACCGAAAATCTAAATCTGGATGACCGGACGGGCATTTGAACTGCCGTTTTCACGATCATGAGTCCAGTGTCATACCAAAGTGCCATCTCGTTCCGTGGAATTGTCTGGAAGCGGCTTCAGTGGATACACATTGATGGACCAAAGGATTATGATTATCTGCTTGGTAGCGTATAGATCCAATTTGGAATGCAATAAAGAAGCGATTTCAATGATACGGATTCGACGAGCCCTTTGTGTGTTTTTAAAGTTATCTGGTACCAGATGTCTACGCACAGATCACGTAATTCACACACGAGGAAGATATCGAGCGTGAAGAAGGTGGTCTGCAATAATATTCACGAATTTTACAGCTGTCACGGTGCCTTTTATTGCCAACACAGGTCCCGTAGAAGCCAATGTGAATATTTCCCCCACTAGCCTTCGTGGCTCAGTGCATATTCCAGCAGCCTTTCGCCTGAATGACAGCGTATCCTGACATAACCATCGACCTGTGTAGCAAGAAACGTTATTCATCTGATCAGACGAGACGTTTCTATTGATCCAGGTTCCAATTTCGATGATTCGAAGCACACTCAATCGTAATTGTCGATGTCGTTGGGTCAATATGGGAACATGTTGGGGTCGCCTACTGCGGAACTCCATGTTCAACAACCTGCCAAAAGGTGTGCTCCGTAACACCTGTCTGCACTAGCGCTGCACTCCGTCGTCAGATCTGTCACATATCGCCGCCTATTTTGCTTTACAGAGGGTATAAATCTCCAACCTCCACTTTTTGTGATGAGGCTTAGACCTAAAACGCCCTGTCGCCTGCTCGTGGTTTCACCGCCATTCCAGTGCTTTCCACAGGTGCACATAACAATCTGCCCGTTGTCAACGTTGCTTATGTCAGTGGATTTCGTACCTATAATGGGTTCCCTTTCGTCTGCGCTCCGTTTATATACTTTCCTTATCGTGTTACCTGCCCGCAATGCCACTAGGCGGCATTCAGTCATGCGGTGGGCAGTCTTAATAATGTTTTGGTTCATCATCACTTATTTCAAGAACACTTATTGTTCCAATATAGTTAAAGGCTTCAAATAAACCTGAAGAATAAATAATATTGCTGAAACTAACAGACCGTTTTTCTTAGCTATTTTTGTTTTGTTAGCTTGTCTGCTGCTAACTTGGCGACTAAATTTATAGCATGATAACTTAATGACGTCTCCTATAATTATGAAGGCGTCAGGGAGCTGCACATAGCGTAGCAAAATTTACAATTTGTACAGAAAGCAAATGGCAGTTATAAGAGTCGAGGGGTATGAAAGGGAAGCAGTGGTTGAGAAGGGAGTGAGACAGGGTTGTAGCCTCTCCCCGATGCTATTCAATCTGTATATTGAGCAAGCAGTAAAGAAAACGAAAGAAAAGTTCGGAGTAGGTATTAAAATCCATGGAGAAGAAATAAAAACTATGAGGTTCGCCGATGACATTGTAATTCTGTCAGAGACGGCAAAGGACCTGGAAGAGCAGTTGAATGGAATGGATAGCGTCTTGAAAGAAGGATATAAGATGAATATCAACAAAAGCAAAACGAGGATAATGGAATGTAGTCGAATTAAGTCGGGTGATGCTGACGGAATTAGATTAGGAAATGAGACACTTAAAGTAGTAAAGGAGTTTTGCTATTTGGGGAGCAAAATAACTGATGATGGTCGAAGTAGAGAGGATATAAAATGTAGACTGGCAATGGCAAGGAAAGCATTTCTGAAGAAGAGAAATTTGTTAACATCGAGTATTGATTTAAGTGTCAGGAAGTCGTTTCTGAAAGTATTTGTATGGAGTGTAGCCATGTATGGAAGTGAAACATGGACGATAACTAGTTTAAACAAGAAGAGAATAGAAGCTTTCGAAATGTGGTGCTACAGAAGAATGCTGAAGACTAGATGGGTAGATCACATAACTAATGAGGAGGTATTGAATAGAATTGGGGAGAAGAGGAGTTTGTGGCACAACTTGACTAGAAGAAGGGATCGGTTGGTAGGACATGTTCTGAGGCATCAAGGGATCACCAATTTAGTATTGGAGGGCAGCGTGGAGGGTAAAAATTGTAGAGGGAGACCAAGAGATGAATACACTAAGCAGATTCAGAAGGATATAGGCTGCAGTAGGTACTGGGAGATGAAGAAGCTTGCATAGGATAGAGTAGCATGGAGCGCTGCATGAAACCAGTCTCAGGACTGAAGACCACAACAACAACAACATTAGCAGGACAGATTACAATTCATTTTCTACAGCTCTTTCTACTATGTTAATCATAGGAAACACACCAACAAACATACCAGTATACCGGATCACACTCTTTCTTACACAGTATGTCGAAAATTCCCTCAGTTAGCAATGATAAACGCTTCAATAGCCCTCGTAACGAATCACAGATATACTAATGTATCCATGATATACTGCGTATGGTTTCAGTGTTCCACAGCGTATTTTAAGTGCCCCACAAATCGCCAATTGTGCTCTTTTAACTTTATGTCGACTTTTTTAACTGTCCCTAATGAACGTCCCCGTGTTAGCGTATATTTTAACTTCCATTGTCTCCATTTGCTGTGTTTTTATATCCCGTTTTTCCGCCCCTTTTATGTGGAGTTACCATTTTTATATTTTTTAGGAAGCCACTCGGCTGAAGAGCGGCGGACTGTGCTGCTGTCAGCCCTCCCCTGCCCATAAGGAGCAGGGCATTGAAACAGCAATAAAGGGAAAAAAATCAGTTTTCCCGAATAGCGACAGAAGAACACACTGTATCTTGTAATGGGGTTAAATACACTGTTGTTGTTGTTGTTGTCGTCGTCTTCAGTCCAGAGACTGGTTTGATGCAGCTCTCCATGCTACTCAATCCTTTGCAAGCTACTTCATCTTCCAGTACCTACTCCAACCTACATCCTTCTGAATCTGTTTAGTGTATTCATCTCTTGGTCTCCCTCTACGATTTTTACCCTACACGCTGCCCTCCAATACTAAATTGGTGATCCCTTGATGCCTTAGAATATGCCCTACCAACCGATCCCTTCTTCTAGTCAAGTTGTGCCACAAATTTCTCTTCCCTCCAATTCTATTCAGTACCTCCTCATTAGTTATGTGATCTACCCATCTAATCCTCAGCATTCTTCTGTAGCACCACATTTCGAAAGCTTCTATTCTCTTCTTGTCTAAACTATTTGTCGTCCACGTTTCACTTCCATACATGGCTACACTCCATACAAATATTTTCAGAAACGACTTCCTGACATTTAAACCTATACTCGATGTTAACAAATTTCTCTTCTTCAGAAATGCTTTCCTTGCCATTGCCAGTCTACATTTTATATCCTCTCTACTTCGACCATCATCAGTTATTTTGCTCCCCAAATAGCAAAACTCCTTTACTACTTTAAGTGTCTCATTTCCTATTCTAATTCCCTCAGCATCACCCGATTTAATTCGACTACATTCCATTATCCTCGTTTTGCTATTGTTGATGTTCATCTTATACCCTCCTTTCAAGACACTATCCATTCCGTTCAACTGCTCTTCCAAGTCCTTTGCTGTCTCTGACAGAATTACAATGTCATCGGCAAACTACAAAGTTTTTATTTCTTCTCCATGGATTTTAATACCTACTCCAAATTTTTCTTTTGTTTCCTTTATTGCTTGCTCCATATACAGATTGAATAACATCGGGGATAGGCTACAACCCTGTCTCACTCCATTCCCAACCACTGCTTCCCTTTCATACCCCTCGACTCTTATAACTGCCATCCGCTTTCTGTACAAATTGTGAATAGCTTTTCGCTCCCTGTATTTTACCCCTGCCACCTTCGGAATTTGAAAGAGAGTATTCCAATTAACATTGTCAAAAGCTTTCTCTAAGTCTGCAAATGCTAGAAACGTAGTTTTGCCTTTCCTTAATCTTTCTTCTAAGATACGTCTTAGGGTCAGTATTGCCTCACGTGTTCCAGTATTTCTACGGAATCTAAACTGATCTTCCCCGAGGTCGACTTCTATCAGTTTTTCCATTCGTCTATGAAGAATTCGCGTTAGTATTTTGCAGCTGTGACTTATTAAACTGATAGTTCGGTAATTTTCACATCTGTCAACACCTGCTTTCTTTGGGGTTGGAATTATTGTATTCTTCTTGAAGTCTGAAGGAATTTCGCCTGTCTCATACATCTTGCTCACCAGATGGTAGAGTTTTGTCAGGACTGGCTCTCCCAAGGCTGTCAATCGTTCTAATGGAATGTTGTCTACTCCGGGGTCCTTGTTTCGACTCAGGTCTTTCAGTGCTCTGTCAAACTCTTCACGCAATATCATATCTCCCATTTCATCTTCATCTACATCCTCTTCCATTTCCATAATATTGTCCTCATGTACATCGCCCTTGTATAAACCCTCTATATACTCCTTCCACCTTTCTGCTTTCCCTTTTTTGCTTAGAAGTGGGTTTCCATCTGAGCTCTTGATATTCATGCAAGTGGTTCTCTTTTCTCCAAAGGTCTCTTTAATTTTCCTGTAGGCAGTATCAATCTTACCTCTAGTGAGATAAGCCTCTACATCCTTACATTTGTCCTGTAGCCATCCCTGCTTGGCCATTTTGCACTTCCTGTTGATCTCATTTTTGAGACGTTTGTATTCCTTTTTGCCTGCTTCACTTACTGCATTTTTGTATTTTCTCCTTTCATCAAGTAAATTCAGTATCTCTTCTGTTACCCAAGGATTTCTACTAGCCTTCGTCTTTTTACCTACTTGATCCTCTGCTGCCTTCACTATTTCAGTCCTCAAAGCTACCCATTCTTCTTCTACTGTATTTCTTTCCCCCATTCCTGTCAATTGTTCCCTTATGCTCTCCCTGAAACTCTGTACAACCTCTGGTTCTTTCAGTTTATCCAGGTCCCATCTCCTTAAATTCCCACATTTTTGCAGTTTCTTCAGTATCAATCTACAGTTCATAACCAATAGATTGTGGTCAGAGTCCACATCTGCCCCTGGAAATGTGTTACAAAATACACTAGAGCTTTCAAATCCCCTAATGAATGTAAGTCTAGTGGGCTTAGTTCCGTAGAACATGAAAGTCAGATAAATGGTCCATTTACTCGTACGTATCTACCACAGAACTTGTTATTTAGAAGCTATATGTTCGCCTAGTCCATAATGGTCACTATATCAGGTAATACTACGTGCCGTTAAGAAATGAAGTGGTTCGCATGTCAGTACAAGCAATGACGAAAGCCACATGTCAACAATACCTTCATCGAAATGGAATACAAAACACTGGCAATTAACCTGTGAATTATGAGACGTAACAAATAGGGTATTTCAAACATTTTGTGAAAGAAATAATTTCATACGGTTTGGTGGCAAGTTTTGTTTGCGTATGTTTACCGTGACTGATATACTATGAAGAGTTGTAGAAAATGATTTCCAACACGAAAATAATGTGCTTCTGGACTCAATTCCATACAACATATTTTCCTCCTCCTATGTGACGGGAATGTGTTCTGAAACTTTGGACTTACCTTTTTGTTATACCTTTTCGTTCACCAGTCGTCAAGAATAAAATACTCTGTTTCTTCTTATAAAGGATGATCCCGGTTGGCATTCCAATAGCAGTTCAGTAATTAGCTATATCGATGGGGCTCTGAGTGGGGGAAATCTGATTTGCTAAGCGGTGCTAGCGCCTAACTGTACCAGTCGCGTCCCACACGCACCGCTGCTCTGGGTTTCCAGTCCGCCTGCGTATGATCCGCCCTCAGCAAATAGCTCTGCATCACCGAGCACTTTATACGTACGTGACCAATATGACCTTCAAACACGAGCGTTGGTTACTTACGGGCCTAATCAGCAAGAAGGCGAGTTTCAAGGCACTGTAGCTAAGCCACTGAACGATTATTCCAGAAGAGTGGAATTCGAATCACCCTTCGATCATCCACATCTAGGTTTTCCGTGGTTTCCCTAAATCGCTTGAGGCACATGTCGGGAGCGTTCCTTTCAACAGTTAATTTCCTTCCCGACTCCGAACTTTTCCCAAGTTTCTAATGACCTCGTCGTCGACAGGACTTTAATTCAAGCTTAAACTTCCATCTTCTCTTCGGAAATAGCAAGATACTCACTTCCGACCATTTTGAATTAGTGTTCCCGTACGTTCCTAAATCACTTCAGGTGAATATAGGACTAGCTACATGCACATAGCCACGGCACAGTTCCCTGACCATCACTGTCCAATCCACTCTACTTTTCGTATCTTCTCGACTTTGAAGGGACATTAAATCGTAACATTCCCTTCTTTCTGTGGCGACAACGGTCATATACTCAGGATTTTTTTTTTCACACCAGAACTACACTGACGAAAAAAAGTCGCACATCAAAAAACTATTAATGTAGAGTAATCAAATTTCGGGAATACATTTAACTAGATAACATATTTCAGTGATTAACACTGCAAGATCACAGGTTAATGTTAGCACGAGATAAGCCATTGAAAATGTGAAATGCTGGTACATAAATAACCAGTTTACCCGCCAGAATGTTGAATGCAAGCGTGAAAACGTGCGTGCATTGTGTTTTAAGGGTGCCGGATGTCAGTTTGTGAGATGGAGTGCCATGCCCGTTGCCCATGCACGTTCCATGGTCGGTCAATACAGGGACCGTTAATACTGTTTGTGGATGACGCTGGAGTTGTCTTCCGATGATGTCCCATATGTGCTCAACTGGAGGCAGATCTTGTGATCGAACAGGCCAAAACAACATGTCGACATTATGTAGAGTACGCTGGGATACAACAGCGGTTTGTGGGAGAGCGTTATCCTACTGGAAAACACTCTCTGGAATTCTGTTCATGAATGGCAGTACAACAGATCGAATCACCAGACTGACGTACAAATTTGCAGTCAGGGTGCATGGAATAACCACGAGAGTGCCCCTGCCGTCATATGAAATCACACCCCACGTCATAACTCCAGTTGGAGGTCCAGTGTGTCTAGTACGCAGAGAGGTTGGTTGCAGGCCCTTCACTGGCCTCCTTCTAACCAAGACACGGCCATCGCTGCCACCGAAACAGAAACAGCTTCCATCAAAAAACACAACAAACCTCCACGCTGCCCTCCAATTAGCTCTCGCTTGACAGCACTGAAGTCGCGAATGGCTGTGGTTGGGGGTGAGTGGAACGCACAGTACAGGGGATCTGGCTCAGAGCTGTCCTTGAAATAACTGATTTGTACCAGTTTGTTGTGTCACTGTGGTGACAGCTGTTGCTAATATTGCTGCTACGATGCAATACGATGCATCAGAGCCATACGCCGAACACGATGGTCTTCCCTCTCGTTATTACCATGTGGCCGTTCAGAGCCCGGTCTTCTTGCCACCGTACGTTCTCGTGACCACCGCTGCCAGCGGTGATGTACAGTGGCTACATTCCTGTCAAGTATTTCTGCAGTATAGCAGAAGGAACCACCAGCTTCTCGTAGCCGTATTACACGACCTCGTTGAAACTCAGTGAGGAGGTGTTGATACTGGCGTCTTTTTCGTCTTAAAGGCATTCTTGACTATCGTCAGCTCACGACGTCCAATCTCAAAGGTAACTGACGCTCACGACCGTTACAGCCTGTATTTAAGGTAAACCTGATTTACATCCTCATAGTGCCGATACTAGTGCCACTCTTTTGCGCCTCTCCAGCAACTGTTCATGGAAGACCTTCAGTATATTGGAAATAACAGCCAACCAGTTACAAAATAAAGGTTTTTTAAACCTTGACCATGGTTTAGACAGTTTTAAAACTGTCGAAACCAAGGCCAATGTTTAACAAATCTGTATTTTGCAGCTGATTAGCTGTTGTTTCCAGTCCATTGATCTCTTGTTTAAATCGGTTTATCCTGATGGGAACTTGAAACCGCTTGTCGCGGATACCAGTTTCGCGTTTCTCTTTCTCGATAATCTAATCCGAAGAACACTGGACTGACTTTTTTTTATTTGGGGATTATTTCAACACAGCTATTTAACAAAAGCAAATAAAGTTCTGTTTTTTTCTTTTATTTTCATTTCGTCCTCGCTACCCCACACGGGGCTGTTGGGGTAGGACATCCTATGTTCTGTTTATCAACATAAGCGAATATTTCGGGATAAAAACATACCAGCAGTCAGACATGAAAATGTGTAGAATCAGTAGTATTTAGAACAGACGCCACAGAACAAACACTTCGTAACTATCGTACACTGAGAAACCAAACAATTTACCACGTATTTAACAGAGCGCATACGTTCAGTATTTGTATTGTAGGAAAAGTAAACTAAAACCAAATGAAGTCATATCGCACATATGACCTCGTGGCGATTATTAAGGTTCAGGAGAAAGTGACAGTGATGTGGAGCAGACAAATAGGTTGTGGCTTCACCGCTCTCCATCATAACCTACCTCTCAGGGGCACTATTCTAGGAAGATTTGGAACAGAACCTCTACGGCGTTCAGCAATTCTGGGTGAGCTACTAGCAGAGTGGAGCTTTGAATCACGCTGTGAGTACTCAGCTGGTGAGAGCGAAATTCAAGAGTCCAGGTTCAGATCCCGGTCGGGCAAACAATTTTAACCTACAGGAAATTTCTTTGCATTGTGCGCTCCGCTGCAGACGAAGATTGGCACAGGAAGACAGAAGTTTTAATGTCGGGACGACATCTAGGTCTTTACAGACTGGGCATGGGTTCGGATTTGAGGAGTATGCAGCAAAGTATGGCCAATGGCCTAGTTGTGGGAACATCCCGACATTCGCCTGAAGTTATTCGGAAGGGAATTTCAACACCGCTTCTCCTGGATATTAGTCTCTCATGTCTCTCTCTCGATAGTCTAATTCTAAAGACATTGGACTGATTTTCATTTGGGGATTTTTTAACACGCAGCTGTTTAACAAAAGTAAGTAAGGTTTTGTTTTCTTCCTTTATTTTCCTTTCATCCTCGTTACTTCTCTCGAGGATTTTAGGGGTAAGACAACCGCTCTTCCGTCAGAGAGATCTAAAAATATGTAAAAATGATTTAAAACATTAAATTTTGTTTCATTAAATAAGGTATATAAGCTAAAATATAGATGGTTTCCTTGAGCTTTTCTTAAAAGATAAAAGGAATTTGTATAGATACATAAATGAAACTGATGTCTTCCACTGGTGTTCAGTGTTTGACATTGTTGGTGATGAACGATTTTGGGACAGGAAGGCAGTAGGAGTTTAAATGAGATTTTCTTGAGTTTGAGAAAAAAACTGAGAAATATCTGACGAGGCTTTCGTGGGGGAATATGTTGGAAAATATGTAGTACAGAAATAAAGGTGACTGTAAATGGACGAAGGAAAAGTCAGGAGAAGAGGTGTCGTGACATGGAGAAGGAAGGTAATGTTCTGTTAAAGCTGAAAGGAAGCGCAAAACTGTGGGCGGATTTCACGGTCAGGTAGGATGAAATGATTGAAGTTCCGTTGGGGTAGTAAACGGAGTATGTGTAAGTGTGATAGGGGGGCGGGGGGGGGGGGGCGGGGACGGGAGGAAGGGAGAAGGGGTATGGTGCTGCATGCGAATCGGAGTACGAGGGTTGATAATCAGGGATGAAAAGATTGGATGCTACTTGGTACCGTGTTTGCGGGACGTGAGAAACCAGAAAGTGTTCAGTGTGGGAGAGGAGGTGGGACGAGATGTCATTAATTTCGTAACGGATTCGAGTTGGGAAAGTAGTCGGTTACGGAAGGTGAAGCGGAGTCCATGGCGTTCGGGGATTTTGTGGGAGTGAAAATATCTTCTTGCATCAGAAATGCAAACAACATTAGCACAAAAGAGGATAACTGGGATTACAGTTTTTTAGTTGTGAGCTATAGTGGAGGGATGTATTCCCCATGTTCGACCGGTTAATAGTTCTAGTCTGTTGCTACCGTTTTGTTTTGTGGTTCAGAGGTATTAACCTACGGCAAGTTTTAGCGCTAGGTATTTCAGTGTATTAGTTAACATAATAGCATGGTTGTAAATGGTGAGATCCAAGTCATAGGGGTGGAAGTTGAAGATGGTTCGTCTTCCAATTATTGCCTGGGTCGTGGAAGTGTTCATCAAAAGGAAGCACTGATTACATTAGCAGATAAATTGTCTGAGATTGAGTTGAAGGAATTGTTGGGATTTCTGGACGGTGTGGTATAGGGCTAAGAAAGCTGTGCTGTCGACGTTCTGGAGTAGGAGTACAGGAATAGGACGGTTTAAACATATCAGCAGTGTAGAGACTCCAGAGCACTGATTAATGAATAAAACCTTTGGCACACTCGCTGTGAGCCGGTAGACACGGGCATTGGTACGATGTTTGGTTACATGGGATGTGTGGTTGGACAGAAAAGGTTCAATAGGGTAGACGTAGTTTATTAGATGTGCATAATTTGGAACTCTAAAAGTAGTCTGGAATACCATAGATGTTACACTTTTTCAGTGTCAAGGAACATAAAAATGGCAAATTTATAATTATTGAGATGGTAAAATAGGAGGTCGGTAAAACACAGGAGCAGGTCAGAGGACGAGAAGCTAGGACGGAAACCAGTTTGTTTGACATAAAGGGTTGCGTTTTCCTCTAGGTCTTTAGGGTTGCACGCGAAGAGTGTAGATTCAAGACCTTTATAAACACTGCGATGGGGCTGTTGGGTCGGTAGGAGTCGGTGAGTGTTGTTTGATCTCCCTCGCCCCATATGGTGAGTAAGGATTTGGTGAAAACAGGTAGAGTGGAATCATACCAGTGCTCGCTCCGAGAACGAAATATTGTTGCATTCATTACTAGAATAACTCACTTATAAAAGCTTCCCATTAAGATTTATCAGCTTGGGACTAATTTTTCATTTCTACTCAAGTGAGGTAGAGCCAGGAGTATATTTCGTTCACGTGCCCTAAGGCAAATCGGGGATTGTCAGCGGTTTAGTTTTGAGCTGGACACCTATACACACACATCGCAGATTCAAGAGACCACCTCCAGTCTTGGGACAGCAACACCTGTTCTGAAGGTGTGTCGGTAGTGGCTGGCGCAACCGCTCACGTAGCGGTGACGGCGCGACCTGGAAGGCCGCAGCGAGCCAGTGTGGGGGCGGCGGTGGTGGGCGGCGGCCCGTGGGTGGCAGGTGACTCATGCCTTGACCAACAGTCCGGCCATCTTGTCCGCTGTCCGCACTGGCTAAAAGAAACGGCCGGCAACATCCCAGCGGCGTCCTTCAAGTTGAGAACATTTCCGAATTTAAAGCAATAAACATAAGTTCACATTTATACTCAGTGTGGTGAGTGGCGGGTGACAAAGAGAACTTTCCATTCACCTTATGCTAAGCGTCGTCTCTGATCACCTCTTCTTCGACAGGGCGTTAATCCTTAATTTTCCTTTTTCCTGCTCCTTATGTTAAGAATTCCTACCGTTAAAGAAAATTCGTAGAGTTTGTCCTAAAAATCGGTACTTTATGTTTTAAGAGTACGTTCGCAAGGCATTAGTCGTCTTTCATCAAGAGCCAACCAGCTCTGATTTTGTAGCTTTCCTATTACTGTCTCTCGCTAATCAAACAAGCCAACTAATCAATTCTTCCTCGTATATGTTCAGTGTCCTCTGTTAGCGCAGTTAATATGGACGCGACAAATTTGAGCTGTATTGCATTACAGCCCCTACTACTGTTTTACAAGCAATTTCTGTAATAAATGAATTAGAATATCCACGTATCTTACCAATGGGCCGAATCTTGTCACTTAGTTTACATGTGTGGCCACAGTTGCGACTCAATAAATGTGCAATTTTATTTTTGTTGAAGCGAGCAACTTAAAATTTTTTGTACATAAGAGCTAGATATCAGTCTTTGCGTCATGTCGATACGCTAAGTGGATGTTACATTTATCATCACAGATAACTGAGACGTCTGCGAAAAATCTGTCGTCATAACAGACAGCGCCCTCTGAACCATTAACAAATAACACTACCGTTGATTTCCCCATCACATTTCGCTGGGACATTTTCGAAATTACTTGGATGTATATGAGTGAGTGTCCATCCCGGATAATCTCATACGAGCTGCCTATCAAGAAGTCCTCCATCCATACGCAAACACCGGCCGCGGTGGCCGTGCGGTTCTAGGCGCTGCAGTTCGGAACCGCTGGACTGCTGCGGTCGCAGGTTCGAATCCTGCCTCGGGCATGGATGTGTGTGATGTCCTTAGGTTAGTTAGGTTTAAGTAGTTCTAAGTTCTAGGGGACTGATGACCTAAGATGTTAAGTCCCATAGTGCTCAGAGCCATTTGAACCATACGCAAACCTGGCTAGATATCTCATATGAAAGTAGTTTCTTTTGTGTCAGTGTGGTAGTGAACTGAAAGTTTTTCAAAAATTTAAAAACTCCTGGTCCACTGGGTAACTTCTATCCATGGCTTTTAGTCTTTATGACAGATCGTATCTACTGATACGATAGGACGTTCATATGTATTCAGCCAGTTGGTTTTGCAAAAGAAATATAAATGCTAGTGTCTGGAGCGATGAGAGCCGCCCGTTTCTGGATCTACGAGGCTGGAGGAAGAACTGATCTTACATTGTAGTCTCGTATGCGATACATTCTCAGACGCTTCGCCAGTTTCTACCGCCTACAGATACTGCCTCACGAACGTACCCACTGCATTCTTAGTAAAGCAAAGAACAAAGAAGAAGGAAGAGGAAGAAAAAAATTAGAATGTCTTGCAGACATAAGGTCACCACCGACGGTTAGTGAACTAGAACTAGTTCGGTTGGACAAGGTTTCGGAGGATATGAGCCATGACGTATGCGAAGGAACCATCACGGCACTCACCACAAGTAATTTGAGGAAATTATGGGAAACGTAGATCGAGAAGAAGAAGATTGATTCAGCTCCTCCCGATTAAATACGACACCGCCTCTCACGGTAAGTTCTGCAAGGGAATCCTTACATTCTAGGCGCTCAGCCCGGAACCGCACGACTGCTACGGTCGCAGGTTCGAATCCTGCCTCGGGCATGGATGTGTGTGATGTCCTTAGGTTAGTTAGGTTTAAGTAGTTCTAAGTCCTAGGGGACTGATGATCACAGATGTTAAGTCCCATAGTGCTCAGAGCCATTTGAACCATTTTTTGAATCCTTACAGGAAGTTGCCTTCTTTTGTCTAAAATACCTCCTAAGTGATAACAGAAACCAGGAAAGAAACAAACAAGAGGGTTTTTTTCCCCATTTCCATTAAATTTTTATAAGAGGTTATGTGCAGTCCATTCTGTGCTGAAAATGACATATATTTTATCAGTTAGGTATGTCTAGACATCGGATTACAAATAAATTATAGTTCTTTGTTCTAAGATAGGTAATGTATTTTACCACGAATATAACAGAGGAAATTAAATTTTAGTCATTTGGAATACAACAGTGAGTAACTGTGCGATATAATAATTATTCTTCAGAAAATTTACCATTTCGCTTTAAAATATAACTTTCTCAATTCAGGCACGAATTGTCATAAGCATAATAAACATCTGCACGTACCTTACTAGGCTTAAATATTTATGGCATCCTGTGACACTGTGCAAATCATTGTGATTTGTGTTCAGCAGTAGTTGCAGAGTACTACTAGTGACCTAATACTTAGGTGAGTGAGTATTCACAGGTTAGTGTAGTGAAGAGACGCAACATCGAAGACACATCTAATCAATCATGGAAAAAAAAATTCGGGAAGTCATGTTGTCTGTTGTAAACACTGTTGAGTATTTTGAATGTGGCGTGAAAATAAAGCATTTCCAGCAGAACCAGATCCAGTCGCGTTTTGCTTTTCTACTCATTTTTTTCCCCCATGAGCTAACTTCTACTCATCAGCTGGATCTTTGTTGGTGGGTGGCATTTACAATAGCTAATGTTACATTGTAATACACACTATTTTTCCTCACAGCTGCGTAATGAAAGTATCTCAAGTGTTTCTTCTGTCCATCTAACATCTGTTCACCTAACAATGATGACGATTTTTTTAATTGCACTTATTCCGGTGACAGATTCTATCTATATGTTTCAGAAACATCTAGATCTGTACTCGGTTCTTTCAAGCAATGTACTGTAAATACCACCATATGAAGATGGAGCAGTTGAGGCCCGAATGTTAGTTGGTAGCAAATAAATATTTAGAGAGAATAGTTAGTGACTGATTGGCATTAGCGTATACTAAAACGTTTAGAAGCTTGTACTGGCCAACGGATGCATTGGATTGGAGCTGTCAGTCCAACGACGAACATAAAAGTAAGCTGTGACAGAAGTAGCCAGTGTGATCTCTGCACCAAAGAAGAATGACATATTCTGTGACGTTTATGGAGTACGGAGACAAGAGTAAGGGACAAATAATGAGAAGGAATGAGAAGTGTGACTCACTCATGATGCAGTGCTGCGCTCGTCGGCTGTCCTGGAAACACTGGACGCTACTGCCCAAAGATGTGCACACGGCCAAGGCGCACGGTGCCGGGTACCCCCTCCAATCAGCGCGCGACCCGTTACCTGTGCGGCGCGGTGGTGGGAGCGCGCGGAACACAGCCAGCGCCGAACGGCCTCTCCACTCCCCAGTCCGCACTTGGCGCCAGCACCAGGCAAGCAGAAGGACATAACACGCTGCTCCGCGTCCCCCGCAACACGCCACTACCCTGTCACCGGACTAGGCCGGGCCATCTCAGCGACTCTTCTGTTGGTATAGTCTTCAGTCCCGGTGATGAAATGAGCAAATAAAAATGTTTTCATCGTGTCTTTTATTGTGGTTCCACACAGTTGCATTCTAAATTACATTGTTTTGATATGCATTTTTATTGTTGTTGTTGTGGTCTTCAGTACTGAGACTGGTTTCATGCAGCTCTCCATGCTACTCTATCCTGTGCAAGCTTCTTCATCTCCCAGTACTTACTGCAATATTTACTGCAATTCTGCAGTACTTCTGAATATGTTTAGTGTATTCATCTCTTGGTCTCCCTCTACGATTTTTACCCTACACGCTACCCTCCAATACTAAATTGGTGATCCCTTGATGCCTCAGAGCATGTCCTACTAACCGATCCCTTCCTCTAGTCAAGTTTTGCCACAAACTTCTGTTCTGCCCAATCCTATTCAATACCTCCTCATTAGTTATATGATCTACCCATCTAGTCTTCAGCATTCTTCTGTAGCACCACATTTCGAAAGCTTCTATTCTCTTCTTGTCCAAACTAGTTATCGTCCATGTTTCACTTCCATACATGGCTACACTCCATACAAATACTTTCAGAAACGACTCCCTGACACTTAAATCTATACTCGATGTTAACAAATTTCTCTTCTTCAGGAACGCTTTCTTTGCCATTGCCAGTCTACATTTTATATCCTCTCTACTTCGACCATCATCAGTTACTTTGCTCCCCAAATAGCAGAACTCGTTTACTACTTTAAGTGTCCCATTTCCTAATCTAATTCCCTCAGCATCACCCGACTTAATTCGACTACATTCCATTATCCTCGTTTTGCTTTTGTTGATGTTCATATTATAGCCTCCTTTCAACACACTATCCATTCCGTTCAACTGCTCTTCCAAGTCCTTTGCTGTCTCTGACAGAATTACAATGTCATCGGCGAACCTCAACGTTTTTATTTCTTCTCCATGGATTTTCATACCTACTCCGAATTTCTCTTTCCTTCACTGCTTGCTCAGTATACAGTTTGAATAACATCGGGGAAGAGGCTACCGAACAATCAGTTTAATAAGTCACGGATGCAAAATACTAACGCGAATTCTTTACAGACGAGTGGAAAAACTTGTAGAAGCCGACCTTGGGGAAGATCTGTGTGGATTCCGTAGAAATATTGGAACGTGTGAGGCAATACTGACCCTACGACTTATCTTAAAAGCTAGATTAAGGAAAGGCAAACCTACGTTTCTAGCATTTATAGACTTGGAGAAAGCTTTTGACAACGTTGACTGGAATACTCTCTTTCAAATTCTGAAGGTGGTAGGGGTAAAATACAGGAAGCGAAAGGCTATTTACAATTTGTACAGAAACCAGATGGCAGTTATAAGAGTCGAGGGACATGAAAGGGAAGCAGTGGTTGGGAAGGGAGTGAGGCAGGGTTGTATGTTTTGTAAAATATTTAAGTGACACATACGTGTACTTTGGATCTTAACCAGTGGACGAAAAAAAATTAACATTGGATTTTTGTTCGAAGAATTTTAAAAATCAGTTACGTTGAAGTTCGCACATATATATATTGCACTTACTTGCACACTGTTCTGCACCTTTCATGGCGACGTTTAGAGACATTCTTAGCCTCTGCGTGTAGGGGAAGGTGATCAACCTCGTCACATCGACCTAGGTTTCTCGTCTGGGGGACAACACTTCTTCTCTCAAGTGTATTATCAGTAGATCAATAACTGTCAGAGACCTCTCATTCATCCAAAGATACTTCACTCACTAACCAAATTCAGCCTAAAATTTATTAGGGACAATTCGTTACATTTTGGTACTCCTCCCTTTGTAGAAGATTTTTTGTACATAGTACAACAATTAACAACTACATCAGTAAAATGATTAAAAAATCTAATAGGGAATTTTCTTTGTTCTGCTGCTTGAGCTACATCTTTTTAGCGCACAGCCATCACTCACAAGTAGCTGTTGCTCACCTCCAGCAAAGGACGACAGAATAACAGACTGAAATCACTCATTTCCAGCACGTGAAGTATTTCTTCAAAACCGGTTCAAATGGCTCTGAGCACTATGGGACTTAACTGCTGAGGTCCCGTAGAACTCAGAACTACTTAAACCTAACTAACCTAAGGACGTCACACACAGCCATGCCCGAGGCAGAATTCGAACCTGCGGCCGTAGCGGTCACGCAGTTCTAGACTGTAGCGCCTAGAACCGCTCGGCCACCACGTCCGGCAGTATTTCTTCACCGTTGATAAGTGAAAATAGTAACCTACAGTAATTGTTGACATTACAACTATCTTTCCTAACAGTCAAGTTACATATGGCCAAAGCATTTCATAATGGTGAAGGTTTCCTCGCTCAAAATAAAGAGCTACTATTTACACCGTATAGGAAATACAGAAAAGCTTTGAGGATATGATTTGAAGTACACGATTTGTACTTTGAATTTCGACGTCTGCTGTAATCAACATACGAAATAATTCCAGCATATATAAAATCAGTCAAATAAACGACTCTTTTTACGTATTAAAGGCAACAAATAAGTTAAATTTGAGTTATAGAGTAACGCACTGCTTCGAAATACCTCCAGAACGCGCGCTGTGGACAACCACTCCGCTGAGCTGCATTTTCAAATTTTCGTAAGTGGCCCCAGACGCGGATTGTGGTCCGATCTAGCAGGACAAACAGAATCTACGCAGACTGCATGATTGTTTCATACAGATCTCGAGTTGGTAAAAACCGTTTAATAATTTTACGAAGCGAAAACTCGAAGTACACATACAGTATGTCTACCCGCAACTGAAGACGTTAATGCAGTTATAACTACTGCGACCTACAACAGTTTGTTTCTGTTTACTGTAGCCAAATAGGAGCGCCCTCTACAATATTTTCGCCCTCCGTTACCAAATGAACTGTTCCTAGGAGCCTCAGAACAAGCATTATCGCCCTATCCCGTCGTTTACTCAACCTACGGTACTAAGCTCTTTTACCCCAGAATCTGTTCAGTAGTTATCCAGCTATTGGCTAGTTATCCTATCAACCCATCTAACTTTGAGAATTCTTCTGAAGCACCACATTTCTACAACTTTTTTCTTTGCTTGTCTGCAGTCTTTATCATCCACGTTTCAGGTAGACGTAAGGCTACGCAACACACAGTTAGAGGTTGGTCAAAAACAGTCTGAAAAGTGCGTGAGGATGTTTGGGGGGTAGTATGTGCTGAGAGATAACTGTTCAGAAAAAAATTCAGTACGTTGCGCCGTTTCCAAGTTAATTAACATTGAAGTTAGCCAATCAGGCCGTTGCGCGCACAAATTCAAGTGGCCCGCCAGAGACGGTGTCGCCAAATGTGCTCTTCGTTTGGTTTGCTAAAACCGAAGAAGAGAGCGATATAAAAATTGGACATAGGACGGTAGTAAGGTTCGAACCCGAGTCAAAGGCTGAGCAGTGTCGCGCGCTGTTACTCACGCAATGAGAACAACTGACAATAACTGTATCTGGCATGCCGCTTGTATTCGCGCAGGCAACGTCCTGAGTGACTAACTAAAGTGTTAATTAACTCTCAAACTGAACATCATATCGAATTTCTTTCTTAACAGTTATTTCTATGCACAACCTACCTTGCAACACCATTACAAGCTTTTCAGGCTGCATCTGACCACCCTGTATTTTCAAGACAGTCTTGATTCAGTTAAGCTGTTCACTTCAAATATTTCCTGAACAGTTTAAGATACCGTA
The DNA here is from genome assembly GCF_023864345.2 of Schistocerca serialis cubense. Taxonomy (NCBI): domain Eukaryota; kingdom Metazoa; phylum Arthropoda; class Insecta; order Orthoptera; family Acrididae; genus Schistocerca; species Schistocerca serialis. The sequence continues at coordinate 395,566,148 of NC_064640.1, forward strand.
ACTTTCTTTTCACCCGAAAGAATTGTGAGCAAAATCTCTTTTCATATCCGTAATAATTACAGAGATATCGGTGGCAACTTCCTTGTTTCAAATCGAACTACGGAAATTTCTGCTGCTTGTATCGTAGTTCTAAAAGAAACAGATTCAACGTAGTTTTACTCTTCAAAATGTGATTGTTAGTTTTGGAGAAATTGTAATATTTATAACTCAGGATTTATCCCTTTTGGACATGAGACTGAGTGCTGTCTTATGCGGAAGTTCTTGTTGATATACTGAACTGTTGCGTTTCGCTGATGTAGAGCTCCAGCTTGACGCGGCTAAGAGAGTCCACATACAAATGTGAATTAGCGAAGAAAAAATTAATTCAAAACTAATATTAATAATATTTGGCTGCATGTGGCTGGTCCAACACACTAACTGCAGGGTGAAGGACGTGGCATCTAAGTATGTTTCAACAGTTAATATTAAATACGGTAACAATTCAGCTCTTGTTTCTATCTGAGCCTTGAAAGGAAGGTGTACGTTGTTGTCGTGTATTCAACGTCAAGATACACCAGTAACAGCAACAAAAAGTAAATTACAGAAGAATGTGGTCATAAAAACTTCCTTAAAATTCCATGTAGGTAATAATGTGTTCGAAATGACCACCGTCTACTACAGTACATACTTTCAGTCACTGATGCAAGTCCTTTTAAATTAGCTTTACGTAAACATCATTAAACTATCGATTAGTTGGTAATATCTGCTTCAACTATTGATAGTCGTATCGTTTATAATTCTTTATGAATTGGCTCGCGAAAAGTTTTCCGATCCTGTTACCTCCATGGCGTGCGGGGTGCAGAGGAAAAGTAGATAGCAAGGAGGATTTGGTCAACATAAAATATGACTGGGTCTTAGCCATTCTATGCTGTTTATAGGTATTAACAGATTACCGCTGCAAGCGAGGGGATGTGAAGGAGGAATGTTTATTCTTTGTCTTCCAGTGCTGATAACTCACAAGCTTGCGCGTCTCGCGTCGATCAGCTGCCACGTTAAGAATTACAAATTTAAGTAACATGGATTCGTGAATGCGCGTTACACAGGTCATCTTCACATCTGTAAACCTACTTATTTGTAACAAGGAATGCAAATGTAAATACGGCTGTTATAATACAATTCTGTTGGTAGAGGGAAAGACGTATTTTAAAGATTTGTTAAGCGTTTGTGATTGTCTCGCGTATTGCATTTTGAAATAAATATGATTATTATCGTTCTTAATTAAGCACACCCACTACTGTTCTCTTGTATTCCTAAGTCCTCACTGTACTTAAAAGTGTTTTAAGCTGTATATGTTAATGTATAAGACGAGTTGAACGCACAATACATCGAGGCGACCCTAACGCCCCTACGTCATTTCTGCTTTTATAAAAGCACAAGTCTCGTGCATGACCTGGTTGCCTGCGTTGTGTTCGAATTGTAGAGGTTGTTCCCTCAAGGGCGCGCCAGTTCCCGAAAAACTGAATATCGTAAAAACACATGATTCCACAATCTGTCGGATGTCAGGTTCTTTATTTGCATAGCGGCTGTGCATAATCATTAAAATATACAGCTACAGTTACATACTATCTGCTTTCACATTACGCAATGCACGTTCATAAGTAATTTGGACGAAATATGTATGTTTCAATGGATCTGAGACAAAAATAACCTCTTCTTGCTAGGAGTTCACGGTGAACGTCTGAGAATGTTTCTGCAAAAACTCCTAATCTTCTAGAGACTTCCTAAGCACTTGCCTGTTACTGCTGCAACCTCTTATTGAAACTTGTGCGTCGGATGAGTTAACTCCCCGTAATTTTACTTTTTTTTATTTTTTCGAGTTTTCAGCATTCTGAGACCAGATTAATAATTTCTCGAGGATCGCGTGGAAAAATATTGCCCCTCAAGCTTCTAGCTCTTTATAGTACCGCAGGAGGCGACCTTAGTGTGCCAACAGTAGCTTCTTTGTCACTCATTTCGTAGTTTAAACGCCACACAATTGTTATTCATCACGTAATTGTCGAATCGCTGGTGTCGGCAGCAATGTAAAAAAGTCGTATCAGTTTAGATTCCATATGTAAGGATTATGTTTAGCAATTTTGTGCATTTAATGCTGATAGCACGTGCAGCAATCGGTCGCTAATAATCTGTTTATTGAAGGTCTAGATTTCAACCGCTGTATGGCTGTCATCAGTGAGGTTCAGATGCAAGTCAAATCATCATTTAAAATTTTAGAAATCAGTCTTGACTGGAGCACAGCGATCGGTATAAAATGTTAAAAATCCATAAAAACAGTCTCGATCGCGTTTTCAGATCTTTTATTTGTTGGCAACCGGTTTCGACCACTTCCTCAGACCATCTTAGCAGGCTTATTACCGCCAATATGGCTGCTGGTGACGGCCGATGGACCGAGATCCGTAGAAGTACCGTTGTCAGTGACAGTGATAAGACAGTAGTACTGGGTACAGACAACGCTTCAGTTATGCAAAAAAATGCCGAAATCTTGAAGATTCGACATTCGCCCTGTTTTGCCCACTGCATCAACTTAATAGTACAAGATTTTTTAAAGTAGAATTATTTTCAGAAAATATATTGAAAACAAATGCTATTGTGACCTTTTTTCCTACCTGCACACTTGTCAGTGACCAACTGTGAAATGCTCAGAAAAGAACTGAAACTGATGTAAGAGGTGTCTATCATACCACATACTCAAAAGGAATTTGGAAGTACGAAGTGAGCTTGTGATTGCGATAAGTGAAATTTCAAAAGCACCACCTTCCCTCACAACAGAAAATTACTTAGCTATAGGGGAGACTGGAGATGGTTGGCATAATGGGCTAATTGGCACACAGCTTCTATTTCCTGACGCCTTGGAGGTAGAGCGCCGTCATCGTGCTGTCGAAGAGTGTACCATACACGGTAACTTCAGTCTGTTTGGAAGTGTCACGGAGGAAGTACTCCAGTTTCATCGTTTTTTTGACTGGTGACTAAATTTTTTAGTTGTTAATTTTTTTGTTTGGTGAAACTGTAAATCGAGCTGAGGCGCTACTGATAGCGGTTTTCGAAAGAGTGACTTACGGTGGTTGCATGCATGTATCATAATCTCTTGTTTGTGATGTTTGAGATCGTGTGGTATCCATTTCGTTTTTCATACCGTCGTGGGCAAAGTTGGCATAGTTAAATATGGGGTCCGTTGCCACACCTATGACAAATCGCCCCCCCCCCCCCCGCTTACTTATGCCAACTGACGCCTCCATTACTTTTCCTTAAAAAAGAAACAATTTCTGTAAAAAAAAAAAGAATAAATACCCATTACCTCAACGAAAATTCTCCCTCTGGGCTCAGTTGGACCACGACAGCAGTACAGTCATGGCCGAAAAATAAGGATTATTGCTATTGCAACAGGCAACCCCATCAAAGATGGAATTGTGGCTGAAAGGGCCAATAAGAAGAAAAAGCCATATACAGTCACTAAGGGAGACACATCTAAGGTTGACAAGTCGAAGAAGAAAAAACTTCCCAGAAAACTTCGATGTGATACGGCGAAGAGCTCCCATCCCAGCCTCCTGTCTAGACGATGCTGATCTTGGCGGTTCTCTTTCGACAGTTCCCCTCAATCCTGGAGAACCTAAAAAAGATGCCAACGCCACACATCGAACAAGACCAACAATGAATCCCCGACAATCTCAAGGGCATCCTGATCACCCTGAATTCCATGTAAGTGACTTTATTTTCGTGAAATGCCATGCCCGCCAGTACCCTAAGAAGATTGTCGAAACCGTTGGCAACGAGATTCGTCTGTACACCGGGGGGAGAAACTGGAGGTAACCAGGCAAAAATTATTCATTGGACATGACCAAAATAAAATTGTGCGAAAATTAGACCCATCTTTTACAACGTGTCTAGTTTGCAGAATACCTTACGGCACAGAGCTACCATTCAGTTACACTACTGTAGAATGTTACACAATACGCAAATAACTGTTTTTTGCCCTTCGCAGTGAAGCTGAAGTGGGCACTACATATAATATTCCATAATAATTCTTATCAAGTACCACATAAATGACTGAAATGAATAAATGACTAAGTTAACAATATCTTCTGAAATAACGTATCAGATTTAAAGTAACTACAGATTTATAACACTAACAGAAAATGAAACTGGACATTAAAAAAATGTCGTGTGACTAGGGCCTCCCGTCGGGTAGACCGTTCGCCGGGTACAAGTCTTTCGATTTGACGCTACTTCGGCGACTTGCGCGCCGATGGAGATGAAATGACGATGATTAGGACAACACAACACCCAGTCCCTGAGTGGAGAAAATCTGCGACCCAGCCGGGAATCGAACCCGGGCCCTTAGGATTGACATTCTGTCGCGCTGACCACCTTTTTTTTTTTTTAAATCTCATTTTGCTCTTTATTGGTCGATGAATTTGTTCGTGGCGGACGTCCGATGACAGCCGTTCAGGTTCTTTGTTGATCCGTTCACTCAGTTTTTTATTACAGAAGGTAGATAACCCTCTGACCGAGCACGCTGAGCTACCGTGCCGGTCCACTCAGCTACCGGGTGCGGAGAAATTGGACATAAACTGACATAAACAACATCCATTATATCCAAGTCCTTGTGCAATGAAATAAATTGTGTGTAGCTATGTATGGTTGACGAAGTTATGGAGTGGGTGAAAAATTTAATCATACTCCAAGATTAACTATGGATAACGTGCGCGATCTGGCTAAAATTGATTCGTTAACAATGACTGTGAACTGCAAATCTGCTAGCTACCATGAAATTAAAATTGGACAGCGACCGCTGCTGTTTGAAAGCGCTCACCGTGGGCGGCGAAAATTCACCTTAAAACTTCCTACTATGCCACAACGGCGGAATGCACACGAAACACCAGCTGGAGTCAGCAATGCAGCGATCGGTGCGCATCTGCAGCCACTCGAACAGTGGACCTCCGTCTCGTTCTCTGCGCCCAAGTAACGAATCCCCTTTCTAACCTCTGTCGTGGACCTTGGCCAAGAATTCGATCCAGCACCTCTCACGGCGTAAGCCCGAATCTCAGTCATAGCGTGGCCTCTGCCCAAATGATTTCTCCATCTCCTCACTATGATTTTCCAAAAACACTCCACTTGTTGCACTCTCAAAAAGCTAAAACGACCAACAATAATTCGCCAGAGCTTTCAAATGTCAATCACAAAAATTCTCCGCTCTTCGTGCAGCCTCTCCCCAGAAGATGAGCAAATTCTCCTCCTCCAGTCCTACCGCTATACATGACAAGGAATAGGCGTCCATCGGTGCGTCCTCTGACGTCACAGTCGGCATCCCAATCAAGAAACTACTTCTCCGCGCGTGTGGGAAGCAGTTTGGCAAGTATACCAGAACATGGTGAGGCTGAATAATCTTACAATCATTTCGTTTTTCGTTTCTTGACGAATTTTAGTGCATAATTAGGCTCAGTATTAAAATCGCATTTTGAAAAAACAACAGTTTTCAAAGGCATCTCTAAAATCATTCAGAAAGACCTCCTCGAATACGTGCTTCAAGTATGCTAAGCGGAAATTGTAGAGGAATTTAAGGATGCGGGGTTTTTGCCTGTAATAGTTGCCGAAAACAGTGATGCAGCCTGCGTTTTACAGATGGTTGTAGTATATACGTACATCATTAATGGAAAGCTAGCTGAAAGATTTTTTGGCAGTGTACATTATAGAGAAGATAAATCATCACTTTGAGAATTGCCCACACACACTAATAGCACAAACATTTGATGGTGAGACAGTCATGAGTGGCTCATCACGTGGGATGCTAGCTATTGTGAAGGAAAAGTTTTCCAATGCTTGATACATCCATTGTTATGTCCAGTAGTTGAATTTCACCATGATTATAGCCCCATTGATTAATAAAAATGTGCGAATATTTTTCACTGAGCTTCAGGGACTTTGCAACTTTCTTTTCAGCATCTCCACAAAGAACATCAGTTCTCGAAGAAATAGTACTAAAACAACTGCCACGTTCAGTACCTCCTTGATGTAATTTCGCGTCAAGGAGTGTCAATATTGTTTCCGAATATAGGGAAGGTGTTATCAAGTGCATGAATAATGAGAGGAATGAATTAAAACTGTGCAATGAAAACACCATCCTACAAGCCTAGTGCCTAGTAACGATTTTAAAGGGTGAAAGGTTCATTCTCTACCTCTCCTTTTTTCACAAAATTATGATCTATGTGGATATTTTGTCTAATCAGCTTTAAAAAAGACATATTGAATCAACTTATGCACAAAATCAGCTGACAGCTTTTGACTGTGAAATTAAAAAAATAGTGAAGGAGTGAATGAAAATTCAACAGATTTGCATGAGTATCACAAAAGAGGGAGTACTAAATATGGAGAAGTGATGTGTTATCTACCGTGGGAAGCAAAAGAAGTATATTATGTGTAAGTTACGAGGCAAAAGAAAGATTCAAGTTCACTGGACACCTAGTTGCAGCCTCTTTAAAAATCAGAGAGATGCACCACTTACTCTTCAAGTTTTCGAGAAATTTCTTTAATAGCTGCTATTGAAGGCTGTTCTTTCATGGAGGCAAAGAAACTGCGAATCGAACTCTCTACTATTCATGGAAGAGAGGAGTAAGAGTGGAGCTTTGAGCTTGCTAGATTACATAACAGATAATAATCTTTGTGATATACTGAGCGAATTTGTGAAACTCCTGCAAACGATAGTTAGAGTTCCAATGACCACATCAGAAGCAGGACGTTGTTTTTCATTACTGAAACGCATCAAAACCTTCTCACGAAATACTGTGGACCAAGAAAGACTGACAGCACTCGCAATATTCTCTATTGAACGGGACATGAAGAGACATCGTTTTAGGAATTCCTGACTTCAGTCAAAGAGTGACTGAAAAATTTGCAGATATAAGGAAAGATGAATGAATTTCTTGTAATAGTGATCACCACCGGTGGCCGAGCGGTTCTAGGCGCTACAGTCTGGAACCGCGCGACCGCTACGGTCGCAGGTTCGAATCCTGCCTCGGGCATGGATGTGTGTGATGTCCTTAGGTTTGTTAGGTTTAAGTAGTTCTAAGTTCTAGGGGACTGATGATCTTAGAAATTAAGTCCCATAGTGCTCAGAGCCAGTTGAACCATTTGATCACCACCATAACAAAATACAGAGATACAGTCAATCGGCGTTAACATCTTTCCTGCTGCAAAAGATTACTGAGGCAGTCTTACTGCTTTTTGTGTACATAGGTTTTAATTCATCTTTACTTCTTTTATCCTGCACAGTAATACTTTACTCTCTCTACACATCATGGTGTTATTACAAGTAGATGTAGTCGTGACATGAGCGAGCGACCTCTTTATATCATGCATTACAACAATATGAGCAGTACGCTGATTTTCTCTCCGTTGTTAATGTATTTCTTGGTGAGTAAAGTGCACTACCATCTTTTCTGGTCACGAGCCGTCGCTGGTAGAGAGTAAATGTGGCGTGCAGAAGGGTCTTTTTTTTTCTTTTTTTTAAAGAATCCTTTCGTAAAGTCAATTACGAATTACCTGACATAACCGATGAATCGAACGGCGGAAGCGTACTTACTGCAATAAGGAATTCGGTTATATATATTGATATTATTTCATACCCCGAACGTGAAATAACGTGAAACTTGGATTATATCGTGAGTAAATTATGCTTATATAACAGGAGAGCTTCTCTTTGACAGTTATGGAATGGGAAAATCATGCGTTTAAAACTGATGCCAGAGACAGGTACTCACATGAGATTCTTCTAAACGTTTTGTTCTGAAAAATACTTCGCACAATTAGTTAAAAAACCACTCGTCAGGCCACGTCTTACATCTCCTAGTACCTAACACGCCCAATTTTTTCTGAATCAGTTAACGGAGCTTCATAATCGATTTAAGTGATGTCAGAGAGCAAGTTGATTACAACGTATAGGATGACCCAAAAATCCGTTAACATTTGAAAATGCAATAATTCACGGGATAACGTTAGAAGTAAAATTTGACCCTGAAATGACATGGAGTTTTCTTGAATCCAAAAATTAGTGCATAAACCGGTCAACGGATGGCACTGGACAGCAACACGTCGGCTACGCCGCATGAGACTCGTGTATTAAGTATAACACGTGCTGGTGAGACAGACAGAGAGGGAGAGAGAGAGAGAGAGATGTGTGCCGGCAATCGCGGCATGTTAATTTTACCAGAAAAAAGCACTGTTGGTAAGGCTTTTCTATCAGAATGGAGAATCCGCTGCTGCAGCTTTACACTCCTGTCGCCAAAAAAGGGGATTCGAACGGGAGAAGGTCATGTGACAAGTGTCGCTGTGAAGAAAATGATCACGAAGTAAGTCGAAGGCACGGGCTGTTTAGGCGATTGGCCACGTAGTGGGCGACCAGACACAAGTGCTACTGTTGGCCGGACAGTTCAGGAAGAAATGGATACTTCAGCCGACACTCCGAGGGTATGTCAACACCAAGTGTAGAATTTGGGCAACCGAAAATCCTAGAACTGTCGTGAAAACCCCACCGCATAACGAGAAAGTCACAGTGTGGTTTGATTTACTACATCAAACATGAGTGGACAGTTTTTCTTCGAGGAAATGAGGGATGCTGTTTTTCGAATTGTCAGTGTGACGGGAGCGAGGTACGCATATATTTTAGAGAATCGCATGATAGCTAACCTAGCTCATAAACACCTGCTGGAGGTACTGTGGACATAGTTTGGTGAGGATCGCGTGCTAAGACGCTACGTCCTTCATGGTTGGCCTCCCAGTCCACCAGACATCAATCCTTCTGATTACTGGTTGTGGGGCTATCCGCAGTCGCAAGTCTACCACGATCGTCCGACTTCCTTAGAGACGCTAAAAGAAAACATCCGACGGCAGTTTCTCACCATACCTACTTTTATACTACACAGTGCTGTTCACAACATTGTCGATGCATGACGGCCAATAGGTTGAGCATTTGTTATAAAGAACGCCGTCTTTGCTAAAAATCAGTTGCTAATTATTGATATTGCTGTTGCTATTATTATCAAATGCTAAGTATGAAGCGGCACCTGTTGGTCATTTTGTGTACTCTTTTTAGGTTTCAACAAAACGTCATGTCATTTCAAGCATGTGTTTCATTTTTTACCTCTCTACCTACATTATTGCATAAAGTATTGAATTTTCAAATGTTGACGGACTTTTGGGTCACCTTGTACTTCGAATGAGCTAAGACTTTCTGTAGACAGAAACTAATTAACAATCAGAGAATTTTATTACTGTAACTCAAATTATATTACCTCAAGTCAATGTATACTAATAAAAATGCTTCGTATCTGCCATCTCAGATAAGAACACAACATTTTCATGAACTTTATCTATTAACATCTGAATACCTACTTCACTCATTTAGGAACAAACAAATCAATGCTGGTATATCGCTGTTTCCATCAACATAGCACAAAGAAACAGCTCCAACTTTATTCATACAAGCATTTACAATAAAACATCACAATTACAGCAAAAGTTTGTATGTCGAAATGGAATAAATTTGTGGGTGGCATAGCATTTAAATTTCATTTTTCAAAATTCAACAATGAGAGCTGTCTCTATCTTTAAACTACAATGTTATACTTTAACTGTCTTTAATACGGAAGTCGGTTTACTTATGGACCACATACAGCTACGTATTATATATTCAACGCTGCAGAATAAAGAAAGTTCGTTATACATTTAAGATTAAGCAATTATATTGACAGAATTTGTAATTTCACTAGTCCATGTCCCGAAACATGATTAACGCCAAGGTGACGATGATGATCTGCAGGAGATGGTGAGCTAGCGCTGGTGTTGTAGCCCATGTGTTCCGTCACACAAGTAATTTAAAGTGGCCCACAACTTCCGGCAAATGAATAGTAGTATCTATCGAGCTAGTCTGTTCACAGACGTGTAGCGTTGAAAATCAAGCAGCTAGTTTCAGTATAAACTGCTCCAAGAAGGTTTTCATAAGATGCACATCTACGAACGTGTGGACTTAGGTTCAAGAAGACCAGTGACTGAAAGATTAAGTTGTATGAAGACAAGAAAATAAATTTACTGCGATATAAAAACATAGCAGTACCCAAAGTAAAGGCGGCCTTTTAGATAGTGAATGTCTTACGCGCATCTGTGAAATTTAGACCTACCGCTAGGTGACATCGAGTACCATGTTGTTCCACATCCCTGGTAATACACTGTCAGACAACAAAACGTTAAGCACACATCAGTCTTGGTCGGATGTCAATGTAACTTTATACTTGTACAAATATTGAGCGGGTAAGTAAATGGTTGGAGTTGCTATTCACTGTGACAGGTACAACGGCCACCAGTGTGCACTGAAGTGGTTCGTATTTAGCATTATCTCCAGGACTGGTAGGGTGTCATAAGGAGGATGAACAGCGTCAGTTGTTGAGCGATCACCGTGCAGGGCACGGAGATGCCACGTACTCGGGTGGAACAGTTTTATCACCACCTGATTAAGTATGAAAGGGATCAAAATGGTTCAAATGGCTCTGAGCACTATGGGACTTAACTTCTGAGGTCATCAGTCCCCTAGAACTTAGAACTACTTAAACCTAACTAACCTAAGGACACCACACACATCCATGCCCGAGGCAGGATTCGAACCTGCGACCGTAGCGGTCGCGCGGCTCCAGTCTGTAGCGCCTAGAATCGCTCGGCCACTCCGGCCGGCAAAGGGATCTCATAGTGGGTCCTCATTTAGCCTGCTTGTAGAATCGTTTATTATCCAGATTTATGGGGCATTCGGATGTGTCAGTAGCTGGATGTTGGAACTGACGAGAACGAGACGGCTGGCATAATTGTCGTCAAGGTTCCGCTCAACCACCACAAGGGAGGATCACCGTTTTGCGCACCAACATCTACGTGATTACTCTACTATTCACAATAAAGTGCTTGGCAAGGGTTCGATGAACCATCTTCAAGCTGTCTCTCGACCGTTCCAATCTCGAAAGGCGCGCGGGAAAAACGAGCACTTAAATTTTTCTGTGCGGGTCCTTATTTCTCTCATTTTATCGTGATGACAATTTCTCCCTTTGTAGGTGCGTTCCAACAGAATGTTTTCGAAATCGGAGGAGAAAACTGGTGATTGAAATTTCATGAGAATATCCCGCCGCAACGAAAAACACCTTTGTTTTAATGACTGCGACTCCAGTTATTGCACAGTGAAGGTATTGATTGAGTCTTGCCACTGGTGTGCTTTATGTATGACCAGAAACTCTTTGCGTTTTCTGCCAGATTTCGAGACAGAGTTTTGTTGTGGAAATTATTGAAAGTACACGCTATATTTCGAACATCTGCAAAACTTTGCCAGTCTTGGAGATTTTGCGTTTTTTTAAATTTTGAAATGCTTTCTTCGCTGCTTCTGCAACAGCGATCTGACCCGTTTTGTGTCCCATTGGGGATCAGTACCATCACTTATTAGTTTATGTGACATATATCTCTCAATTGCTGTCGATACTATCTCTTTGAAATCATTCCACAACTTTTCCACGCTTACATGATCAGATCGGAAGGAGTGCAGACTGTCTCTTAAAAAGGCGTTAAGAGCATTTTTATCAGCTTTTTTAAATAGATATACTTTGCATTTCTTTTTATGGTTGTAGGAGTTACGGTATTCAGCCTAGCAGCTACTGCCTTGTGGTCGCTAATCCCTGTATTCGTCACGATACTCACTATTTGTCCAGGACTATTTGTTCAGGACTATTTGTCCAAGCACGTCGTAACCCCTTCACATCTGCGCCTGCCATCCGAGAAAAAAGCCGGACTAGGGTACTACCGTCTCGTGCAACAAAATCGGCTTCGTTTGGCGTAGACTGCTGATAAATGGCGTCGCACTGGGTTCATTAATGAATTACCCCGGATGACTACCGTCGTTGAGGATGGTGGCGACCTGGGGAGAGATCCCGTTCTTCAAATGTTTTGGCGAGGTGCAGCAGTGTTTGTTACTCAGGGCATCGTGGTGTGGGTTGCCGTTTGGTATGACTTCACATTACGACTGGTAACGATAGAGGGAACTTTGATGGTACAGCGCTATGTCATGGACATCCTGTGTCCTCATACGTTACCTCTCATGCTACAGTACGACGGTGCCATTTCTCAACAGGACAATGCTCGTTCACACATGGCGCGCGTTTCCGTAATGTTGAGGTACCACTGTGGTCAATAAGATCTCCAGATCTCACCCCGGAAGAATATGTGTGGCACCAGCTCGGTTATCAACTCCGGCCCAGTGCCAGTATCCAGAATATGCTGGACCAGCTTGCGTCAGGAGAGGGCACAGTGGCTTTAGGGTACCCTTTCCAACCAAATAAGTGCATACGTGCAGACCAGAGGACGTACAAAGTCATACTAATAAGTGGGCTCATACCCCCAATTTCTTTGTAAATATTTGACTCGTTCTTTTAATCACTGAAATAACATCACATTCCCTCCAAGTTCGTGAAGTTTCATTTCGTTTCGTCCTTCTCTTCCTGCTGCTCCGTACTTTTCTCAAAAAGTGTATTGCCATGATGGCAAGGAACAACAGCAAGTGGCCAGAACAAAGTACGTAGTATACAGTCTCACTTCCACGATATAACTTACTGACGACCGGTTTGGGATGGCAAGTATTCATACTTTGAAATCAGAGGTGTATGAGTGCTACCCAGTCAACTACAACAATATCTGAAGCTGACTGAACATCAGTTTATGAGCTTTTAACTACAAAATTCCTGCTAAACCTAACGAAAGTAGTTAAAGCAAGTTCTGTCTTATAGATACCGCCTTAAGAGCGTGTTTTCTGATTATACAGTAGAAGTCAGGCACATATTTGATGCATCAGATTTAGAAGACAAAAACCCAGAAGAGCTGTGGACAGAAACATCCTGTGCTGTCAAGGAGGCAGTAGCTGCAGAGTCAGTGCGGCAGCTTGTCAAGTGAAGGGGACTGGGATCGATTCCGAGCCCGGTCAGAGACTTTCTCTGCTTGTGGACTGGATGTTGTGTTGTCTTTACACTTGTATCGTCATCACTGACATTCTGCTACAGAGATGGCTGAACGGCCACATCCAGAAAGTCAATAAACTGAACAAAAAAAAGAAAAGGAGGCAGCAGAAAAAAGCAGGGCCAGGTGTATTTCAAGTCGCAGAAGGACGAAGGAAAGCAAAAGTCAAGCATAGGTCTTTAAAGTAATATGGCTGGAATGTGTATAAGATCTATATAGGAAAGAATTGCGTGTTGGTCATGATGAAATTAATGTGGCTTAGAACCAAAACCAAACATTTTAGAAACTAAAGTCAAATGGGCACTGGAAAATATTGCTAAAAACTAGGTTAGTGGACATAATGAATTTACCACAGAATTGTTCAGAATCACTGGAGAGAATGCAGTGAAAGTGTTTTATTCAGTATTTCAGCTAATATGGAGAATCAAGCAGTGGCGAATATACTGGAAAAGTTCAATATTCATCTCAATTTCAAAGACGGTAGTCTGTAAAGAATGTTCGAATCACCGAGCAATCGCACTTACCTCACATGCTAGAAAAACCATGCTTTATAATCTTAAATAGCTTACTCCGCCAGTTGTAACATAACACTTTTGCTGGAGAAGGTCCAGCTAGCTAAGTTAAGATGTTAAAATATGGAGAGCACGAAAACATCATTCAGCCGCGGAGGCGACGGTCCAGTTTGAGTGGCGGGGGAATTCCTAACCCAGCGGCTGTTAACGAGTTGATACAAAGGACTAGTTAGCACCGGGCAATTACATGCTCGTTAAAGGGACAGCGGCGGATAGGATGCTCGGCCAGCGCTAAGAACTAAGACTTGTGCTACTTTTAAAAGTGAAGGAATATCCAAACATTAATGACCCAACAGTAATTCAAATGCACTTCGTAGAACTAAGTTGAGTACACCGAAATCACCAAGCAGTCATAACACTTCTATTGAAATACTGATATCTTTGATGTCTTTAGTAATACAGAAGTTAGCTTTTGAATCCAAGCAAATCAGTTAAGAATTGTATAAAATTTAATCACGAGCAAGCGCTACGCACGATCTAGATAGACATTATATCGGACAGTAGAATTGCATTCCAGCTATCGATCGTGAACGCTACACGGCCATAAGCAGTCTACCGTTAAGTTATAACGTAGATTTAGTGCACACCAATATCTGAACATCGTGCTTTCCAAATGAACACAATCATGAATCCAGCATAATACGTTCGTCATCAATCATTCATGCATTCTAGTTATTTATTATTTCTTTAATACCGCACTGTGTGGAAGTGCATAATTAATTATTTCTATGAATTTATTGAATGTAATATATGCTGTCTGGTACCATTTGAACCGGAAACAAATGAACTTTTGTATAATGTAAATACTTAAATTGCAACAGTATAAGACAAAGTGTGATGGTCCATTTTATTAAGCATTCCATTTTATTAAGTTTCCATTCTATTAAAAGAAAGTCTGTTGAGTTGGAAAGGAGTTTTATGTGGTCGCGCGTCTCACTGGCCCTGAGTAGTGCTAGTGGGATGGCCGGAAGCCAGCAAGTAGCCAGCGAACAATGGGAACAAGAGAGTTAGTGTTACACGAGCGAAGAAGCAGTTACGTTCGGAGAGTCGTCAAACAGTTTTCAAGTGATGATTTGACTTAGGCGGCATGCGGTCGCATTAGATACTTTAACAACTGTCAGGACTTGAAAATATTCGTGTGATGTGGAACTTAGAACGCATCAGTGGAGACGTGTTGTCGAACTGAGCTGTATGAACAGTTAGGATTGAGGAATCTGATACATTTTTACATTAATAGACTATAGTAAAATTTACTGAGGGATTTATTTCATTATTAATTATTTAAATAATTTTTATAGGTCCTCTACTTTTAATTATTCCAAAGCGCTACTGAATTAATAAATCAAACATTTCAGTTAAAACCTTCTTGGTCGACTACATCATTTAATTGTGACATTATCTGATATCATTTATTTTATTTAATGCAACCAGTTGCACTTTATGTTATTTGTTATTGTCAATGTCTTCTTAATGTCTGTAAATTAAGCTGTAAGCTCACTCGCAATTGATGTATATTACGCAGCCAAGCTACTGCAGAGCGTTAAAGCTGACATGGGGCCTCATCCTCTATAACAATGGTGAGCCAAATATCTAATCTGAGCTACACATTACCCAATACCAGTCTTCATCATACTCTTTCTCGGTAAGTCGCAAATGGTTTGTTTCATGCAAGATAATCACAAGCGATCTAAGCTTTCCTCATTCATTCCATTCTTTTCACCAGTATGTCGCGTAACATATTGACGAGAGCTACCTGAAGAACAATTTGGATATCGTAAAAGAAGAGGGACAGAGATCAAAGCGCCAACATGTGAGTGATTATAGGGGAGGCAAGAGAATTCCAGAATGATATGTATCTTTGATTTATTGTTCATGCTGAAGCCTCAGACTGTGTTGACCACAATAAATTCCTGTCCTCAAGGGCGAATGTGGCAAACTGGCATACGCGGCAGAGTACAGTTTGCGCTGGCCACCTACACCAGCTATGGCAAGTATTGGCAACGTATGTATCAAGCGTTGTCGGTTTGGCATCTGGCACTGCCAGACGCTCAATGGCTAAGTGGCCAAGAGGGCCGTAGTACGAACCTCCGCCCAACAGTGCTGTCGTTGGACCTCTGGAAGATTGTCCTGTCAGGATGACAGTGGAGTGATAGCGGTCTCATGAATCAAGCCAGCACTACGGCGGACGCTGACCTGATGACATTCCAGTTCAATCTTACCACCAGCCAGGCCAGCTTGCCAGTAATTATACACGCCAAAGGGAGCTCCTTGTTGTGCAGCTGCCACAAATGTCATTACGTCATGTGCTAATGTATCGTTGGTTTCAGTAACACAACGGTAACCAACTGACAGATGGACAGTGGCGCCTAGATGGGTGCCATGGCATAATGCCACACCAGCAGATTGCAGCAAGTGGCTGCCTGTGGCAACGAGCCCTCTTCCATTAGGCTCAAGTGCCAATATAAACAAGTAAAACGAATTTTGGCTAACAGATCAAAAACAGAAAGTCTCAAAGCATAAAATAAACTATAACTAAACTAAACTCCGCCCGAGCAGGTTTCGAAGTACCCTAACGGTACCGACCGACCGCCGTGTCTTCCTCAGCCTGTAGGCATCAATGGATGCGGTTATGGAGGGGCATGAGGTCAGCACACCGTTCTCCCGGCCGTTGTCAGTTTTCGTGACCGGAAGTAGCTCCTCAATTTGCCTCATAAGGGGTGAGTGCACCCCGCATGGCGACAGCGTTCGGCAGACTAGATGGTCATCCATCCAAGGATTAGCCAAGTCCGACAGTGCTTAATTTCGGTGATCTGACGGGAACCGGTGTTACCACCGCGGCAAGGCCATTGACATAAAATAAACTACCTGGCAAAACAGTGAAGCAACCAGAAGAAATGGCTGAATGTCAACATAGCTTTGTACACGTACACACCATCAATGGGTATGTGACTAATTAAAACGGAAACTCTCTGTAACAGGTAGAAAGGCCACCACAGTGCATTAGCGTAGTTTTTGTCTAGTGTGGTTACCAGGTGTGGCAGAGTATATAAGGAGTTCGAAGACTTTGATGTTGAGTGACCACTGTGAAGGACTCAGAAATGATGTGCACTCGTGTGAGACATTGTTATCAGCACCTGACAGAGTTTGATAGGGGCTTCTTTGTGGATATCCATTTGACCGAGTGGTAGAATCATGAAATACATAGATTTGTGTGGCGTTCGATTGTTACAGGGCTTGATGTTGGACTGCATGGAAATGTGAGGGCAGGCATACTTGTGAAGTTTCTGGTCAAACACGTCTAAACACCATAAGGAAGGATCACCGTATTGTGCACCAAGCACTTTTTACCCTTTCCCATCTGCGACGGCCATAGGAGAGCAAGTAATTGATTCCTTGCAATGTTTTCTGCCATCCTGCACCACTGGTCAGTAGCCAGGCTAGGGAATTACCATCCCACGCATAGGTTATCAACACTACAACACAAACATCTGTTTTTGGAGTTGTCATGACCAGGAAGCATGGACTGCTGATGAATTGCATCGCACAGTGTTCAGTGAGGAATAGTGGTTCCCAGCTAACCCAGATGACCGTCATCGACTGGTATGATGGTTACCTGGAGAGAGGACACATTCTTCCAATGTTTTGCAAAGCGGTAGCAGTGTTATTTCTGGCATCGCCGTGAGAGAACCATTGGCTATGACATCAAGTCACAGTTCGTAGTGACTGAGGGAGCTTTGGTGCCACAATGGTACATCACGAACATCCTGCGTACTCATGTGTCACGTCTCATCCGATAGTGTTATGGTGCTATTTTTCAACAGAACAATACTCGTCTACACATGGCTCTTGTCTCTCTGAACAGCCTGATTGATGTTGAAGTACTCCTCGGCCAGTAAGATCCCATATCTGTCCCCAACAGAATATGTGTTAGGCCAGCTTAGACGTTAACTCCATCCCAGAGCCTGTATTCAGGATATCAAGGACCAGTTCCAACAGTTGTGGACCAGCTTGCCACAGTAAATGATACAACGGCTTTATGGCACCCATCCGAACTGAATCTGTGCATGTATCCAGGCAAGAGGGAGTGCAACGTTATAGTGATAATTGGTCTCATATTGACAAGTCCTTTATAAAATTGACTCGATTTTGTTGTGAGTGAAGTAACATCTCATACACTCTCAATACACAAAGTTTCATTTCATTTCGTCCTCCTCTTATGGGAGCTTCAAATGTTTGTCAGACAGTGTAGTAATGGCAAACAAAATATACTAAAGAATCACTAGTTTCCCTACAAGTGCTCATAAAGAGAATAGAAGGACTTTTAAAGAAGGTATTTTCTTAATTTATATTTAAATGTAGTCAAGAACTTTGATATCTGATAGAAGAGAGTTCAAAATGTTTGGAATAAAAAAGCATTTTTGTAATAGACTTCAGTGTTTTAGATCACTATCGAAATCATGTTTTAGACCTTGTATTACGATAAAGGTATGTACTTTTACGAGAGCGGGCTGAAAAGTAATGCCTCCGAAATTTTTATGTGAAAAATCTCTAAGCTTTTTAAACAAAACAAATTTTATTGACTTTTACAGCTTTATTCTTCATGTCTGCATATTTATTTTTTAATTTAGTCACCCGAGTGACGAACATATTTCTCCCAACGAGAAATTAATTTGTTGATACCGTCACTGTAGCATGTTCGACTTCGTTAACGGTGCCACAATCTCACCTCTCCTTGCACCGCTTCGTCACTATCAAAGTGAAGTCCTTGAAGGTGTTCTTTAAATTATGGAAATAAATTAAAATCAGATAGGACCAAGTCGGGACTGCATGAAGGATAATCGATGACAATGAACCCAAGGCTTTGGATTGTTGCAGATCTCACAGCGCTCGTCTGGAATTGTCTTGGTGAGGAGAGGGCGCACCATGTGTGAGCGAACTCTTAAAATTCGTACTTCCAGGTTCAGTTTTTCAGTCTTGAAATTTTCGGGCGTCGGCGATCCTCTGTGGATGGATTCCATTGATGTTCTCTTGTTTTCTGGGTCATAATGATGAACCCAGCTTTCATCATCTGCCATAATCACCACCATACAAAACTTTCATTCTTCTACAGATTTAAATTTGAAGCATGGTTTCTGTGGCTAGAAACTCGATTACAGCACGCTGTTTCTTACTCATCGCCATCGTTACGTTACACACTGCCTCTAGCGGCAGAGGGGTACAATTTGCGTCAGCGAAGCGAGAAAATCGACCGAGTAATATAAATAACATGTAATACCTCAACCGGTATTGAGAACAGAATAAAAATTCAAAGGTATTACTATTCAGCTCGTCCTCGACTATGCAAAAAAAAGTGATGGGAGACAAAAATCATCAACGAAAATAAGTACGATTAATTACGAGTTCTTGTGGGTTGGCCTTTAGGTGCTGCAACCTGAGCAGGAGTTTCCTGTATCTGTGTCATCAATAACAAGAACACTGGCAGTGATTTTTGCTGATTGGCGACTCCATGGAGTGCTGTGTGCACAACGACCATATATGTTAAATTAGAACGAAGGTCAGCGTTGGCCGTAATATTGATGTTTTATTGACAGCAGATGCGACCTCTCATTTCTTGAAGCCATTAACAGCAGCACCGGCTGTCGCTGCTTTGAAACAAACAGAGAGCATTGATGACGAGGTCATCAACATGCCCCAATCGGCTATGTTAAAACTGTGAGGATGAGTTTTATTAGATGACACCAACACTGCATTTTCATTTGGTAAGATACAAGAAATCTTAAATATAATTCTATAATCAAATATCTATACATTTATTTTGCAATAAATACGAGGTATCTGTTTTACTATTTCAGAGAAATAATTTTTTGAAATGCATCTGTGTTATTAGCCTGGACGGTTTGAAATAGACTGGTGAGATCAGTCTTCAAAGTCTTAACATTATTTTGTTGTTTAAGTGGGAGAAGAATATGACTTTAATAAATACTGTCTTTGGAACACATATTGTCTATTTAGTCATCTATCAACAAGGACTGCGCACACAGTAGTGTTAATCACTGTGTTTTGCAGAGTGGAATAGTGTTATTTACGAGTGACGCTCAGCAAAATATGTATAGTATTTTTGTGTGAGCGCGTATCAGCAACAGATGACGATGCAGATGAGAAAGGATTTTCGAACGCTGACTATGACAAACAACTAACATTCAATATCGTACAAAGGTTCCTACGTAACAAATGGCTCTAAGCATTATGGGATTTAACATCTGAGGTCATCAGTCCCCTAAACTTAGAACTACTTAAACCTAACTAACCTAAGGACATGCCCGAGGCAGGATTCGAACCTGCGACCATGGCAGCAGCGCGGTTCCAGACTGAAGTGCCTAGAAGCGCTCGGCCACACCGGCCGGCGTTCCTACGTAACACAAGAAAGTAACATTTAAGAACTGAATAAAGAATACCCTGTGACGACGGCACAGATGTGCTGAAAAATGTTTGGATTTTCTACGAAAAAAACAGTTGTTCTCATTACAGGCGGACCTTATATCCACGTATTGCTATTTATTTCACAATGGTGAACGTCTTGAAAATCATAACTCGTCAAACAATGTACACAACATTATCTAGTCCATCCTGAACTGGTGGCAATGATTTTACGATGTATATAGTGGCTTACCGTGTGAAGTGTTAGTGCACAGCCCAGTCACATTAATGTGACCACCGCCTATGTTCGACGTAAACGTGCAATAACCTCTTACAGACGGCAGATGGCACTACTAGCAATGAGGGTATATAAAGAGAGTTGGGGGACGCAGAAAAGGAGTGCAGTCGTTGTCTTAAAGCGGAAACAGAGTGATTTATCTTACGTCCAATAAGGCATGCTCATTGACAAGGGTGGAAGCATTTCCGAAATGGTTCGTGTACCGAGTGTACCATGTATGGATAAATGGTGCTATATAAAACCGTGGTGTACCAAGGGCCATCCCCCTCCCTTCCTCTGTCCTTTCCCCGGGCTCTTCTCCCCCCCCCCCCTTCCATCCTGTTTTTTCCCCAGCTACCCTCTCTCTGCCTCACTTCTCTCCCCCGAGTCCTTTTGCATTGCCCTCCTCTGCCTTTCCCCACTCTCTCTCGCGTCTGCCCTGCCCCTCCGCCTCCCCCTTATGAGTCATCTCCCTCCATCGGTCCCCCTTCCCACTTCGTTTTTCCTCTCCTCCCCCTTTTTTTCCCCTCATCTGTCCAACCCCCCCCCCCCCCCTCAATCTGCCCTTGGCTGTGGTGTGTCATCTTCATGCCAACATTTAGTGCAGTGTTTCAAGTGAGTGTTAAGTGTTTTGCATCTTTTCCAAAGTGTTGCGAACAGAAATCATACTGTCGCTGGGTGTGATTTTTATATCTCTTGCGAACAGAAACCAGACTGTGCCATGTTTTTTTTTTTTAATTGTTTGTCTATTATTTTACCTGTCTGCTTCCTGTGTATTTTATTAGCATCGCCAACCCTTTGTTTTATGTTTTAACTTCCACAATTTCCCGCCATTTTACAATTTAAGCCACCGTTTTTATGGCCTGCTTTTATTGTTTATTATCTTCTTCTTATGTTTTAAAAATTCTGTAGGCTGAAGAGCGGCGTACTAAGCTGCTGCCAGCCCGTCCCCTTCGGGGGGAATCGAAACTCAATAAAAGAAGAAAAAAACAACAAGGGCCATAGATGACAGGGTTGAATGACGGCTGCGGAGATGTGTTCAGGCGAAAAGACATGGAACTGCCGACCCAGATGAACCAAGGGGCTACCCATAGTGCTTCCTCAACAACCGTTCAGCGAACATTGCTGCATATGGGCCTGTGCAGCAGGTGCCTGGTTCATGCACCCATGCTGACTGCTGTTCATCGGCGACGAAAGCTGAAATTTGCGTGCCTGTACCGCCTGCAGGAGGGAGCGTTATTGTCTAAGGAATGTTTTCGTGGTATTTCCTGGGTGATCTCGTATTGTGGAAGGAAAACTCACTAACACTATCCTTGGGGACCATGTCCACCCTTACATGCAGTTTGCTTTTCCTCGGCTCAATGACATCTACCAGGAGGACAATGCAACATGTCACACAGTTCGCACGGTACATGTGTGGTTCGAAGAGTTCCAGGATGAGTTTACCTTACTACCCTGGTCACCAAATTCAACGGATCTAAATACAATCGAGAATCTGTGGGACCATCTCGACTGGGCTGTTCGCGCCATGGATCCGCAAACGAGAAACCTAGCACAGCCGGCTACGGCATGACTCCACATCCCCGTCGGTACCTTCCAGAATCTCCATAACTCTCTTCCTGCGCGTGTCGTTGCGTATCCCGTTGCAAAAGGTGATTATTCAGGCAGCTAACATGTGGCTGGACAGTATAGAATCCGTAAGATGACGCTACCCACATATATGAACTTAGACTCAGTGGTTACGAATCTCAGCTCACTCGTCAACTTACCCCAGTCTCAGCTGCATAGCAACAACGACGGAAACATGTTCGTGGGCAACAGCGCAGTCAGTATGATCTGAAAGCATAAACTTTCCGTTTGGTGTCAAACTGATACACACCACTCCCATGAAACGTCTTGAGACTTATGATTTGTACTTGCTCAAGTTCAGTACAGTAGTGTATTTTAGATTCTCTCAGCTCATATTTTATAAGAACCTTCTTTTACACTGACAGAAATTGCCTTGCAATCAGATTATTGTAACAACCACACCAGAAATATAATCTTCTACAACTTTCTAATGATGATGCAGTAAATTTCAGACATAATCTAGGATGGCAACAAATCCAGTTCACCTGTTCGAGTGAGTGATCAGTGTGTCAGTGCTTTTCATTTTCAGCGTAAGTATACACAATTTGGCTTCAGTGATAAATTTGAGACGTTCATCATAGTTGCACACATGGATGGGTTTCTTCCAACCACTTTGTACCATGGTTTTTCAACTAATCATGGCAAAATGGTTATTTCTTTAGGAACACCATTTACGTTAAGGAGTTTAACGACGGTGTGTGTATTGTCTCTCGGTTTAACGAAGAGGCAGATTTTGTTTCATCTAAGGACGAAATAAGTACGTTACGTTACCGTACTTATTAAATATGTCGTATTAGGATTCAGATCTATTAAGCTACGTGGGACTGAGTTCGAAATTCGAAATGAGACTATTCAACAGTCGCTCATCACAAATGGTCAGATATATCAGATTCATCAAGAATGTTGGGAACTCAAGCACCACTTTAACACTGAAAAAGGGATTCGTGTGTTAAGAATGGTGGTGACGAAATTTATCTGATACGTGTAAATCGACTCCGCTCCGTCGTCCGATTGGCAGAGAGACTGCTGTGTCGGACGGTACCCAGAGGCAGCGTGCCGCGAGAGGAGAAAGATTTTAGGCGGTGCGGGTCGGCAGACAGTTGGCGTGTGGACGTGGAGGGGAGATGTGGATCCCGTATACAGTGCTCTAGTCGGAATCACGTGCTGTGTACACATCCGTCCAGAGCTATTTTTTCAGGAACTGTTTGTACTTTGTCTTCTTTGTACTGCGCCATGTCTAGTGACAGCGTGAAGTCGGGTATTTGGACACAATTGGCCGGAGCCTGATGTGGGAAATGACCATGAGGGAAGTTTCTTCGTAACAGTTTCATGCTTTGAGTAATACCATTGCATCTCATTGTGTGCGAACTGGTGCTTGCCGGTTAATTTGTTTGTCTCTGAATTAACTTGTACAGAGCGTGCTTTCCGAACTTTGGGATCTTGTTCTACTTCTGTGAACGAATGAACTTGATTTATTTTGTTACAGAAACATGTGGGTCAAGGTGCTGCATAAGATCAGTTTTGTACGTAAGTGTGGTGGCGTACTAGCTGGCGAATCATATTCTTGTTGAACACCTGTTCACGCCACTCATTGCTCTACGGATGGCAGAATGTTTATCTAACGGGCGTTCTTAATTTCCACCGCTCAGCATGGCTGATGGTACAGTAAGCTGTAAGATGCGTGTACTTGCTCAAATAAGAAACGATACATCCCTCATTAAGAATCCTCGGCACGTCAAGAATATGTTTATTGCAACATTTCTTTGCTAGAAAGCGGTTGTAAAGTACTAAGTCCGTCATTAACTAATCTATTATCACTGTTTAAAAAGAAAAGAAAATTGTCATTTCAGTTTGTTAATTTTATTGGGCAAGCGCCCTTGATCTGAGCTACTCTTTAAAAATCCTTCTACCACAAAACAGGTTAGAGTTACCTCTCAGATTGCCCTAACTAGTGGTAAAGGCTTACATGCACTGTTATCTGGGTTAGATGCTACTTTTTAAAAATTGCCTTTTGAATTCCTTAATTTACGCTAACTAGTGCTCCTCCTATTGATTTAAGGTTACTGTTACTTTTAAAAAGAAGTTATTTTCAGTTGTCAGTTTAAGAGTCTGTCGCTCTTAGCTTGAACAGCTATTTAAAGATTTTGCTATTTTCTGACGCTTTTTTAGTAGCAGCAAATCTGTTAGCTGTTTCATCCCTAATTAAATACGGCGGAGTAGCTCTGTGAGTTTATTGATTGAAAGTTACTGCTTTAAAAATTACCTTTTAAATTTGTTAATTCATGTGAGCAAGCCCTCTTACATGACTTTCAATTGTGAATTTTAGTGGGCTAGTGCACTTAGCTGGAGTATCCATTTGTATTTTCCTAGAGCCACGTGCCGTTGTGTTTACTGACTATTCGGCCTGATTATTTGCGGCAAACTATGCCCGCAATTTCAGTGATTAATGATTAATGTTTAAAAAGTGCCTATTGGTTGCTAAATTATGTGCGACGGTACATTTAGCCTGTTAGTGTGAGGTAGTGCTCGATGTTATGTGTAAATGCAAAAACATACTGTTTGCTGTCAAATTTGATTTATTGAGCGCAGTATACCACACCAGTGCTAACGATATCCTTAAGGGCTATTTAAAGCTCGCTAATCGAAGAAATATAATGCTTACTTGCGTCATTTACCTAGTTCCATCATCTCTGTTCTTGAAACTATTATTGTTATTAAAAAGGGTTGTTTCATAGATATAAATTCTTCGTGATACCACCACTGTATGTGTTACAAGAAATTTATTGTGTTATTTTGGGTTGTGATAATAAAGGTTTGGAAATCTAATAGTTCAGTGTCTTCTACTCGAGGATCCTTGTATCCAAGTAAACTCACTCAAAAGGTAAAAGTAATCTAATCCTATCCCGCTACCCTTTTAGGATCCCCTCGTATCTGACTATAGTAGGTTTCTCGGCCCTCGTGATTTATGACGGGTGGCATAGCACTTGCGCGCCATGTGGAGACACCTATCATTTACAAGCTCAATTCTGTAGGCTGCGTAACGATTCACAACCTTCAAACGTAATGACTTGTACGAGTTAAGTCTCATCTAATGCATGCCGACAATTTCACCAGCTGAACGCAAGTACCAATTACCCCAACAGATTCTTTGCCCTATCCTAATCAAATTGTCTAAGATTCTGAGATACAGGTTCCTATTCTAAATAAATTTAATAAAAGCCCTATCGTCATCCAAGCCACTGCAAGTAGCTGCTACTCGACTTACGGAATGGGATGACACACCCCATCAAGATAAGTATGCAGTCAAACCTATATTAATACAATCAAATCTTTATAATTCTTGCCTCACAAGTCTGACAAAATTAATACTCTTCGCAAGGTAGAATGAAACGCCCGTTAAAGTTGCACCGAGAATCAGAAGTCAAATACAGATAGCGTAACCTGCCGTGCATTAGAGGAGCCACTAGAGGAAAGAGCAAAGCAGATATTAACTTAGCCTCTGCAAGGTCTTTATAGCGTCATTCAAATTACTGTATTGCTTTTTGAGCTGACAGTTTGCTCGCCGAAGATTTTCTTCCCATACTGCATGTTTTGCCTCACTCTGTGTTCAGCCTTCGCGTGACAGGAATAAGAGGGTCATTAGATAGGATTGAATTAAACATTTTTAGCATCACTAGAAAACAAACAGAGGCATGAAACAAAAAAATAGGATCATCAAATCTCAAAACTTTTTGATGCACAGAAATTATCATTACTAAATCGAGCAGTAATTCTCAACATACGCTAGACAGATCCCTAAGGATTCTCAGTGCAAACTTCTGGCCTCTACTACCAGTATATTCCTCTCCTAGAAACATTATAGGATGTGTGAGTTTCTGGAGGAAGTCATGCCTATCGCTCGAGTAGTTGTGGTACTATATGGATTCGTGGTCTCGGGTTTAATGTAGCGCAATGTGAAAGCGAAGGCGAGCGTTCGAGCCCATTTATCATGAGGTCCTTTTAAACCGCATTTCGTCTGTATGTTAGAAGCACCCTTCTGCTGGAATTACAAGCTTTCTTACACTCCAGAAAAACCAAAACCTTCCATAATCGTGAAAAGGCTCGTGGCTGTCTGTCCAGCTCATAATACTTTCTCCTACAGAAATGAAATGACCGTAAGGCACTATTGGCTGAGAGACCCCGTTCGAGTTATTTCGTTGCCTGGTGCAAGTCTTTATATGATACCGCTTCGGCGACTTGGGCGTTTTTGAGGTGAGGATGAGATCAAATGATTAGGACAATACAAACACCCACTCCCCTAGCAAAAAGTTTGCTCTCGCTGCAGCGGAAACCGTCATCGGATGCCGGTCACTGGATGCCACATGACTGTGACCCGTCATACGCCACCTGTGATCTATATAGTACGTGTTGTTGCATTCGCTTGGCTAGCATAAAATTGTTTTTTATTGTAGTGTGAGATTCTGCATGAAATATTTTTACTTAACTGTGTAAACACCGCGAAGTAACAGCTGTGTGACAATTTCTCATGCAGAATATGACGTGAGGAACATTGAGAAATTTAATAACAACCATCACGATTAAAATTTATCTTAAAATATCAGGTAGGCGCATAATTTCACGTCGTTTTTGTTTGGAGTTTTGGTAGACATGTTGCTACGAGTGTATTTTATCAGTCGCAATTTTTTATTAGAAGATCTAATATTTTTATTGCAGTTGCGTATGGAATTTTGTATTTTTTAATGTTATCACCTGATAGAAATTGGAGTTTCAAGTGGAAAAAAGGCAAACATTTACGACCAATCGTTCGCATTCAATTGGATGGAGGGGTGATGGCAGTGGAGGAAATTTGTGTAGTATGTGAGACGCCAAAAATGGTTGGGTTGGGTTGTTTTGGGGAAGGAGACCAGACAGCGAGGTCATCAGTCTCATCGGATTAGGGAAGGACGGGGAAGGAAGTCGGCCGTGCCCTTTGAAAGGAACCATCCCGGCATTTGCCCGGAGCGATTTAGGGATATCACGGAAAACCTAAATCAGGATGGCCGGACGCGGGATTGAACCGTCGTCCTCCCGAATGCGAGTCCAGTGTCTAACCACTGCGCCACCTCGCTCGGTGCCAAAAATGGTCTTCACGTTTCGAAGAGGAAGTGTTGTGGTGTTAATGTGACCACCGCCCATGTTCGACGTCCGCGTGCAGTAACCAATCACTGACGACTCGTGTCAGCACTAGTAGTGGAGGCTATATAAAGCGTGTTGGGTGGGGGGTGGGGGGCGGGGGCGGTTGGGGGGGGGGGGGGAATGGACGCGAAAAACAGTGCAGTCGTTATCGTAATGTGAAAACGGAATGATTTATCTGACGTCCAAATCGGAACAATCATTGGCTTTCAGGCCAGGGATGGTAGCATTTTCCGGAACGGCTAAGTTTATTAAGGGTTCGCGTGCCGCCGTTGCTAAAATATACCGTGCATGGCAAAATGGCGTTATCCGAAACCGGTGCCGAGGCTACCGTGGTGCCTCACAGGCAGAGGTTGGCTCAAATGGCTCTGAGCACTATGGGACTTAACATCTGAGGTCTTCAGTCCCCTAAAACTTAGAACTACTTAAACCTAACTAACCTAAGGACACACACACACACACACACACACACACACACACACACACACACACACACACACACACACACATCCATGCCCGAGGCAGGATTCGAACCTGCTACCATAGCGGTCACGCGGTCCCAGGCTGAAGCGCCTAGAACCACTCGGCCACAGCGGCCGGCGAGACAGGGGTGAACGACAGTTGCAGAGATGTGTAAAGGCGAACATACGTGCAACTGTGGAGCACCTGACCACCCAAATGAACCAAGGGACTACCTGCAGTATCTCGTCAACGACCGTTCGGTAAACAATGCTGAGTATGGGCCTCCACAGCAAGCGCCTGATTCATGCACCCATGCTGACTGTTATCTATCGGCCAATACCGTAGCTGAACGTCCACTGAGTGGTGAAAGATGGCCTTTTGAGATGAATTAAGCCGTTGGCATGTACGGTGCGAAATGCCTTAAAGCTGGCCAGAGTGGCCCTAACGGTTCTAGACGCTACAGTCTGGAACCGCACGACCGCTACCGTCGCAGGTTCGAATCCTGCCTCGGGCATGGATGTGTGTGATATCCTTAGGTTAGTTAGGTTTAATTAGTTCTAAGCTCTAGGGGACTGATGACCTCAGATATTAAGTCCCATAGTGCTCAGAGCCATTTGAACCTTTTTTGAAATGCCTTAAAGCACACACCCTGTAACAACCGTCGGAAGGGTCCGGGTTGCAGGAGGAAGCCTTATGATCTGGGGAATGTTTTAGAGGCATTTCCTGGATGATCTCGTCATCCTGAAAGGCACAATTGATCAACACAAATATTCGTCTATCCTTCAGGACCGTTGAAAGGTGGCTACACTGAGCCACAGCGCCAGAGATTGCGCCAAAGAGTATTATTAAGCCGCCTCCACAGTGCTTGTCGAGAGCTCGTAGTAGTCAGTGCCTGTCGAGGACTCGTGGTAGTCAGTGCTTGTTAAGAACTCGTAGCAGTCAGTGCTTGTTGAGATGTGCTAGCGAAGAGTGCTGGTCGAGAACTCGTAGCAGAGAGTGCTTGCTGAGATGTGATATTGGAGAGTTCTGGTTGAGATGTGGTAGTAGCGAGTCGGTGTGGAGAGATTGTAATGTTTACAGTACTTTTCATCAATATAAACGAAGGTAAAAAAAAAAAAAATTTTTTTTTTCTTTTCTGTTTCATTATTTTAGTGTCCTGAATAATGCGTCATTACAGGTTCAGTCAACAAAGCATCTGGCGTGTGTTCTTGTATTAGAGTGTAATTCTGGTTTTCTTGCGCAATTATAGTATTTCTAATTTTTTTTATCACGTCAGTATAAATGATATTTAAAATTTCTTGTCTTGTTGAAGAAGAACCGTGCCAGATGTGTACGTTGAGTCACACTCCCACACACAGAACAAATACACTTGTGCTTTGGTTTCGTAGGTTTTATAGTTGCTGGGGACTTAATTAATTAATTGTGTTAACGAAAATTTTCATTTCATTCTTTGTTGTTGTTCCAGGCAGTCAGATTGCGTAATAATACTAGTCAGGGCCAACCGTTTACGAGACACAGCGTAATCAGACATACAGTTACCAAAAATTAAAAAATTATTTTCAAACATATTTAATTAAGCCCCCATGCACGTGGCGACCGCTGCTTCGGATCGTCCCTTGGAATCTTCTGACTGTAAAAATAGTAGACAGTAGTATTGTTGTAGTAATTTGTAGTTTAGTAATTGTAGTTTTATTGCCTTGTATACGCGTTTGACGATTTAGTGCAATTATTTCAATTGTTCGTTAATCGTGTTTGAGGGAAACATTTCGAGTGAATGGTATTGTTGGAGATGAAGAGTCATTGTGGTTCAAATGGCTCTGAGCACCATGGGACTCAACTGCTGAGGTCATTAGTCCCCTAGAACTTAGAACTAGTTAAACCTAACTAACCTAAGGACATCACAAACATCCATGCCCGAGGCAGGATTCGAACCTGCGACCGTAGCGGTCTTGCGGTTCCAGACTGCAGCGCCTTTAACCGCACGGCCACTTCGGCCGGCGGTCATTGTGTGTAATTTTCGTACAGTGACGAGTTTTGTAAGTTTTGTAAATGATTACGCGATCGATGAAAAAGGCAAAAATGATGAATAGTGAGAATGACGAAATTGTTAACATGGCGAACTCGCCAACAGAGGAAAACAGTATGATGGATAATGAAGTGGGAAACAATGTAATAAGTCGGGAAAATAGTCCGGAACCATTTCAAAATTTTTCTCAATCAGAAAATTCACAGAATACGAGATTAATGACAGAAGATTCTGGAATAGTATCGAACAAAGATAGCTTTACAGCTATGACGAAAGAAGTCGATTTTGCGGGAAATGTTAGGGGTGAAAAGAGTTTCGAACCTGTTACTATGGAGCAGTTGATGAGTGCAATATTATATTTGGGAACACGGTTAGACTCACAAATGGGAACAATTGAAACAGAATTAGGAACAATTATAACCGAGATGAAAGCAGTGAGATCACAGTTACGATCTGAATTAGAAACTGATATGGGAACAATGGAAACACAGTTAGGCTCACGAACGGGGACATGTTTCAAAAACATGAAAGATGAATTAAAGAAAGAAATCAGAGAAGAAGTTCAGCCGATTTTGAATGCTGACAATAATAGTTTAATTTCAACAGAAATTAGACAAGAGGAACAGGACAGAGAACAGGAAGAAAAAGATCACGTGATAGTACAAAAATTTTCAGAGTTAAATTTACAACGTGCACACGATAAGGAAGAAATATTTGAAAGAATCGAGGAATCCGTACCAAATGACTTAACGCAACAGTATGAACAGTTCACTGTTAAATGTGACAATACCGAAACCCGAGTCCCGACACTTACGGAAGACGTAAATAAACAGAAAGAACAATTAAGTGACTCATCGGAAAGTGTTGAGGAGATCTCAGATAAATTAACAAGTCTTAGTTTAGCAGAAGGGTGTGAAGACAATAATTTGTTTCATTTACGGGATGCAACAAGAGAGCGCCAGGCGCGTGAACTTGACAATAATCGACATTCGGACTGGAACAGTCGCGGTAGGTCTTTGTCGCCACGAGGAGAAAACTTTGACTATAAACACTTCTTAACTGTTCGGAAGTTTAAGATATTTCGCAATTCTAAGAACGACATACATCCATGTTCATGGTCAGGTCAATTTGCGTACGCACTTCCGCCAAATTTGCCACTAAGTCACAAACTGGAAATTATGTGCGGCTATTAATGTCCTCAGGGGATTCACTACTCTAAGTGAATATGTGCCGTAGCGAGCATAGGGCCCCGAGCTGTAGTGGTGCTATTTCCCTTTTAGTTTTCTGCACCGCTGCCTACTCTTTTACTATTCTTTGCATCTGTCAAAACAACTCTTCGACTATCAATCTATCTAGAGAGTAAGTAAACAATAACCTGATATGACTAATTTACCCAAAAGTGACTTCGGAAATTACCGTTTGGACTTACTGTATCTTCTGCAGCATTCATTCCTAGTTTAAACGAAATTTTACCTGTTTATATTCGTGACAATATTACTTCATATGTTGACGACATTCTTATTGCTAAACGTTCTTGGAGGGAGCACAACAAAATTTTGGGTTCATTATTACGTATTTTTGCACGAGTTGGCATTACAGTGAACTTGGAAAAATCTGAATTTGGACGTTCACAGGTGAAATTTCTCGGTCACATTATTTCTACAGAAGGTATTCTTCCTGATCCAGAGAAATTAGACGCTATTCGTAATTATGCTGTTCCTACCACAAAACGTGATGTTCGTAGTTTCCTTGGTGTCTGTAATTTTCTTAGACGCTTTGTTAGATTGGACAATTTGGCCACACCTCGTTTATGTGAACTATCTGGAAAGAAATCTAATTGGTGTTGGGATGAGGAAGCTCAATCAGAATTTGAACAACTTCGTGATGCTTTAGTTGCTGCTCCACTTCTTTCACATCCGGATTTATCTAAAGATTTTTATTTGGCGACGGAATAATCATACAAAGGCCTAGGTGCACATTTACTTCAAGAGATAGAAGAAAACGGCGTTGTAGTACAAAAAACTATTGCATTTGGAAGTCGTGTTCTCTCTAAATCAGAAAAGAATTATTCGATTACGGAACTTGAAGCTTTGGCTGTTGTTTGGGCTTTCACAAAATTTCGCACATTTTTGTTTGGCAGACATACTAAGGTTTACACCGATCATCGAGCTCTGGAATTTCTTATGTCCACAAAATTAACTCATGGCAGATTGTCACGATGGGCGTTGTACCTACAGGAATTTGACTTTAGTATTGTTTACATACAGGGTTCTTCAAATATTGTTGCTGATGCTTTATCACGTGCACCTATGGGTTTGAAACAAAGTGCTGAAGAGGACTGCAAAGAAAACAATTATTGTTTGATGTATATTCAAGGTGTTGCGTTTGAGAACTTTATTTCGTCTTCGCTCCAGGACATCGCTAAGGAGCAAAATAAGGATCCAATCTGGAAGGACATTAAGGAGAAGTGGAGGAGAAAGGAAAGCGTAGCGATTAGACAGCATTATTTAGTTCGCAATGACATTCTTTTTAAACGAAAATCGGTCGACAACTCTGTTTGGTTAGTTTGTATTCCTGATGAGTGGGTTAATAAGCTGATTTGGTATACGCATTTCAGTTATGCGCACTTTGGTCCCAGAAAATGCTTTCATAAATTACGGGAAAATTGCTACTTCAATAATATGGAAAAACGTATTCGATCTGTTCTGGCCAAATGCAAATTATGTCAAAAGGCTAAGCCGCCAACAATTTCTCACAGAGCACCGTTGTTTCCTATCATTCCAGCGAAATTAAAGGAGATGGCTGCAGTTGATTTGTTCGGTCCAGTGGTTCGTTCTACTAATGGTTTTGCGTACATTTTCGTAGCAGTGGAGTTGACATCAAAATATGTGTGTTTTACACCGTTACGCAAAGCAACAGCTCGTTCAGTATCTAACGCTTTCATCAAACATTTTCTTAAAGAAGTTGGTCATGTTGATAAGGTTATATCAGATAATGGATCACAGTTTCGTTCTAAAATTTGGCTTCGTACTCTACGGCGCCGTAAGATTAAACCAATCTTCATTTCACTTTTTCACCCTCAACCTAACGCTTCAGAGAGATGGATGAAGGAAATCAATAAATTGTGTCGTCTTTATTGTCATCAGAATCACAGAACGTGGGATCAGTATCTTCATATTTTTCAAAACATTCTGAATGAACTCCCTAATGATTCAACTTCTTTACCGCCTATATTGATATTAAAAAACAAAGCACCGACAAATCGCATATCTGAAATCGTTCCTTTTCCACTTACACGGAAACTGCGGCATTCTGAAGTTGTGAACATGGCTCTGCAAAATATTGCATCTGCGGCTGCTAGAAGAGAGAAATCAGCTAAGCGTCCTGGTCGTTTAAAAATCTTGTCAGTTGGCCAAAAGGTGTTAATTAAGTCTCATCGTTTGTCGCACAAAGGAAAAGGCTTGTGTCGCAAATTTTTTCTGCTTTATAACGGTCCATATAGAATTCGCAAAATTATTCATGATAACACTGTTGAAGTAGAAACTCTTAAATCACGACGCTCTAAGAGAATACATCATATATCAAACGTTAAAATTTTTGTGGAATGTCATACTTTCGAGAAACCAACAGTTTATGTAAACACGCAGAGAATGCAAGGATACCGCGCTGTGTTTTGGCGGCGGCATATACTCAAAGCGACAGTCAAGTCTGCGCGCCGCACAGGGCAGTCGTTGACCGCAAACAATTGCTTCCTACGTCACGCGCCTACAGCTGATCGAGCGCTCAGTGCGAATGCACTGACAGCCGTAAACAAATACACAGTCTAATTTCTCCGATTAAATTCAGTATAAAGCTATAGTGACTTGATGAATTCTGTTATTAACATTCAGTATTTTTCAGGATACGGTTCTATAAAATATTTAAGAACTTCAGGTAAATTCTGTGCGTGTCCGACGTTAAGACGACTTGCTATCGAGAAAATTTCAGGAAAAATGTCATTTCGAAGAAGAAAGTAATAAACTAAAAAGGTAATTATTAATTGAGTTTATTTTTCAGGTAACATATTTCCACTTAGGTACGTACTTTAGACGTAATTTGCTGCTCGCAATCACGTGATTCATACTTTGTGCTAATTTCATGTTCTATGAATTTACTTGTGAAGCGACGTGCTTGCGTACGTTAACTGATTTTGTCAATGTTTTACTAATGAACAGGGTTGTTATTTGTGTATATTATGCATCGCTTGGCTGCTATGCTTTTTCACTGATGTCATATTTTTTTTATTATGTGCCTGCTGTGCTTATTTATTTAAATTATAATTGTAACCTGATTAATTGTGCTGACTGTGATTATGTATGTAAGTTATACTTTGTGATTTATCTGCTTGCGCCTTCATGTTTACTTATTAAGATGACATATGAACATTTATTTGCTTATGCTGATATGATGCTAAGGACCTGTTTATTACGTAAGATATATGTTTACTGCTATGCGTATGGATTGCATATTTATACATTTCTGTTTGTCGTCACAACTACTCTTTAATTTGGTATATAGCAATGCTGATGTACAGTGTACGAACATAGAGTTTAGGTTACACTATGGTATAGGTTATAGATTGTTCGCTTGGCAGAGCCTCGTTGTAAGAATTGTGCTGCATCCACTTGTTGACATTCTGTTCACTACTGGTATATTTAGTCGCTATTGCATGTTTTGCTTACGCTCAGTGCCTTATATTTTTAAGATAAGAAAATGAACTGCTATAATTCGACGAACGACATTAGTACAAGAAACTTCATAGAAGTCACATGAGCTGAGGTTTTATGGAATCTGTATAAATTTATGCTAATAGGAAGGAAGATAACGACATGACATACCATTACTAGGTTTAGACCATTAACAATTATTACACTGCATTCTTCGTGAGCAATTGAAATAGGAAGTGACACTTGACACAAGAAATACTCCACATGTTTGCTTCTGTTTGCCATAATTCTTGAAGTGGTGTACACACTGTGAGATATTATGATCATTCACACTCCGTAATCGTACTTAATTACTGAGAGTTATTCGAACTAAGTCTGTTAGAGGTCATGTATGCATTTCTTTTGTTTATAATTTATAATGAGTAGAAGATTTGGGTCAGATGGATTACACAGAGGTTGTGTGTTGACAGTGTGTCTTCGGATTGTATAGGATGATGAGGTTTGCATTAGGATTTTATCTGTACTTGTTCGAGGAGACTGACTAGAGGAAAGAGTTGTTATGGAAGTGAAATGATATTGGTAATAAGGTTTATATGTATCGACGTATTGAAGAGGTATTATTGAGGTTATGTGAAGTTGATGATTATTGGAGTTTTGGTGGACAAGAGGTAAGGTAAATGCTATTAATGATAAGGTTTATATGTATCGACGTAAGAGGTATTATTGAAGTATTGAGATTATGTGATGCTGATGATTATTGGAGTTTTGGTGGATAAGAGGTAAAGTAAGTGAGGTGCATATTTTTTTTGTTGGTCTATATGGAACAAGGAGGATGAAGATAGCAGACTAGAACACTAAAATGGCAGGAAGATTGTCTACACACACTTTGTTAAATCAATAAGCAGTACATACTTTTTTTGAAGAGAGGAAGTATTTGCATATCTTGGCACACTGACAGTTGTTCAGCAACAGTACATTTGATCTGGCTTGGCAAACATTGGTCTTGACATGATGACTATGACTTTGACTTAACTATTATTGACTGTTATACATTGCTGCCACTACTACTTGATACACATGATGAACATCAAATTTTGACAGAATTGCATTTACACAGTTAACACTATTCAATTACACAGTAGTACTTAATGTGGATGAAAGATGAGTGAGTGTGTTTTGTGTGTTTTCCTTTCCTAATCCTACCCACCTATCTCCTAAATATTATTTTATTTGTTTGTAGTGGCTTGCGCTGACACCCATAAATATTATAGGTTTACTGATATTTGAGTATTTGTAATAGTTAATATGACAATTATCTGACATCATTTGTGTGTTTGTTATGATTTGTATGTTTAGTGTAAAAGCATTTGTATGTGGATTCAAACTATTGTTCATGCCTGAAATGTCTGATTAGTGATAGTGAATATTATGAACTGTTACCTGCACTTTTTCAACATAACGGGTGCCACTTAGAAATGATTAATTTCTGCTGATGAACTGTGTGATTAGGATAGTGAATATTATGGACTGTTACTTGTACTTTTTCTACATGATTGGTGCCACTAGGACATGTTTAATTTGTGCTTATAAACTCTGTTGAGCAGTGTGATTAGTGATAGTGAATATTATGGACTGTTACTTGTACTTTTTCTACATGATTGGTGCCACTAGGACATGTTTAATTTGTGCTTATAAACTCTGATGAACAGTGTGATCAGTGATAGTGAATATTATGGACTGCTCTCTGGACCTGCTCATCATTGCTAGGTGCAACTGATGGACTGCTTCTACTGAAATGAAGTCACTTGTTGGTGTCTGCACTTGTTCATCATTGCTGGGTGCCACTGATGGACTGCTTCTACTGAAATGATGTCACTTGTTGCTGTCTGCACCTGCTCAACATTGCTGGGTGCCACTAATGGAACTGCTTCTACTGAAATGAAGTCACTTGTTGGTGTCTGCACCTGTCAACATTACTGGGTGCCACTAATGGAACTGCTCATACTGAAATAATGCCACTTGTTGGTGTGTGTACCTGCTCAACATTACTGGGTGCCACTGATGAACTGCTTCTACTGAAATAATGTCACTTGTTGCTGTGTGTACCTGCTCAACTTTACTGGGTGCCACTGATGAACTGCTTCTACTGAAATAATGTCACTTGTTGCTGTGTGTACCTCTTCAACATTGCTGGGTGCCACAGATGTAACTGCTTCTACTGAAATAATGTCACTTGTTGCTGTCTGCACCTGCTCAACATTGCTGGGTGCCACTAATGGACTGATCCTACTGGAATAACGTCACTTGTTGGTGTCTGCACTTATTCAACACTACTGGGTGCCACTGTTAGAACTGTTTCTACTGAAATGATGTTACTTCTTGCTGTCTGCACCTACTCAACATTGCTGGGTGCCACTGATGGATTGCTTCTACTGAAAAGATGTCACCTGTTGGTGTTTTTTTTATATAAACTGATTTTTTGTGTATTGTGTGAACTATTATGTAAAGTCACATGTATGAAAGAATTTGTATTGCTTACTGTATTTTATGTAGTAGGTTATTGAAAGGTCAGCGCAAAGCCAAAATTTTAAGTAATTATGTGATATTTAGGTATTAATATTATCTTTTATTTTTGTCTGTATTTTTGTGGACGAATTTGGTGGTATTTTCACCACCAATGCTGGCAAAAATACCATCAAATTCTGGCCAGTGGAGGAGGGGCATATGAAAGGTGGCTACACTGAGCCACAGCGCCAGAGATTGCGCCAAAGAGTATTATTAAGCCGCCTCCACAGTGCTTGTCGAGAGCTCGTAGTAGTCAGTGCCTGTCGAGGACTCGTGGTAGTCAGTGCTTGTTAAGATGTGCTAGTGAAGAGTGCTGGTCGAGAACTCGTAGCAGAGAGTGCTTGCTGAGGTGTGATATTGGAGAGTTCTGGCTGAGATGTGGTAGTAGCGAGTCGGTGTGGAGAGATTGCAATGTTTAGAGTGCTTTTCATCAATATAACCGAAGGTAAAAAAAAAAAACATTTTTTTTCTTTTCTCTCTCATTATTTCAGTGTCCTAAATAATGCGTCATTACAGGTTCAGTCAACAAAGCATCTGGCGTGTGTTCTTGTATTAGAGTGTAATTCTGGTTTTCTTCCGCAATTATAGTATTTCTAATTTTTTTTATCACGTCAGTATAAACGATATTTAAAATTTCTTGTCTTGTTGAAGAAGAACCGTGCCAGATGTGTACGTTGAGTCACACTCCCACACACAGAACAAATACACTTGTGCTTTGGTTTCGTAGGTTTTATAGTTGCTGGGGACTTAATTAATTAATTGTGTTAACGAAAATTTTCATTTCATTCTTTGTTGTTGTTTCAGGCAGTCAGATTGCGTAATAACACTAGTCAGGGCCAACCGTTTACGAGACACAGCGTAATCGGACATACAGTTACCAAAAATTAAAAAATTATTTTCAAACATATTTAATTAAGCCCCCATGCACCGTGTATACCCCTACGTGTAGTTTGTTTTTCCTCTGCATGTTGTCATCTGCCTCAGGACAATTCAACGTGTCACGCCTCGCTCTGTGTGTGAGTGTTCCCCAGAGCATCAGGATGAGTTTACTGTACTCCCCTGGCCACGCTCCCCCGATTTAAACCTAACTGCGAATCTGTGGGAACATCTCGCTCACGCTGTACTCACCATGGACTCTCAACCGACAAACCTAGCGCAGCACTGGAGTCGTATGGCTCCACATCACTGTCGGTACCTTTCAGAACCTCATTGTTTAGCAAGGTGTTAAAATCCATCCCGTGAACCAACACCACCTCCTCTCTATTAACCAGTGTGGCTTCCATCCCAACTTCTCCTCTGATGACCAAATCCTGTACTCAATCATCTTCTACCAAACCACCTCAACAACGAGAAATCCAATATTTGTTTATCCCTCGACATGGGGAATGCCTGTGATCCTGCGTGGCATTCTGGTTCCTTTTCAGACTCCAAACCTACGTACTTTCAGTTAACTATGTCTACCTCATTTCATCCTTCCTATCTAATTGCCCATCCCATGTTACTAGTATTAACATCGATTTTCATGCCTTACATCCCACTGCACATGTGCCCCAATGTATCACCCTCTCTCCTCACCTTCATCTCCTCTACATTGCCCATTGGCTCAAACGACCACCACTAGTCCACCTTCTTCAGTATGATGATGGCACCACTTTCCTCGCTTTCAACTGTACGTCCAGAAATCCCAAAGATCCCTCCAAATCCATCTTAATCAGTTTTCTTCTTCAAGATCCCCTCTTACAAAACAATGACAATAATTATAGGAGGAACCACCTGCAGCTTTCGACTCAGGGACTACTACCACACCATTTTAAATCGCCCTAACCAGCCAACTAACACACTAGAATACAATGGACTAACTCTCAACCAGCAAATAACTTGGAAACCTCACCTACTAACCATTCAGCAGAAAGCTCACAATAGACTAAAACTATTAACTGGTCGGACTCTCCCTCCACTGTTCTCTACACCAACCAAACATTAATTCGATCCATCCTCTCTTACGCAAATGTTGTATGGGCTTCCGCTCCTCTTAAGTTCTATAAGACCCCCCAAGTCTTTGAATGTCATGCATTCCATCTTCCTTTCTTGCATGTGTTTACCTTCCCTCGCATGGATCTTCTACCATCTCATCAACTGCCCTCATCTCATCACTCACATTGAACACTTTTGTACAACCAACACCATCTGTAATCTCGACTCCAGTAATTTTATTGCCCGCCCTCTAGTTTTCAATCTTAGTTTGTTGCCATGCCTATACACACATTCCACCAACTCTACGCCTGTACACCCTCAACTATCTCCATATTCTCTCCCAACGAAATTTCAACTGTATCCTTTTCCCAGACCATGAACTCTGTCCCCATATGTACCCTTCATACCAACTATAATTCCACTACCTTATCAAGGCTAAGACTTCATTTCCTTTCCCTCCCCATCTTTCCCAATCCCTGTTTTCACCTTCATGTTATTGGCTTACTGACACCCCTAACTACTTCTTCCTCCCTGTCCCCCAACATTCACTCCTTCGCCATCGATAAACCGATCAGCACCCCATCTTTATAATCACTCCCTCTTACCCTACTAAATTCCTAACTTTTCCCCCTCCAGCAGCAGATGATTTTTTCCAGGGAAGATTCTTCAGCTTATAGTGACACTTAAGTACCTCATTTTTACAATCAGTGTTCTACACCTTCTTTTAAATGTTTTAAACGTATTATTGTTGTTTTCGTTTTCCTGTTCATATTCCTGTATTTAATTAAAAACAAACAATATTGGCGTGTTGCGGCTGGCATCAGGAACCGACGCCACTCTGCAACACACGTCTGCCAAGCGGGCTGCAGCAAGCACATCCCCTACAGCTCAACGATTGTACTGTCCAGCGAGCCAAGAAATTTGCAGCTCGACCTGCAGAGGGCCTTCGCCAACACCAGACATGAGAACAGGTGATGCGCACAATTGCAACAGGGGTTGCTCCTGCTGTGGACCTTTTGCTGGATCCGCTGTGTTACGTGCAAGTAAACCTCCACCATGTCAGTATTTAGGACACCGGAGGCCCTGATTCAGGCAGTTCTGTCGCAGCCAGTTAACTGATGTCTTCTGGTACGGACCCCGCACTGCATCCGACCGCACGCTGCCTTCTCCTCCAGTGGACAGCTCTAAGTTCGGCGACGTGCTCGCGGGAACTACACTCCTGGAAATTGAAATAAGAACACCGTGAATTCATTGTCCCAGGAAGGGGAAACTTTATTGACACATTCCTGGGGTCAGATACATCACATGATCACACTAACAGAACCACAGGCACATAGACACAGGCAACAGAGCACGCACAATGTCGGCACTAGTACAGTGTATATCCACCTTTCGCAGCAATGCAGGCTGCTATTCTCCCATGGAGACGATCGTAGAGATGCTGGATGTAGTCCTGTGGAACGGCTGGCCATGCCATTTCCACCTGGCGCCTCAGTTGGACCAGCGTTCGTGCTGGACGTGCAGACCGCGTGAGACGACGCTTCATCCAATCCCAAACATGCTCAATGGGGGACAGATCCGGAGATCTTGCTGGCCAGGGTAGTTGACTTACACCTTCTAGAGCACGTTGGGTGGCACGGGATACATGCGGACGTCCATTGTCCTGTTGGAACAGCAAGTTCCCTTGCCGGTCTAGGAATGGTAGAACGATGGGTTCGATGACGGTTTGGATGTACCGTGCACTATTCAGTGTCCCCTCGACGATCACCAGTGGTGTACGGCCAGTGTAGGAGATCGCTCCCCACACCATGATGCCGGGTGTTGGCCCTGTGTGCCTCGGTCGTATGCAGTCCTGATTGTGGCGCTCACCTGCACGGCGCCAAACACGCATACGACCATCATTGGCACCAAGGCAGAAGCGACTCTCATCGCTGAAGACGACACGTCTCCATTCGTCCCTCCATTCACGCCTGTCGCGACACCACTGGAGGCGGGCTGCACGACGTTGGGTTGGTTGGTTGTTTTGGGGAAGGAGACCAGACAGCGAGGTCATCGGTCTCATCGGATTAGGGAAGGACGGGGAAGGAAGTCGGCCGTGCCCTTTGATTGGAACCATCCCGGCATTTGCCTGGAGCGTTTTAGGGAAATCACGGAAAACCTAAATCAGGATGGCCGGACGCGGGATTGAACCGTCGTCCTCCCGAATGCGAGTCCAGTGTCTAACCACTGACGACGTTGGGGCGTGAGCGGAAGACGGCCTAACGGTGAGCGGGACCGTAGCCCAGCTTCATGGAGATGGTTGCGAATGGTCCTCGCCGATACCCCAGGAGCAACAGTGTCCCTAATTTGCTGGGAAGTGGCGGTGCGGTCCCCTACGGCACTGCGTAGGATCCTACGGTCTTGGCGTGCATCCGTGCGTCGCTGCGGTCCGGTCCCAGGTCGACGGGCACGTGCACCTTCCGCCGACCACTGGCGACAACATCGATGTACTGTGGAGACCTCACGCCCCACGTGTTGAGCAATTCGGCGGTACGTCCACCCAGCCTCCCGCATGCCTACTATACGCCCTCGCTCGAAGTCCGTCAACTGCACATACGGTTCACGTCCACGCTGTCGCGGCATGCTACCAGTGTTAAAGATTGCGATGGAGCTCCGTATGCCACGGCAAACTGGCTGACACTGACGGCGGCGGTGCACAAATGTTGTGCAGCTAGCGCCATTCGACGGCCAACACCGCGGTTCCTGGTGTGTCCGCTGTGCCGTGCGTGTGATCATTGCTTGTACAGCCCTCTCGCAGTGTCCGGAGCAAGTATGGTGGGTCTGACACACCGGTGTCAATGTGTTCTTTTTTCCATTTCCAGGAGTGTATTTGTATCGTTAGTTATCGTCAACCTCTTCCGGCGAGATTGAAGGGACTATGAAATTATATCGGTGTTGACGGAAACTTAAGTTTCATTCCGTTCAGACTTACGCCTCCCAGTGGGAGCGCGGACTAAGAGTTCAAGTATTCAGCCAAGAGTGGGGACTGTATCGTATCATAGAGAATATTTTTGGGTATTCCAGTAATAAAAGGATTGTGTTATGAAACATTCAATGAACTTACCATGTAGTCTAAGATTTCCTTCCACGTTACTGACATTTTTGCACTTGGTCTGTGTTGAGTTCAGTGTCGGTTTAAGAAGATCTTTTGTGTTAAGTTGAGGAAAATCATTTTGTTGTCAGATGGAGATAGAACTTTATTCTTACGTTTACTTGTCGGAGTGGTCCGAGCCAGCAACACTTCAAATAACAAGTTTCTTTTGTACAAAATCTTCAATAAATTTACCTTAACAAATTTTTAAAATGACTTGCAAATATCTCATCTTTTAATATATTGTTTTTTGCCTTTGTGTACTTCACAGCTCCTTTGGCTGATGAGTGGACTGATTGTACCGCTGACAGCCCATTCCCCGTCTATATGGGGCGAGAGGCCCGAAATAACAATGACGGAAAAACTGTTTCTCCTTCAACAGACTTCCTATCCGAGACAAAGAAATCCACCTCGGTATTTATCCTTCCTTCTAACTATAGCTCTTTCCAATTTGTTCCACTTATCAGCGCCGCTCCGTCCGTCTTCCCTCTCCATATTTCTTCATCCTGTCTCCTCTCACTATCCACCCCAACACTGACCTTCGTATGCATAGGTACTACCGAACGGACCGCCGTATCTATATCTACATTCTTCAATCCAATAGAGCACGTTTTCCCGTCCCAGAATCCTTCTTCGCCGGCCAGTGTGGCGAGCGGTTCTAGACGCTTCAGTCTGGAACCACGCTACCACTACGGTCGCAGGTTCGAATCCTGCCTGGGGCATGATTATGTGTGATGTACTTAGGTTAGTTAGGTTTAAGTAGGTCTAAGTTATAGGGGACTGATGACCTAAGATGTTTAGTCACATAGTACTCAGAGCAATTTGAACCATTTGAATCCTTCTTTCCAGGTGCAGGTCCATCAGCTTTACAGTAAAAGTACAATGCTCCTTTTTAAAAGAACGTTATTGATTCCTTAAATATATATTATTTTGTTTTTCCTTAATTCTTTATTCCTTCCATTTCCTAATTTTAAAAAGGAAATCAACACTTTTAAGATTATGTAAACACTAACAAATGTCATCCTTCCGTAGACTTTAAAAGCGTGTGTAAAATGTTCACCTTGCACTTATTTCATTTCGTCTTTATTTATATTTTTAAGTTTTTGGCTGAAGAGCGTAATGTTGTGTACTGCTGACAACCAACACTCTGACCATTTGGGACGAGAACAATACAATAACAACAAAGAAAAAGAAATGGTAGCTCCACGACATGAACATGTGGAATATATCTTGTCATATACACAACAGTTTTTACTGTGGTGTAGCTCGCTAATACTCAAGAAAAAATCAGCTAGTTACTAAATTTTGAAATGAAGTTGTAAGGTGTCAGGCAAATCCAACACCTTCCATGAAAACCCTGAAATGATAAGCAAATCCGGCAGTATGTCACATAGCTCTGAATAAATCCTGACATTAAATTAACCAAAGTAATACCATCAACGAGTGAGCAAATGGAATATCACAGCCTAACACAAGAACACCTAAATGCATGTCATACCTTCCCACCGTGAAACAGACGCAGTTCCGAGGGAAGAAACGAGAACAGAAGCCGAGAGCAGAACCGTGTTAAGCTAGAAGGCCCTACGATAAGGGACGGACACCCGCAACACCTGCCGACCACCAGGACCACCCCCAGCCCATGTTAAAAGATAGGGCCCTCCAGAAGAACAGTATAGATCTTACGATAACACTAAAACAGCTACACCAGCAAATCCGGCAGTATGTCACATAGCTCTGAATAAATCCTGACATTAAATTAACCAAAGTAATACGATCAACGAGTGAGCAAATGGAATATCACAGACTAACACAAGAACACCTAAATGCAAGTCATACCTTCCCACCGTGAAACAGACGCAGTTCCGAGGGAAGAAACGAGAACAGAAGCCGAGAGCAGAACCGTGTTAAGCTAGAAGGCCCTACGATAAGGGACGGACACCCGCAACCCTGCCGACCACCAGGACCACCCCCCAGCCCATGTTAAAAGATAGGGCCCTCCAGAAGAACAGTATAGATCTTACGATAACACTAAAAGGGCCACACCAGCTGCAAGTTTTAGCGTGAGACTTTTTC
This sequence comes from Schistocerca serialis cubense, assembly GCF_023864345.2. Lineage (NCBI taxonomy): Eukaryota > Metazoa > Arthropoda > Insecta > Orthoptera > Acrididae > Schistocerca > Schistocerca serialis. The sequence goes on from NC_064640.1 coordinate 395,610,213, forward strand.
GCGTCTCTGTTACGTTGCAAACGTCAAAAACATTGCCCCACCACGAAAAGTATAACGTTTCTCATTGGATAGACAGAATTTTTGTAGGCGGAGCTTAAGGTTAACATCGAGACCCTGATTGGTCAGATGAAAACACAGCCAGATAGTTTTTTTTAAAGCAACTTCGGTAAATTGTAATAAGGAGAAGTTAGGAGAGAGTTGCTTCCCAGACGGCGAGCTGTATGGAGCTGCGCCCCCCGCCACCCCCTGATGCTGCCTAACCAACGACAAGGTAATGAACGCACGCGATGCTGCATAACAGTGCATAAAGCTTCACTCAGAACTGCAGAAGTCTCATCTGTTACACCACGTTTTTACGTAATACTAGTGTCGATCGTCAATTAAATCTCATGGTGTTCACATTTGCTACTTGAAGTAAAAATCTGAAACGCGATGGTTTTTCTGTTATATAGTTATTGACAAGCCACATCAGCCACTGTAATTTACGACAAGTTAGATAAGTAATTAAAGATAATTGAGGATCACTGTAGACCATTTTGATAGTTTTCTCTTTTGTGAAACTTAATTTAAATCTAGATTATAGATGTGATATGGCATAGGTCATCCTTCGATCCATTGTAGAACTTGGAAACCCATTCAGGGAATATTCGTTCACATTTTTGTTGAACGCAGTTGGTTTTTATCATCCTTTAATAAAACATTTCCTTTTATCAATACTGCAATTTATAAACAATGTTTTGTGAGTAGAATAAAATTTCCAATGGTAAACTTAACTGCTTTTTCGACGTTATTTTACCAGCTAACTAAAAATAGGAAAGCCTTGAACCCCTTCCACTAAATTTAGATGGTATTAAGATTCTTTTACAGGGAGTGCAGTGGAGCTGACGCTGAAATCATTAAGTATTTGGTTATATCATCGCTAGTCTCACTGAACACTTCTGAACTCTACATGTCATGTGTGGTCTGGCGTGTCCTTACCAGCAACAGGTCCCAGGTTCAAACTAGTCAATTCCCTAAAAAGCACGCTCAGAACATCATTGCGCGAGAGTGGTAGGGAGACACGACGTAGAACAAACAGATACCATGCACAATGTTAGAGAATGGCGATCCCGCCAGGATGGTAAAATACCATGTTTGAAGGTCGACCACATGCCTAACTAAGTCAGAAAAATATCCTGTTGAAAAATTTTCGTAATAGAAAATTCTTTTTGAAAGTTATAAACAGTCGAAAACAGTAGCTACAGCGATAGATAGTAAGAAAGTATTCAATAGAAAGTGAGACATTCTAGCAGAGACAATAGCATAGTTATGTTCTGAATTTTAATATTGTTAGAATTAAGTTTTCTCTCCAATGCAAGCGCACAGGTGGCGGATACATCGTTGACAAGTTGGTTCTGACCCAACAAGTAAGTGAATGGATTGTCAGTCTTTGGTATATTAAGTGTCAAGTCGTGTGAACATAAAGTTTATGAAATGCGTGAGATCGTATGAGCGCATGTTGACGCGAAGTAGAGCGCGTGAATTGCTTTTAAAACAGAAAATAAGGGATTCGGAAAGATTAGCAATGGCAGATCGAGACATTGACCGAATTGAGGTAGAGACCCAGCATGAAGATGGACAGAGAATAGAGGACAGTACAACAGACGATGCAGTATCGCGAGAAATAGGACAGAAAACGCACCATAACGAGGATAATGTACGCCAAGGCATAGAAAACATAGGTCAGCATACGACAGAAGAGCAGGAAAGTAGAGAGACAGTAGATGAGGATTCTAACTTGCGTCTTGAATACGTAGAACCCATAGTACAAGTAATCAGAGCTCCCTCACTACAGAGTACAAGGAATTCGAGCAGAAACGTGTCACCGCACAGTTCAATGCAATCGGTCGTGAACCAACACTTGGGCGAAAACACAGAGCGTAGGACGTCGGGAGAAAACGCAATAGGACCCACCAATCTGGCAGAATTATTACAACAAATTACGGAAACCATGACAAAATAAAGACATAGCGAACCAAATTCAAATTCAGAATGCAGAAACCACGAGACAAATGCGTGAAATTAAAGAACAAAACAAAAAAATTCAGTTACACCTAAGCCATATTGAAGACGAGGCAAAAGAATCTCGAGAAGTGATAGGAAACTTAATAACAGGTCACAGTCAATTGAGAACAGACACTGACATGGTACAAGTGGACGTACAAACATTGCGTAATGACACTCAGGACGAGATCAAAACATTATGTAACAACACCCAGGGAGAAGTCAAGAAACTAGAGAAACAGATAAACGTAATTACTAGACAAGCAGCAGGTACAGCGCGTGAAATTGTTGAAAACAGTGTGTTACACAAACGTATCACAAAAGCAGCACTGAAAAGCTATGATAACCGCATAGTCAAAATAGAAGCGCAAACGAAGCAACAATTTCAGAAATTGCGAGCAGAGTTGTTGCAAACCATTGAAGAGCATAGTGAACAGGATCGAACAAGCACTGAGTCTGCAACCACATCCGTATCTGTAACAGCACCGAAAAAACAAGCAATTAACGAAGATATCATGCATTTTCGATTCCAATCACAGGCGGAAAGTAACATACGTGAAATCAGACAGCCTGCATCGCAACAAACACGTTTCGAAACTCTTGATGAACAAACGGCACCACAAACACATTCGGAACCACAAATGTATGTTTCAAGACAGTCTGGATCGTGCAATGAAGCGGCAAGGTTAGCCAGACAAGCTACCGAACCAATACGTGACAATGGAAAGCCAGGTCGCGATGAGTACAGTGCAATGCATTCAGCTACACGTTCACAACCGATGGAAGAAAATTATTGCGTACCACTCCAACGATACTACGCAAGGGTAGGCGAAAGTTACAGTGGACAATATCCAATGGATCTACCACAACCGGAAAGAACGACGGGAGAAATGATCAGAAACAAAAGTGGCGAAGAATTGCGAATTTCATATGGAACTATGACGAAGTACCACAACGATCATTTCCTCACAGTCAGAAAATTTCAGCACTTTCTAGAAGGAAACTCATTACATCCACGAACTTTTATTGATCAATTCCGAGTAGGATTACCAGACCACTGGACGCTAGCACACAAATTAGACTTTATATGTGCACACATGTCAGGAACAGTCGCAGAAAACATGCAGAATGTTGCAGCGACATGCCGATCGTACGAAGATTTCAGAGAGAAGTTTCTCTCACGATACTGGTACAGCGAAGCACAGAACAGAGTGAAGTACGAATTATTACAGAACCCATATTTTGAAAATTCAGGAGAGAAGAGTCCCGTGAAATTTTTCGAAGTAATGGCAAAGAAAAATCAATGCTTAGATGTACCATACAGTGACGGAGAGTTGATTAAATTATGGGCGAAGAAGTTACCATACCAGCAATCATTAGTAGGTCGCGGAGGCAATGACGTCGAAGCATTTAAAGGTATTCTAAGGGAACTAGAGTTCATATTTTCGGAAGACGACGCAAGAAAAAGACGAAGCGCACGTGAAAACGAAAGCAAAAAGCAGTGGAATCCACAAGACACAGTATGAAGAAACAATAATTACGAACCACGTGATAACTTCGCACCAAGAAACGACAACAGATTTCAACAAAGAAACGGTTATGGCTTTATAAGAGAATATGGCAATAACTATAATTCACCCAGGAACGGCAAGTACTATTACAGAGGGAATAACGACAACCGGAACGGGTATTTGAGAACCAATAGACCGACAAATTATCAACAAAGAAACCAATATCAACAAGCGGAGCAAGAAAAGAGAATACAGATAGAAGAGGTGGAGGTAAGACCACCAAACCCCGAAAAACGTTCGAATTGACAGCTAACCGCCCATGCGAAAGAGGATGACACACCGACCCAGGATAATTGCAGCACCTTGAACAGAGAATTAAATACCTTATCACGAGAAGAGAAGAAGGAAGAAACAAAACCGCAGGGACCAGATGAAAACGAAGACAGGAAAATAACAATATCGTCTTGGGACGAAATTAATTGGGAGAATACTGACGAGGAAGATGAATTACCAGAGGCATGCACAAAGACTGTAGGAGGAAAGGACGAAGTAATGAGTATTGCAGGGCTATTTGAGATGGAAACCAGGGAAAGCGAATTCAATGAGGATAATGCGCAGTTGATAGAAGTTGAAAATAAGTTACTAGTGGGCACACAACCCAACGTATATAATGAAGGAAGTTATAAAGCGATAATTAGAGCATTTAGATGCGATTATGTGGAAGTAGCGACGAAGAAGGAGAAGATAGACGAGGATGAGGAAAAAGTAGAGGATGTTGAAGAAAGCGTAAATGAAGGAAGAAATAGAGAAGAGGAAATAAAAGAGAAAGAAGTAGCAGTCGAAGCTTATCCTACAGAAAGTTCGAATTCACAAGGGAAAGTCCTGAAAAGACTCATGTATGATTCAGTGGAGGATTCGTTGATGCAAGAAAAAGAGGAACAGAACCAACCCTTTCAAATTCAACCAATTGTGAAGGCCATGGTAAAGCATATCCCAGTCAATTTTGTAATTGATAGCTGACCGCGATCTCAGAAAATTTATTCATGCAGTGTAATGCCAATGAGGAATTGCCAGTTCTGAAAACACGTAAGATGAAAGTAAGAGGTCCTATTAGAAACAATGCTGCGGAAGTTACGAGACAAACAAGGTTAACTCTTTCGTGCCAAGGTCAAAAGATCGAAGCCAACTTCGTGATTATACCTAAACTCTAGATTTGATTATAGGTGCAGACTTTTTAAATGAGAGACGAGCGATAATATATATGGGGAAAGGTAGCGTAACATTCGGGAATGTCAACTTCTCTTTGAGCAAAAGCTAAAATTAGAAGAAATACCAGTTACAAACAAACAATTAAGAATGATGTGAGATAAAGAGGATGAAGAATTAGAATGGTATGCACAAAAAGGGGGAATCGCCTCAACTCACGTTAGAAGTCCATAAAGAAATTGACGAAAAATTGCAAGAAGTTCAAGGTATTTCGGAACACAGTAAAAGAGAATTAGAGGGTATTTTACGAGATAAAGCAGAGGTATTTTTACCTAAGACTTGCAGTTCAGAAATGGCTCTGAGCACTATGGGACTTATAACAGCTATGATCATCAGTCCCCTAGAACTTAGAACTACTTAAACCTAACTAACCTAAGGACATCACACAACACCCAGTCATCACGAGGCAGAGAAAATCCCTGACCCCGCCGGGAACCGAACCCGGGAACCCGGGCGTGGGAAGCGACAACGCTACCGCACAACCACGAGCTGCGGACAAACTGGCAGTATTAAACACTTCCAGTACAAGTTTGAAGTAAAAGAGCACAAACCATTTAGAGTGCCACCCTATTACAAACTCATTAAGATACAGAAATAAAGTATTCCAGGAGATATCTAAAATGATAGATGATGATAATATTGAACCAGCTACCTCCACATATAACAGTCCGCTCCATATTGTACAAAAACGAGATGGGAGCATCAGGTTAGTGCTTGATTCCAGAGAGATCAACACAATCATAATCACTGAGACAGATCGCCCAGAAAAATTAGAGGAATTGATACAAAATTTCCACGGTGCTAAGATATTTTCATCAATTGATTTACGGAGTAGTTTCTGGCAAATAGAATTGGCCCCAGAATGTAGAAAATTTACAGCATTTATCGTATTTGGTAGATGTTACCAATTTAAACGATTGCCATTTGGTTTAAACATATCATCGGCAGCGTTTATTATGGGATTTAATACTATACTCAGTCCTGTAATTTTACAAAAAATTGCCGGCCGCGGTGGTCTAGCGGTTCTAGGCGCTCAGTCCGGAACCGCGCGACTGCTACGGTCGCAGGTTCGAATCCTGCCTCGGGCATGGATGTGTGTGATGTCCTTAGGTTAGTTAGGTTTAAGTAGTTCTAAGTTCTAAGGGACTGATGACCTCAGCAGTTAAGTCCCATAGTGCTCAGAGCCATATGAACCATTTTTTTTTACAAAAAATTACTTGTTATGTTGATGATGTGATTATAGCAGAACCCTCTTGGGAACACCACAACGACACATTAAATCAGTTTTTACAGATCATGAAAGAGCATGGGGTCACAGTAAATGTAACAAAATCCAAATTTGGAAAGCGAGAGGTCAAATTTGTAGGACCCATAATTTCAGAGAAAAGGTTAATGCTCAACCCAGAAATACTAATGGCAATCAAAGAATTCTGTACTCCGTATAATAAGAAAACTCTGAGGATTTCTAGGTCTCACCGGATTCTATAAAAAATTTATTTGTATCGACTCTCTCGCAACACCACGCCTATGTGCATTGACTGGAAAAAACACGCCATGGGTATGGGATCAACAAACCAATGAAGAATTTTTAAAAGTGAAAAACGCACTAACAACAGCAGCGATTTTAGCACATCCTGATCTAACACAAAATTTTTGTATGGCCACTGATAGCACGAAAACAGGTTTAGGAGTTGTTTTATTCCAAGAATACGAACAGGCAGGGCTAAGATCATATAGAACAACTGCATTTGCCAGTCATGTACTCACAAAAAGCGAGAAAAACTATTCAGCCACGGAGCTGGAAGCATTGGCCATTGTATGGGGCTTCCAACGTTTTCGATACTTCCTATTCGGAAGAAAAACGAAACTATACACTGACCACAAAGCATTAGAATTTCTGTTATCTGCCAAACTAACTCATGGGAGGTTAGCCAGATGGATGTTAATACTACAACAATTTGACTTCACTATTACACACATACCACGACCAGCGAATGTATTAGCAGATACTTTATCACGATGTCCACAGGGTGCATCCAATAGCATAGGTTTGGAAGCAGCAGAAGACCAGTTTACAATGTACTTCAAAAATGGTTCAAATGGCTCTGAGCACTATGCGACTTAACTTCTGAGGTCATCAGTCGCCTAGAACTTAGAACTAATTAAACCTAACTAACCTAAGGACATCACAAACATCCATGCTCGAGGCAGGATTCGAACCTGCGACCGTAGCAGTCGTTCGGCTCCAGACTGTAGCGCCCAGAACCGCACGGCCACTCTGGCCGGCTTACAATGTACTATATGAAGCAAATACCTGTCGAAAACCACATTACGACAGCATTGAAAAACATAGGCAAAGAAAAGGACAAGGATCCCGAAATACTAGGAATCAAACACAAGTGGAGAAGTAAGGATTTTCCAGACATTCGACAGCACTATCTCGTAAAAAACAATGTTTTATTTTTTAGACGAAATGTTGCTACGAATGAATGGTTAATTTATATCCCAGATGAACTAATTAATAAGTACATATGATATACACATTTAAGTAATGGCCACTTTGAACCAAAGAAATTCTTTTTAAAAATAAAACAAACAAGCCATTTTCCTAATATGAAAAGATGAATTAGAACAGTATTAGTCAAATGCAAAAAATGTATGAGGGCTAAACACGTCACTTTCCAAACCAAACCACCTATGTTTCCAATAATCCCTAAAAAATTAAAACAAATAGCTGCAACAGATTTGATGGGGCCCCTCCCACCCACAAAAAATGGATATATTTTCATATTTGTCGTTTTGGAACTTACTTCTAAATGTGTTACCTTGACACTATCTACATCTACATCTACATCTATACTCCGCGAGCCACCTTACGGTGTGTGGCGGAGGGTACTTATTGTACCACTATCTGATCCTCCCTTCCCTGTTCCATTCACGAATTGTGCGTGGGAAGAACGACTGCTTGTAAGTCTCCGTATTTGCTCTAATTTCTCGGATCTTTTCGTTGTGATCATTACGCGAGATATATGTGGGCGGTAGTAATATGTTGCCCATCTCTTCCCGGAATGTGCTCTCTCGTAATTTCGATAATAAACCTCTCCGTATTGCGTAACGCCTTTCTTGAAGTGTCCGCCACTGGAGCTTGTTCAGCATCTCCGTAACGCTCTCGCGCTGACTAAATGTCCCCATGACGAATCGCGCTGCTTTTCGCTGGATCATGTCTATCTCTTCTATTAATCCAACCTGGTAAGGGTCCCATACTGATGAGCAATACTCAAGAATCGGACGAACAAGCGTTTTGTAAGCTACTTCTTTCGTCGATGAGTCACATTTTCTTAGAATTCTTCCTATGAATCTCAACCTGGCGCCTGCTTTTCCCACTATTTGTTTTATGTGATCATTCCACTTCAGATCGCTCCGGATAGTAACTCCTAAGTATTTTACGGTCGTTACCGCTTCCAATGATTTACCACCTATGGCATAATCGTACTGGAATGGATTTCTGCCCCTATGTATGCGCATTATATTACATTTATCTACGTTTAGGGAAAGCTGCCAGCTGTCGCACCATGCATTAATCCTCTGCAGGTCCTCCTGGAGTACGTACGAGTCTTCTGATGTTGCTACTTTCTTGTAGACAACCGTGTCATCTGCAAATAGCCTCACGGAGCTACCGATGTTGTCAACTAAGTCATTTATGTATATTGTAAACAATAAAGGTCCTATCACGCTTCCCTGCGGTACTCCCGAAATTACCTCTACATCTGCAGATTTTGAACCGTTAAGAATGACATGTTGTGTTCTTTCTTCTAGGAAATCCTGAATCCAATCACAAACCTGGTCCGATATTCCGTAAGCTCGTATTTTTTTCACTAAACGTAAGTGCGGAACCGTATCAAATGCCTTCCTGAAGTCCAGGAGTACGGCATCAATCTGCTCGCCAGTGTCTACGGCACTGTGAATTTCTTGGGCAAATAGGGCGAGCTGAGTTTCACATGATCTCTGTTTGCGGAATCCATGTTGGTTATGATGAAGGAGATTTGTATTATCTAAGAACGTCATAATACGAGAACACAAAACATGTTCCATTATTCTACAACAGATTGACGTAAGCGAAATAGGCCTATAATTATTCGCATCTGATTTATGACCCTTCTTGAAAATGGGAACGACCTGCGCTTTCTTCCAGTCGCTAGGTACTTTACGTTCTTCCAGCGATCTACGATAAATTGCTGATAGAAAGGGGGCAAGTTCTTTAGCATAATCACTGTAGAATCTTAAGGGTCTCTCGTCTGGTCCGGGTAACAGGTCTTACTATAAGTAAAGCATTTAGACAAGATTTTCTCAGACAAGTAGGTCGAGTGGAACGAATAATTTCGGATAATGGCCCACAATACAAATCAGTGCAATGGCAGAACACGTTAAAACAACACAAAATAAAACCCATCTACATATCTAAGTACAAACCTAGCGTAAATCCAGCGGAACGATCTATGAAGGACATAGGCACTTTATGCCGGCAAAAGACACAACATTTGGGATATATACTTTAAAGATTTTCAAGAAGTAATAAATGAAATGCCACATAGCACTACACTACTACCTCCAGTTACTCTACTTAAAAATATTGAACCCCGAAACATAACCAGAGAAAATGTTAGATTTCCTATTGTACCACGCAGACAGCACAAACAAGTCATAGCAACAGCACTCTCGAACATCAGAAAGGCAGCCATTAAAAGAAAAGAAAGAGGAGATAGAGCAGCAATTAAAAGAACATTCTCAGTAGGCCAGAAAGTATTTGTAAAAACACACCATCTCTCCAGCAAACAGAAACACAAAATACACTCCTGGAAATGGAAAAAAGAACACATTGACACCGGTGTGTCAGACCCACCATACTTGCTCCGGACACTGCGAGAGGGCTGTACAAGCAATGATCACACGCACGGCACAGCGGACACACCAGGAACCGCGGTGTTGGCCGTCGAATGGCGCTAGCTGCGCAGCATTTGTGCACCGCCGCCGTCAGTGTCAGCCAGTTTGCCGTGGCATACGGAGCTCCATCGCAGTCTTTAACACTGGTAGCATGCCGCGACAGCGTGGACGTGAACCGTATGTGCAGTTGACGGACTTTGAGCGAGGGCGTATAGTGGGCATGCGGGAGGCCGGGTGGACGTACCGCCGAATTGCTCAACACGTGGGGCGTGAGGTCTCCACAGTACATCGATGTTGTCGCCAGTGGTCGGCGGAAGGTGCACGTGCCCGTCGACCTGGGACCGGACCGCAGCGACGCACGGATGCACGCCAAGACCGTAGGATCCTACGCAATGCCGTAGGGGACCGCACCGCCACTTCCCAGCAAATTAGGGACACTGTTGCTCCTGGGGTATCGGCGAGGACCATTCGCAACCGTCTCCATGAAGCTGGGCTACGGTCCCGCACACCGTTAGGCCGTCTTCCGCTCACGCCCCAACATCGTGCAGCCCGCCTCCAGTGGTGTCGCGACAGGCGTGAATGGAGGGACGAATGGAGACGTGTCGTCTTCAGCGATGAGAGTCGCTTCTGCCTTGGTGCCAATGATGGTCGTATGCGTGTTTGGCGCCGTGCAGGTGAGCGCCACAATCAGGACTGCATACGACCGAGGCACACAGGGCCAACACCCGGCATCATGGTGTGGGGAGCGATCTCCTACACTGGCCGTACACCACTGGTGATCGTCGAGGGGACACTGAATAGTGCGCGGTACATCCAAACCGTCATCGAACCCATCGTTCTACCATTCCTAGACCGGCAAGGGAACTTGCTGTTCCAACAGGACAATGCACGTCCGCATGTATCCCGTGCCACCCAACGTGCTCTAGAAGGTGTAAGCCAACTACCCTGGCCAGCAAGATCTCCGGATCTGTCCCCCATTGAGCATGTTTGGGACTGGATGAAGCGTCGTCTCACGCGGTCTGCACGTCCAGCACGAACGCTGGTCCAACTGAGGCGCCAGGTGGAAATGGCATGGCAAGCCGTTCCACAGGACTACATCCAGCATCTCTACGATCGTCTCCATGGGAGAATAGCAGCCTGCATTGCTGCGAAAGGTGGATATACACTGTACTAGTGCCGACATTGTGCATGCTCTGTTGCCTGTGTCTATGTGCCTGTGGTTCTGTCAGTGTGATCATGTGATGTATCTGACCCCAGGAATGTGTCAATAAAGTTTCCCCTTCCTGGGACAATGAATTCACGATGTTCTTATTTCAATTTCCAGGAGTGTACATAAGTTTTACACTACATACAAAGGACCTGTCATAATTAGCTGAATTGCTCATGATAATGCTGTGAAACTAATGAACCCAAAAACAGGCAAAACCTTAGGACTTCACCATGTGATCCATATTACAAAGTTTGAAGATTAATTTTATTACTGGTAAATAATCAGCACAATATTTCAAGTTTATGTTGCAGATAACATTGTCAGGAGAAAGAAGAACGAAGAGAGAGGAAGGTGGGAAAAAGAAAGTAGTTTCAGTAAAAACAAAAACAAAAATAACACCAATAGTACCATAGATTAAGGTGAAGGGATAAAGCGTAAATAGTCTAACAGCATGAAATGCTATACACCGTGACACTACACAAAAATAAAAAACGAATTTAAGTATTCTTGTAGAAGTTAAGACTCGAAATATCTTACAATTGTAACATGGAAAGGGTGCCGAAATTTGTAAAGCTTTTTAATAAGGCGTAAAACAGTGTAGGTACTAGACATGTGTCAGATGATTATAAATAAAACTTTTTGTAAGAACCATTGTAAAAACTCCAGCAAGGACCAGATGCAATGACCCACAAGTTGCAATGCGAGAAGTATCAAGAAAGAAAGGGATGTAATTAGCAAGATACAATTCCTACAAGGCAAAAGCGTCGAGAGAAGGGAAAGGACAGCGAGACCAACAGAGGGCCCTTGTAGCTGAAGTGGGCAGTAAATCTGCTGCTAAGCCGAACCACAGAGTGGCGGAACCCTGCTGGGACAGAACACGGAAGGCGAAGAGGGCCCTGGAATGCCCTGACTCAGCGGAGCGAGCAAAAAACGGCCCGACGAGAAGACGGCTTGGGCAAACCACCACTGGCAAAAAATATATGTAAAAGTCACACTACTGCTATTAAACAGCACACTGATGCACGAAACTGAAGAAAACGTCCACAAAGTAGAAATGATATGTCCAAACAATTTATCAAACTGTTACTAAGAGGAGAACTTCAAAGCGACTAGTTATCAATAAATATTCCCATATCCTGCCCAGAGAAGAACCAAGAATCAAGTAAGAAGCAGAGAAAATGCAGGAAGAACAGAAGTTGAAGATTCGCAAGATTGAGACCAAGAAAGAAGGTGGGTGAAGAACAGACGACATACCTTCCGAAATCCCTAGCCTATTGTAAACTAGTCGTCTGCAAAGTATTACAACAAAAAACGACCACATTCAGCGACACATAACGATGACTTTCACGCATACAAAGCCAGTAAACCACGAAATTCTGCACTCACAGCTCCATTCCATTATGGGACCTCCACAACAGCAACACACAGTTGCAAAGCCAACAAGGAACGACGAACGAAGCTGTAAATCAAATACTTGCCCTCATCCATCTCGCTCAAGTCCATCAACTTCATACAAAAACATTCGCCAACCTCATGCTTAAACACTCATAGGATTGTGTGAATGTATGAAATCAAATTATGTGATGTAGGAATTGTGCAAAAGAAATGTGTGAAAAACTAAATAGGTTAAGCACACCACACAGCTAATAAACTACAAAATAACAGTAATTGACTATGGACTTAAGTAAAAAATAGAGTATCGATAAAAATAAGTCATTAGTTCTGAAATGGACAGTATATAAAGAACAAAAGTAAGACATAATAAACACTAAAACTATATGCCACTTATTTTCTCCTCATAAAAATAAAAGAGTAACTATATTTTCTTATTTTCTCCTTATAAAAACAAAGAATAAAAAATTATCTTGTTGGATGTTTTCCCCTTTTTTAACATTTGTACCATTTGTTAGGATAATATCTCAATACTTGTGTATGTATATTTCTTTGTCAAAGCAATTCTTGGAAATAATTCTTATTTGTTAGTGTAACAATGTTGAAGTGAGTGTCTAGAAAGTAAAACATTTTACTTGTATATGATATTTAGAAAATGTGTTAGGAATAGATTTTACTTAATTACTACATTTATAAAAAAAATATTTCTCAGAAAATCGATGTGAAAGACTCCTCAGTTTCAATAACAAACTTCTTAAAAAACAAACTTCACACTTAAATAAAGAAAGAAAATAATTACAAATTAATAATTATAATAGCATAAAATATTCTTCTCTTGTCAATATAAACATATTTTTGAGAACAATATGGAAGAATATAAAAATATAAATTAGTAATACAAACTAGCATAGAACCAGGATAACGTGGCTGAACATTAGGCAACAAAATTTAGATAAAGGAATAATTTTTGACTGACTTAGACAACGATTCAATCATTGCCTAATTTCAGTGCAAAAATTAAGTTCGAAGGGTGGTGATATGTAAGGTGTCAGGCAAATCCAACACCTTCCACGAAAACCCTGACGTGATAAGCAAATCCGGCAGTATGTCACATAGCTCTGAATAAATCCTGACATTAAATTAACCAAAGTAATACGATCAACGAGTGAGCAAATGGAATATCACAGACTAACACAAGAACACCTAAATGCATGTCATACCTTCCCACCGTGAAACAGATGCAGTTCCGAGGGAAGAAATGAGAACAGAAGCCGAGAGCAGAACTGTGTTAAGGGGCTCCGGAAAGGCTCAAAATCATGAAAAGTTCAATTTTTACTTTTTTGCGTTTTCTGAATCTGCAGACTATTACCTTTTAATAGATATATAATTTATTCAATTCCGAAGACTACAACTATTTTTAAATTTTTTTTTAAATGTGTTCTACATGGGCGTGACCCACCGTGGCGCTGTTAAACTGCATTCAAATGGTGTTATTATTAACGTCCGTGTTCATCAGGTACATTTTAGTGATGTGAGATAAAGTATGTGTTGTGGCTAACCTGTGATGGTTCAATATATATATCGCTGGTGTGATTGTCGATTGTTTCATGTTTATTTACTCTGTCGTTATCTCGAAAATATTCGTAATTAATTCTGTTTCTTGAGTCTCTGTTTTGTTGAAGTATAATAATGAGTAAAAGTAAAGTTATTAGAAATCCTCTGAAGGCTTTTAAGAAAAGGAGAAATGTTGGAAAGTCAAAGGTATGTGTTATTACTGTAAACAATAAAGACGATAACCAAGTGAGTGAACCTAACCTCTCAAGTACACCTGCCCATAGCAGTCAAAGTGGGAAAGAAAATACTTCACAGAAGAAGCTTGGTTCAATGAGTGAAAACTATGAATGTTTTATGGGCGAATCGGATGTGAATGAAATATTTGATATGTCGGTTCTCAAAGGAATTTTTTCAAACTGTGTAAGATGTATTCATTGTAGTGAAGTTGGTCTGGAACTCTCCATAATAAAGCACGTAGGACTTGCTAGTGAAGTACAACTGAAATGTGATAAGTGTTCATACATGACCACCTTTTGGAACAGTGTTGCAGTAACTGCAAGTGAAGAAAATGGTAGCAAAATCTACGAACACAACAACGAGCGATGCTTGCTTTAGACAAGGAACGCCTTCAGGCTGCAGACAGGGCTGTAAAGAGTATAGAAATACAAGCAAGAGTAAACAGGAGGAGGAACAAGAGGTAGCTGGAGGAGGAGTTTGCAGAGGATGAAGATAATCCATCCAATGGACCTGGAATGCACTAAAAAGTTAATCCAATCTTTGTCGCTCGATTCCCAAAACTTTTATTTTCTCATACTAATTACATGTTTTCTAAGGATCTTCCAAACATATTTGTTTCAAACTTTCAGTAAATGTTACACAGTACCTTCTGCATAATTTAACACAGCCTTTCTCCAAAAAACTGTATATTTTTGAATATATAAATAAAAAATTTCAAAAAAATGTTGTGAATTTTCATTACAATTGAAAAAAAATCATCTTTAATAAATGAACTAAAATTTTGCAAAATACCTGTGTTAAGTTGTAGCCCATATTCCAATAAATAATCTGTAAAAAGTTCAACTTCCTACCTCAAATACTTTGTGAGGAAAGATGTAATTTATAAGCGTTATTTTAACATTGCAAGTATAGGGCGTTCCGGAGCCCCTTAAGGTAGAAGGCCCTACGATAGGGACGGACACCCGCAACGCCTGCCGAACACCAGGACCACCCCCCAGCCCATGTTAAAAGATAGGGCCCTCCAGAAGAACAGTATAGATCTTACGATAACGCTAAAAGGACCACACCAGCTGCAAGTTTTAGCGTGAGACTTTTTCGCGTCTCTGTTACGTTGCAAACGTTAGAAACATTGCCCCACCACGAAAAGTATAACTTTTTCATTGGATAGACAGAATTTTTGTAGGCGGAGCTTAAGGTTAACATCGAGACCCTGATTGGTCAGATGAAAACACAGCCAGATAGTTTTTTTTAAACCAACTTCGGTAAATTGTAGTAAGGAGAAGTTAGGAGAGAGTTGCTTCCGAGAGGGCGAGCTGGACGGAGCTGCGCCGGCCGCCGCCCCCTGACAAACACCGACAAGGTAATGAACGCACACGATGCCGCATTTTTGAGCGCATAAGGCTTCACTCAGAACTGCAGAAGTCTCAGCTGTTACACCACCTTTTTACGTAATACTAGTGCCGATCGTCAATTAAAGCTCATGGTGTTCACATTGCCACTTGAAGTAAAAATCTGAAACGCGATGGTTTTTCTGTTACATAGTTATTGACAAGCCACATCAGCCACTGTAATTTACGACAAGTTAGATAAGTAATTAAAGATAATTTAGGGTCACTGTAGACCATTTTGATAGTTTTCTCTTTTGTGAAACTTAATTTAAATCTAGATTATAGATGTGATATGGCATAGGTCATCCTTCGATCCATTGTAGAACTTGGAAACCCATTCAGGGAATATTCGTTCACATTTTTGTTGAACGCAGTTGGTTTTTATCATCCTTTAATAAAACATTTCCTTTTATCAATACTACAATTTATAAACAATGTTTTGTGAGTAGAATAAAATTTCCAATGGTAAACTTAACTGCTTTTTCGACGTTATTTTACCAGCTAACTAAAAATAGGAAAGCCTTGAACCCCTTCCACTAAATTTAGATGGTATTAAGATTCTTTTACAGGGAGTGCAGTGGAGCTGACACTGAAATCATTAAGTATTTGGTTATATCATCGCTAGTCTCACTGAACTCTTCTGAACTCTACATGTCATGTGTGGTCTGGCGTGTCCTTACCAGCAACAGGTCCCAGGTTCAAACTAGTCAATTCCCTAAAAAACGCGGTCAGAGCGTCGTTGCGCGAAAGTGGTAGGGAGACACGACTTAGAACAGACACCACGCAGAATGTTAGAAAGTGTTTATTTCGAAATAAAATAACGGCCTATGCAGGAGAATGACTTACTTCAAGAAATCTATACGAGTGACGAGATATGGTATACAAAGTGTGGTGTCACCGCCAGACACCACACTTACAGGTTGGTAACCTTTAAATCGGCCGCGGTCCGTTAGTATACGTCGGACCCGCGTGTCGCCAGACCGAGCGCCGCCACACGGCAGGTCTATTCTAGAGAGACTCTCTAACACTCGCCCCAGTTGTACAGCCGACTTTACTAGCGATGGTGCGTGAGCTAAAACTCGTACATTTCGGTCTCCACTCGTAACACCGTGTTGGCTCATCTGCTAACACTAAACAAAGTATTTAAAGGCCTAGTCCCAACAGAAAATTAAAGATAATTTTATGTATCTGGTGTTACTAACAGGGCGTTGTGTACTACAAACTCCTTCCTACGGGTGTGTAAATCGCAGCTGGCTTTTGCTGACGAGTAGGACGTCCATGGGTTGCAGTGCAAGAAAAACGACCAACGAGATTGCTTCAAGCACTGCATTCTGCCGGTATGACAGAAATAGCTATCCACGAGCTTGTTTAAGAAATTATCCCCAATTGCACTTCTTCTCCTGATCTTGTGTTCTCGAGCTATCACCTTTCTCGCTCGTTATTGAACGACCAACAAGAAAATTCCTTTCCGGAGGTAAATACTCCTCAAACTTGGCTTGACAACACATCTTACTCCAAAACAGTACATTTCTACAAAAGTTGAATCTAAAAGTACCAAAGCATTGTCAGACTTCTGTAGTTAAGGTAAGAGAATATTTTGTCGGTGATTATGTTCCCTCTTATTTTTACCTAAGTGACGTAAAACGAAGAAAACTAAACAGTATAGTAATAAAAATGAATTACAAATTATCATGAAGATCTCCCAACAAACGTGTATTTTAATGAAAAAAAACGTACTCGTACCAAGACCCTACCAAATTTCACGAATTAGTAAAATATTACAAAATTTTGACATCCAAATGGTCCGTCCCTATGTGGAGTTCTGTGAATTACTCAAGTATTATTTCAAGACTGTCCCTAAAGTATGCAAATCTTGCAGTGTGAACCGATACTTCAGCATGACACAGGGCAGCACGTAGACAGACTGTCACGAGATCAAGAGTGCGCAATATCTTACTATTTCGCGAAGTACGAGCAGGCTCGTTTCTAGGGTACGTTTCGTGTCTATATAATGGATTGCTATCTCAAGGTTATCACAAGTTGATATTAGTTTTTAGATGTTGGGACAGTGTAAGTTTTATAATGTTTTTCGTTAGTTTAGTGAACATAAAAGATAAACGTGAAAGGAAAATTCATCCCCAACAAACATGATCGATACCTCTGATCCCTTCGTCCATCTATTAAACATATAGCGAACAATATGTCGCAAATGGTAGACTTCTTCCACTTGACACTCAATTTTATAAGGTTAAACAGCACACATAACGTTGAATTTTTAAAGTCCTGTATGTAACTGTAATAAAAATGATAGAACTTCGAATAAAAAATTACAACTGATAAATACACTCATAGGAACTTGCGCGTCAACGAGCAGCGAAGTCTCAGTGCACGCTGTACATGTGAAACTTGGAGAGGTCCAGAAGACACAAATCAATATACACTCCTGGAAATGGAAAAAAGAACACATTGACACCGGTGTGTCAGACCCACCATACTTGCTCCGGACACTGCGAGAGGGCTGTACAAGCAATGATCACACGCACGGCACAGCGGACACACCAGGAACCGCGGTGTTGGCCGTCGAATGGCGCTAGCTGCACAACATTTGTGCACCGCCGCCGTCAGTGTCAGCCAGTTTGCCGTGGCATACGGAGCTCCATCGCAGTTTTGAACACTGGTAGCATGCCGCGACAGCGTGAACGTGAACCGTATGTGCAGTTGACGGACTTTGTACGAGGGCGTATAGTGGGCATGCGGGAGGCCGGGTGGACGTACCGCCGAATTGCTCAACACGTGGGGCGTGCGGTCTCCACAGTACATCGATGTTGTCGCCAGTGGTCGGCGGAAGGTGCACGTGCCCGTCGACCTGGGACCGGACCGCAGCGACGCACGGATGCACGCCAAGACCGTAGGATCCTACGCAGTGCCGTAGGGGACCGCACCGCCACTTCCCAGCAAATTAGGGACACTGTTGCTCCTGGGGTATCGGCGAGGACCAATCGCAACCGTCTCCATGAAGCTGGGCTACGGTCCCGCACACCGTTAGGCCGTCTTCCGCTCATGCCCCAACATCGTGCAGCCCGCCTCCAGTGGTGTCGCGACAGGCGTGAATGGAGGGACGAATGGAGACGTGTCGTCTTCAGCGATGAGAGTCGCTTCTGCCTTGGTGCCAATGATGGTCGTATGCGTGTTTGGCGCCGTGCAGGTGAGCGCCACAATCAGGACTGCATACGACCGAGGCACACTGGGCCAACACCCGGCATCATGGTGTGGGGAGCGATCTCCTACACTGGCCGTACACCACTGGTGATCGTCGAGGGGACACTGAATAGTGCACGGTACATCCAAACCGTCATCGAACCCATCGTTCTACCATTCCTAGACCGGCAAGGGAACTTGCTGTTCCAACAGGACAATGGACGTCCGCATGTATCCCGTGCCACCCAACGTGCTCTAGAAGGTGTAAGTCAACTACCCTGGCCAGCAAGATCTCCGGATCTGTCCCCCATTGAGCATGTTTGGGACTGGATGAAGCGTCGTCTCACGCGGTCTGCACGTCCAGCACGAACGCTGGTCCAACTGAGGCGCCAGGTGGAAATGGCATGGCAAGCCGTTCCACAGGACTACATCCAGCATCTCTACGATCGTCTCCATGGGAGAATAGCAGCCTGCATTGCTGCGAAAGGTGGATATACACTGTACTAGTGCCGACATTGTGCATGCTCTGTTGCCTGTGTCTATGTGCCTGTGGTTCTGTCAGTGTGATCATGTGATGTATCTGACCCCAGGAATGTGTCAATAAAGTTTCCCCTTCCTGGGGCAATGAATTCACGGTGTTCTTATTTCAATTTCCAGGAGTGTAGACAGGCTTCTTGAATTGTACTGAAGCTTTTGTCGTCCCGGCAACGACTGATCCTTCATTGAAGAATGTGCTAACCTCATAATTGGGGGTAAACTTTAACCGTAATGACAGATTACACACCACTATATTCCTCAGGTTGTATGCTGTATGGGCAATGGTCAGACTATTTTTGTTACTGGACGGTGTTCATTTGGTTTATCGAAGATTTTCGCCCAGGAATTCACACTACAATGATAAATAATTTTTGTCATATTTTCTGTTTCCCGTCGTTCCTTAGTTGCTTTAAATTTCGTGGAGGTATGTTCCGTCTATGCAACTAATTCAAGGCAGTTTGTTTACTGCTATAAGCGTTTCACTTCTTTTATTTGCGAAGCATCTTCAGTGGCCTGTAATACAAAGATGTTTCTTTTTATACATATAATAAATATACTATGTGTTAACTACATTATGTTGCTATGTTACATTTCGTCGTATTTTTCTCTTGTTTTCTAGGTTAGAATTAACTTCTGTAGCACAAATTTCGTGATGTGAAATTATCTCTCGGTGTTACTTGCGATTTCCACCGCTGTACGCTCACGCGTGTGGTTCTGGAGATGTGTTCATTAGACTGCATGCTCCAGTTGGCCGATTTGCGGCGTTCTTTCACCCACATTTGATTCAACACATCGCGTACATCACTTGCACTTTGCATTTTGTGTTCAACATGTGTGTGTTTTCGCTGTGTAGTGTTTCAACTGTCGCTGCGTGTTTATCCTTCGTTTTTTGTTGTGTGTGTGTGTGTGTGTGTGTGTGTGTGTGTGTGTGTGTGTGTGTGTGTGAGAGAGAGAGAGAGAGAGAGAGAGAGAGAGAGAGAGAGAGAGAGAGAGAGAGAGAGAAGGTCGCAATTTTATTCACCTTCAGCTCACTTTTACACGGATATTGGACATGACAGGGAATTACAAAAGAAAACATGACCCATATGTACATTTTTTTACATGCTTCTGGGTATCGTATGACAAGGATGGGACAGGTAGCTGGTCTCATATTAATAACAATTGTGACATTTCCCTGAAGTAATTTAGGAAAACCATAGGAAACCTAAATCTATATGGCCATATCAATATTAGAACCTTCCTCGACCCAAATATAATGCCACTCTGTTTATAAAAGTTCACCCTCATTTGGTTCATCCTTAGTATACAACACTATGTTGCCTATATTTTTTGCATTTAGTAATGCAAAAAGTTGATGCTAGGCTGTTCGTTCTTTTCCTAATAGCGGCACTGCACACGCTACACACGCATTATTTCATAATGTACAGGGTGGGAAAAATAAAGCTGTGCATAATTATATGTGTGGTGTCTGTTCTTGCAGACATCGCACACAGACATTAAATGGTTATTAGTGGGTGAATGGTTATCTGGAAAGTGATTTTCAAACAGAAAGTGGGTGAAGTTAATCACCGTGGAGTTTTGTAGTCTACTGTGAGTTTCGAGTGCCATAAAATTTTGCTGGGTCGCCACCTAGTTTAATTAAAATTGTAAAATTTTAATATAAGAGCTGAATTAATAACTAAATTGGTAAGCATAGCTATCGTGTTAATATTAATAAAAAAGTACATGTGATTATATAGAATGAACATATGGGAACAATTTAAGCACAAACGATAAATCAAATAATTCAGAGCAAGCAGAAACTTTAGCCGCAACAAAAAAAAGGATAATCAGATAAAAGTATACAAATATAAGACCTGCCTTTTGCGCTTCAGAAACGCCAGGTGGGATGTATTAAAAATAATCTTACAAAAAGGGATGGATTTGTCTGTGAAACAGCCATCACAGTTTACAATAGTTTATTAAAACAAAACATCATATTAAAAATTCGCAAAGTAATTCTAATTTATGATCTGTCGTTGCCTGTTATTTAATTAATCAATTCACTTATATTATAATATTGAGTGCTGAGGTTCATTGCGGTGATAAACGTAAAGGAAATCTTAGGCACGCATGGGAAAAGTTCATACAAACATACACGATTCATACAAAAAAGAATAGAGATAAAAAGAACTTTGTCCATTACAATAAGTCAAAGGCTCAGAGGGTCATCCCTGTCGCTATGGCTGGATTATTCCGAATACGAATGCTATGGAATACTTTACGACAAAAAAATTTATCTGCATCACCTTGCACGTGAAACTAAGATACCCTGGCGTGAAACACCTGCAAATGTTGTGAATAATCATGAACAAAGCAAATTACTAAGTCTCGTGAAAATTTCAAGAACCCAAATGTAAACTGTATGGGCACAAATAGCAATAAAATATCACATAGAATTGAGAATAAAACTTATTCAAGATGGTACTGAAATCACACAAGATGAAATCACCCCCATGTGGTATGAAGAAAGCTTCACAATCCTAAAATTAAAATGAAATGAAAAGTAGAAGAAATAAAAACCACACGCACACACATACGAGAAAAGTTCACACATACATTCCAGTTAAAAGAGAAGTCAGGCAACTGAATTTTAAACCTATGCTGGAGTAACAAACTTCCTACACTACATGTTCTGATTACACAACGTAAGGACCGGAAAACTTAGTAAATATAGGAATATACTTTTGACTACACTCTGAAAAATGTAAGGATTTGACTTCAGAATTTTAAAATTGACTAGAAAATCAAAGGTGTACATCATAATAGCTACACACCATCACACATTAACACACTCACCAACGCCAAGTTGTTCTTAAGACTATCATCTTCACTCACTCAAGATCCATCCCCGAGTGCTGAGAGTAAGCTCTCTCCCGCAATAAACTTCCCCCAGGTAGCCATAAAAGACCAAAGGATTCTTTTCCACCATAATCTTAACTACTGTCGAATGACTATCGAAAGGTTACAAATATCTTCGCCTTGACTGAGAAAGCTACGTTGGCTACACTGTCGCTACTAAAGCAGACAGCCTGATGCTGTACTGCTACCATATAAAAGACAAATTCAACAAACATACTCACTCACTCATACATACAGATCATACAGAGAGAAAGGTAATTTGGGAGCACAAAATGTAGGTAACATACATAGGATTAGGTGCTTACTGGAAAAATAGATACTTTAATGCAATTGTGTACCCCTGAATGGGGACAAAGGTGAAGTAAAAAACTGAATTACAAATGATTGAGCGTGATAGCACGAAATACAAGTTAAATAGTATGAAACGAATCTAATAGAGACATTTCAACACCATTTCCACGATTCAGCGGCAGCATATGTAGAATAAAAGAGAAATTTTCAGATCTCAGCTCCATATGGGCATTGCATTAAATGCAACGGCGACATGTGAAAATTTGTAACGGATTGAAACTGGAACGCAGATGCCCTGCTTCTATAGAACGGTTGAATTAATAGCGTCGGCCATCCGAGTACGCCTCCCATCCGCCCCAAAATACCCCTCCGTCCATTATCCCCTATTTGCTCGCAGCTATTCAGCTGAGCCACACAACGGTTCGGACGAGCGAATGCATCCACACAGAAGATGGTATTTCGCAGTCAATATATTTATATATTTAAATGCGTGGTGTCTCTCCTTTTGGACATGTCCAAAACAACAGACTCTCGCCCGTCCGAACGCTTTTGGGACTCAGCTGAAAAGCTGCGGGCGAGTATGGAATACTGTACGGAGGACACTACATCTGTAGTGTGCGGCACGTGGGAATTTGGGGTGGATGAGATGCATGCTCGGATAGCCGAGCAGTTAAGGCAAACGTTCCAGAGAAGTGGAGCATCTGGGTTCGAGTCCAGCACAAATTTTCACATGTCGCCATTGAATTTAATGGCATGCCGTACGTAGCTGAAAGAACAGATATGACATGTATAAATATGTGCACAAATACTCCTTGACGAAGAAATGATAGCTTCTGTGTGGATGAACTCACTCGTCCGAAACACTGCGGGACTCAGCTGAATAGCCGCGAGCAAATAGGGGATAATAGACGGAGGACACTACATCTGTAATGTGTGGGATGTGGGAATTGGACTGGATGGGAGGCGTGCTCGGATGGCAGAGGCGAAAGTATGCCTTTGGCAGTACAGCGGTCTGGGTGTGCTGCTTGTGTCCTCGCCGTGGAGTGAGCACTAGTGTTGTTTACTCACTAGTCGACCGTTTCGTTCGCGCCGTCTTAAACACACCGATCAGCATGGCGAACCGGAACAGAATATCGACGCTCAAATTTACCTTCCGAAACGAATTTGCACGACCTAAAGCACTCCAAGTGAAATGATTTTTAGGAGAAGTCAAAACCCCAGCAGTCGGCATCATCCAGCTACATTTATCCATCGTGAAACGTATAATCTATGTACTGCTCATTGACGACGCAACATACAAACGGATCCTTTAGGAGACGAAACAGGACCTCCGCTTCAGCCACGTTCATGACAATGTGGGTACTGTAGACTCCGATTATGCTGGTTTGGGACGCTGTACAATCAGGATATTTGAATTTCCATTTGAACTTCAGCATAAGACGCCGAGTCGGCACTTCGCCCTTATGGCACGGTGCAAGTCATGTGGCGGAAAGATGGACGCAATTCAGAACATATCGTGAACAGAGTCCGACAGGTCCGAATTGAACTTACACTGAAGCGCCAAAGAAACTGGTATAGGTATGTGTATTCAAATATAGAGATATATAAATAGGGAGAAAACGGCGCTGTGTTCGGCAACGCCTACAAGTGACAACAAGTGTCTGGCGCAGTTGTTAGATCGGTTACGGCTGCTACAATGGCAGGTTATCAAGATTTACGTGAATTTGAAAGTGGTGTTAAAGTCGGCGCATGAGCGATGGGACACAGCAACTCCGATGTAGCGATGAAGTGGGGATTTTCCCGTACGATCATTTCACGAGTATACCGTGAATATCAGGAATCCGATAAAACACCAAATCTCCGACATCGCTGCGGCCGAAAAAAGATCCTGTTAGAACGGGGCTAACGACGACTGAAGAGAATCGTTCAACGTGACAGAAATGCAACCCTTCCGCAAACTGCTGCAGATTTCAGCGCTGGGCCATCAACAAGTGTCATCGTGCGAATCGTTCAACGAAACGTCATCGATATGGGCTTTCAGAGCCGTAGTCCCCCTCGCGTTCCCTTGATGACTGCAGGACACGAAGCTTAACGTCTCGACTGGGCCCGTCAACACCGACATTGGACTGTTGATGACTGGAAACACGTTGCCTGGTGGGACGAGTCTCGTTTCAAATTGTATCCAGCAGATGGACGTGTACGGGTATGGAAATAACCTCATGAATCCATGGACACTGCATGTCAGCAGGGGACTGTGCAAGCTGGTGGAGGCTCTGTAATGGTGTGGAGCGTGTGCATTTGGAGTGATATGGGACCCCTGATACGTCTAGATACGACTCTGACAGGTGACGCGTGCGTAGGCATCCTGTCTGATCACCTGCATCCATTCATGTCCATTCTGCATTCCGATGGACTTGGGCAATACCAGCAGGACAACGCGACACCACACACGTCCAGAATTGCTATAGTGGCTCCAGGAACACTTTTTCGAGTTTAAACACTCCCGCTGGCCTCCAGACTCTCTAGACATGAACATTAGTGAGCATATATGGCATGCTTTGCGACGTGCTGTTCAGAAGAGATCTCCACCTTCTCGTAGTCTTACGAATTTATGGACAGCTCTGCAGGATTCATGGTGTCATTTCCCTCCAGCACTACTTCAGACATTAGTCGAGTCCATGCCACGTCGTTTTGCGGCACTTCTGCGTGCTCGCGGGGGCCCTACACGATATTAGGCAGATGTACCAGTTTCTTTGGCTCTTCAGTGTAGAAGACATTTTCCCTCATATCTATCTATCAGAGACTGCTGTGACATCGTCATTTACGACGGACAACCAAAACCCTGCTCCAGATGTGGGAAGGAGGGGAACCTCCAGTCCGAATGCATCCAACGCCGGATCACGCAACTATCGCTGACGGACGTGGTGCCACCAACGTAACCGTCGCTGATTCCCATGACCTAACGTTGTTGCCTTCACGTCTGCTGCTGCTTCCCCACGGCATCCGACACGCTCTGATGGCCCAACGCTGCACCCTCTGATGCGGCGGGAAGATGAAACGCCCGTTCTCCGCAGACTCCACTCCGACAGAGCTGCCACCATCGACAGATGACAAAGTTCATGACGATAGAATGGCGACAGACTTTCTGATCGTACCAATTGCGATCTTTGTGCCAGAGCGTGTTGAATCGCTGCCTTCATCTAGCGCAAAAGGACGCACCTGAAAGCAACGATCGCCAAAGCACGGTAAGCTGAGGCGGAGGGTAACTTCAGAACAGGTTGAGGAGCAGCAGCTGGAGGACGAAGACTCCACCCGCCCGGACGATGGTCACGCAGAGGCAGCCGCCGCCGGCTGTAGCGTGCGAACACAGAATGGGACTGAGGAAGTTTCGTACGTACCCTCAACTGAGCGATCAGACATCGATCGATACGCAAGGCTGCTGCTACCCCGTCATGCTGGAGAGCGGGCACCCATGCCGTGGCCTGAGGGCCTGAGGAGACGGTGCTCTGCGTTCAAGGGCGGGGGGGTGGGGGGGGAGGACGATGACGCTATGTGCTGTGTGAGCTAATCACCGACATGGCCTACGACGGTGGCGGCGGCACTTTAGCAATTATTCCGGCCGAGCTTCAGGGAGTGGCCGGTGGTGACAATGCAACTTCATGCTCAATAGACATTTCCGACTGAATGAATAACTTGGCACCTGCAGTTCAACGTTAGGCTTATCTTATCGCCACAGTTAACCTCAATACTTCTGTAACAACGGTGAAGCTCTATCTGCTGCGATAGGTTCTTTGTTCATTGGATACTGACTTTGCTTTACTGCAAGGAGTGCGCTTAGCGTCCCTTCCCGACTTCTTTGTTTTTTTTTGGCATATATGACACCGGGTGACGAAATTCGAAATTTTGGAAATTTGTGGTAAGTTTCTATGGTACCGAACTGCTAAGGTTATCTGTCCCTAAGCTTACACACTATGCGAGGTGCCGGGGCTACCAGTGTATTTAACACTAAATTCTTCTAGAATCTTCATATGTAAATGATGCTCCAGCCCCCCCCCTTTTCTAACTCCGACTTTTGCTGTTGCACATGGATTAAGAAGAAACACGAACTGACTGTAATCGACCCTGAAAGAGGAGTAGAAAAGAGTTTGGCACCTGCAATAATTTAATTTGATGTAAATTAAATAAATAAAGGAAAGTTTCATTAACATAGTGAAAAATGAAAGGGTTGCTCTACCAATTAACAGAATGAAAGTTCTGTCCAAAATAACAATATGATTTATTATGACTAAACTCAAAATAGTAAACAAACACATGAAACATTTACAATACATCAAATTGGATACTCAAATAAATGCTGTGTCCATAAACTAGATTGTGACATTTATGACCAAGTAGTATGTGGAGCCAATTCCTTGCAATTCAAATCTTAAGAGAAACACCCAGCCAACCCAACATTAATTGCTGCTATAGTAGTGAGAACTCAGGCAATGAACATCCAAGAAGGAACCACTTAAGAAAAGTCGGGAACAGGCGTGCTCTAATGAGCTCTGATTATCACAGAGCAAATTCCCTAATCTGCCGGTGCTGCGGAGATACACTACCAAGCTGTCTTCTTAACTGCAAGGACACGATCTGGCGTACCGGAAGCGATGGGTGGTTGCTTCGACGTCCCGTCGTGGTGATGATAATGTCACGAGTATAGCCCGAAACAAATTATCCTGGTCTGGTTGTTCCAGACTAAAGACTTCCTATCAATACAAATGCGCCTCTGAGGGAGACGAAGAAGGCTCGCCACACAATCACTCATGGTACAGTGATTGGTTTTAACAAGTGAAGCCACACAGTAACTCCGATACAATCAACTTAAGCCAAAACTGCTCAAGATGGATAACATCGGCCGCTTGTACGCAGAATGCTCAATTGCCAACTGTACTCGGAAAGTTACGTTGAAGTCGAAACTTCAGCAACTTCGTCAAACAGTTACAATTAAAAATGAAAGTATATTAAACAGCCAACGGAAGGCAGACTGTCCAGAGCAGCGAGAGCTCAGTCTTGTCACCTACCCAGACCGAAAGGCGAGAGCCGACTCTCTCAAGAGCACCCGTACAAGCCGAACACAGAACATTCCCGCCCCCACGACAGTGGTCGTGGTTACATGTTCCAATCAGCAACTCGAAAACCGGCGGAAAATTCCTCTCTATTGCCGACGCAGTACTATTCCACCAATGGAGATTCTTGGTGCCAATTTCTGCGCCGATTTTGCTACGTCAGGGAGCTATGACCTGAGCAAGCCAATCACAGTTACGATTTTGCAGAAAACGCGGGAATTTGGCCACCAAGACTGCCTGGGAACACAGGTCATTCCCACGCCTCGCTGGTAGCCCGCCAGAAAGTGTTTTCACTAAGTTTCTGCGAAGTAACGGAATCTCTAGCCCAGCCGCCCCTTCTGGCCCCTCTGGGCGTGTCGCTCCCGCTCTTATGACAATGTCGGCGTCTGGAAAGCATCCACTCCACTGCCTCACACCCGTCGGCTTAACCCTTTCAAGCTCAGCAGAACTCTCATGTCACCGGATCACCCAGGTGACGAGAGACGCTGCATGGGAAGTCCGCGTGTGAAGGAATAGCAACTTTTCACCACATGCAATTAGAGAGGAAAATCGAATTACTCAGAGTAAGATAGAAATATGAGATGGGGCTCATGCCACCTCTGTACTACTTAATCTGACATAAACTAACTTACGCTAAGGACAACACACACTCATGCCCGAGGGAGGACTCGAACCCCTGATGGGAGGAGCCGAGCGTCGGGTGACGAGACTGGCAGCAGTACGACGGTACTACTGCGTGATGGTACTGAAATCAAAGATGTGACTTACCTCCCCTCAGCCAGGGGGCAGGCTAATCATAGTGCCAGACACACGTATTCTTAACGTCTACGTTCCATTACTAAATGACAAATGCCGCTAGAGATCACAGTTCCACTCAGAAGAAATCAACCCCCCCCCCCCCCCCCCTCCTCCACCACTTCCTTGATGGGGTTACGATCAATATATCTTCGGCGGCGATTTTAACTTGCGCTTTACCTCAAAGACCAGGTGCCCCATTTTTCGACTTGTCAAGAATTTTGCATATTGATGTGAGGCCTGCTTTTCATCCATACTTGGTAGAAATTGCAAGATGACCACCCTGGACACCAGTGGCGTCAAATTGTGGGTGGAGGGGGGCGGGGTGAAGCACATAGACTTCGGTGTTGAGAGGGGAATCAGTTGCGACGGTACTTGCAACATGCGTTTTGTGACGATCATCTGTATGGTAAAAAATGTGACACGGAAGTACAAGTTCGCTCAGCGATCACCTACTACAACGAGTAGAACAAACTGTAAAAAACTGTCTCGCTTAACGAACGATGTTTCGGACAATGAGTCAGTTTTCTGGTTTTTTCAGCTTTCAATAACTATTTCAAAAAGCGCCTTCGGACCTATATCCGCCCGTTTGGCTACTACTGAGCCATCAACACTTTTTTCCTGCAATTTATTACTCAAATTCAGTAATTATATTTTTATAGCAAACTTCTTTTTAAATATTTTTTTAACTGCGAAACATTTTTAGTTCATTTAATCGATAAGAAAACCGAATGGTGAATTCTTTTAGAAAATAACACCGTTCTGAAAAAATTACAAAAAACACGCTTTGAAAATTCGCATCTACTCTTAAAATTAGTCATTTATACATCGAAATTTTCAGTTTGTTGCAGTAACACTTCCTAAAATAGTGTCTAAACATTTGACAATATTTTCCACGTTTGTAACAACATGATGAGAAGTCAAAATTAGGTACAAACACATTTGTAATTCTTTTAAAAAGCGACACACATTTTTTAAAAGTAATTACGAACTTTTGAACATTGATATAGTCTGCGTAGTTTGTTAGGTTATAACAACAATGCTTTAAACGTTTGATGGCTAAACAATAAGACTCTTCTGGACATTACAGACGAACAGCGGAAAAATTACAATCTTAGACCTTTCTAATCTCGGCACCATTTGGGCATCCATGTTAGTATCTTTCAAACCTTTTGGAGGTACCAGGAAAGAAGCAGAGTAGTGATCAGCTACATCTCTACACTGCGGGGATGATCACAAGCAGCGTCTGAAACTGAAAATAATAATCCCAGTGCTGAGGAAGCCACCATAACGCAGAATGCTGCACAAGTTGTGAATCATAACATCCATTTTTAAAATACTTTCCACATCAACAACACATTTCTCAGTCTCTTTGTAGCAAAATTTTACAACTGCAGAATTAATGTTGAGAAGTAATTATAAATGTGTAGATTTACGTATAAAAAAGTCACTTTCACATCAGTTCAACTCTTCTTTCCGGGAAAAAGCAAAGAATTTCTTTATGACGTTGTAAGATAGGGGTTTGCTCTTCAGAGTGATAAGAATTTGCTTACTTAAGGAAAGTAGACTTACTGGTAAGTCATTCAGCCTTTCCTGTGACTGTGTGCTTCTTAGATATGTGTTGATTCTTTTAAGTGCCGCCGGCCGGTGTGGCCGAGCGGTTCTAGGCGCTTCAGTCTGGAACCGCGCGACCGCTACGGTCGCAGGTTCGAATCCTGCCTCGGGCATAGCTGTGTGTGTGATTTAGGTTTAAGTAGTTCTAGGTTCTAGGAGACTGATGACCTCAGATGTTAAGTTCCATAGTGTTCAGAGCCATTTGATCCATTTTTAAGTGCCGAGAAATATCGTTCCACGGAAGATGTAGATCACTGAAAGGTCAGTATAAAACTTGATAATTTACGCACTTGACTGAACCCCGAAATCGAGCCATACTCGTTCATTAGTAAAAGTACCTCACACACTTTCTATGGAGAGAACTTCGGTGAACTGTATAATAGCATGAGTTCATATTTCAAAGCAACATAGTCTAAGAGTGGTCCATAAATTAACGACCGTTTGTGTAAAATATGGCCAGGAAATTTTAGTGCGTTAATTTCGTCGATCTGAATGTAAAGCAGGAGAACAAATTCCAGCATATCGATAGAACAAAACCTTTGTTCTATCCCACAACTGTGACCAGTTATTTCAAAATACAGGCGACGATAAATGTCCATTTCTATTTCATCTGAACGCAGCCTCTTAACACTCTGTTTATGATTTATATCACGGTTTTGAGTCACAGACGATTTCCAGAAAATATTTAAAGTTTGTCTGCTGAAAAACTGCAGCTGTTCTGGAATTCTGTTGTTGCAATACATGATACTACAATTTTTCGTTTGCAGTATGTCACATAAGACAACTGTGTAACTGAACAGTTTAGAAAATATTTTCAGTGAGGAAACTGGCTGATAATTGTTCATAAAAACCAAATTACTCTGAGACTTCACCACTGCATCGGTGTCCCAGTTATCACCGATATCCAAAACACTGTCAACGAATTGTAGTAGTTCTACTCTGTGTTCTTTAATTATGAGGACCAGTCTGGTTGAGAAGTTCCACCTAGGTGAGGCAAGTGATACCAACTTTGTCTGAACAAATTCCTGTAATGCACAGTTTCTTTTAGAACACGGAAAAAATGAAGAAATACCACTTAGAGTTCGCAGAAATCTTTTTCATTTATTTATATTACGTATGCTTTGTTGCAAACCATATTTAATACATAGGTGTAGCAATGAGTGAAGAGAGCCTTCGGATATCTTGACAGAAGGTTATTCTACAGGCCCTTAACATGACCGACCACTCATTACTGATGCTCCATCATACGTCTGGCCAACCAACTCCTCTCTTAATGGCGAATTCATCAACTACGCGTTCCACATGATCAAACAAGCCATTGCCGTTCTGTCTGTACTGACATCAGTAAAACCAACGAATATTTCGTTCACATTGGCTTTATGAACATAACGAAGAATTGTTAACAGTTGAAACTTACACGTATGCCAGAAGTTTCGTCAAGCATAATGGCTACAAAGTCAGCAGATTTTATTTCCTGTTTCAGTGATTTCTTGACTACCTCAGAAATAACTTCAATAATGTCATTTTTTTACGGTTGCGAGAGTTCTTCGAAATATTGTAGAGGCACTCAAGTGTACCTCTAACAACGAGTCATAATTTTTAAAAGCATTTAGTAATTCTAGATAATTTCCTTTGTTAATACCAGCATCTGACTCATTATGTCCTCTAAATGGGAGTTCTTGTTTAGCCAAATAATACATCGCACCAATGAGTCTTTTCGGATTTTCCCTGTTCCTTTCAACTGCTTCGATGTGCTCGCTAATATTACTTCGGTACTGCTCGTTTAATAAGCTGTCAACTCTGCCATTTCCAAACATTTTTGACTGCAAAAATGACTGAATGTGATATTTTTATTTCAAATGCCTTTTTTGCCCGAATGACAGGTGATTTAAATCAGAAAAACCGTGTTCATTCCAATCTGATTTTTATCTGGAAAACAGCCAACGATCTTCAACAGAAAAGTTTATTTGAATTGGGACCACCCGTCAACCAATCGATGTTGTTATATTGCGAAACAGAAAAATTACTAATGTAACTCTCTCTTTTGCCCTTATACTCTGAAACTAAACAGTTCTCATGGAAGACGGTTTTTCTAGCAAATGTGTCACAGTCACATTTACTTCCATTGTCAACTGTGAATTGAAATAAAAACACTAAAAACTATCATAGTTTTTGAAACAAAACGCTACACCATATTTTAGATTATTATAAACATCTACAGTTAAAAACAAGAGCGAACAACGCCTTAGGGAAAAATGTGTGGAGTACCCAACACCTAGGTGTGAAAGCGTCGTTGTCGGTAGAAGAGAGCCGTACGGTGCCTTCACGGCACACCATCAATGACGTCAAGTCACACTACTTGCCGGAAACTGAATACACGCACTCCCTTCCATCTTTCCCCTCTTACCCACATTTTAAGGGATGTGTCCGACCTCTCCACAGAACGCTTCGCCCTACAAAAGGCTCTGCTTATCTGCCGGCGGGCAACATTCCTTCGTTCCTCTCTCACCCAGCGTCAGATCACAAAGAGGGCTGTCGCTCGGCAGTACGTAAAGCGCGTGTCTGAACACTTTTTCTGCCATAGCTCGCAGTTAGTCGTACTTGTATTCAGTAATAGAGCAGAACACACTGCTGTTCTCTGTCGCACCGCTAATAACTTTTTAAAGATTTCAAAAACAGAAGTATTCATAAAAGAGATAAATTTTCAGAGGGCGTGCGGCGCACGTCTAGTGCACATTGAATATACGCCCCTGTCTACATCTTCATCTACATCTACTCTGCAAAGCACATTTAAGTGCCTGGCAGAGGGTTCATCGAACCACCTTCACAATTCTCTATTAGTCCAGTCTCGTATAGCGCGCGGAAAGAATGAACACCTATATCTTTCTGTACGAGCTCTGATTTCTCTTATTTTATCGTGGTGATCGTTCCTCCCCATGTAGGTCGGAATCAACAAAATATTTTCGCATTCGAAGAAGAAAGTTGGTGATTTGAATTTCGTGAGAAGATTCCGTCGCAACGAAAAACGCCTTTCTTTTAATGATGTCCAGCGCAAATCCTGTATCATTTCTGTGAAACTCTCTCCCATATTTCGTGATAATACAAAACGTGCTGCCTTTCTTCGAAGTTTTTCGTTGTACTCCGCCAGTCCTATCTGGTAAGGACCCCACACCGCGCAGCAGTACTCTAAAAGAAGCGTAGTGTAGGCAGTCTCCTTAGTAGATCTGTTACATTTTCTAAGTGTCCAGTCAATAAAACGCAGCCACTGGTCAGCCTTCCCCACAACATTTTCTGTGTGTTCCTTCCAATTTAAGTTGTTCGTAATTGTAATATCTAGGTACTTAGTTGAATTTACGGCTTGTATATTAGATTGATTTATGTGTAACCGAAATTTAACGAGTTCCTTTTAGCACTCATGTGGATGACCTCACACTCTTCGTTATTTAGGGTCAACTGCTAGTTTTCGCACCATTCAGATATCTTTTCTAAATCGTTTTGCAGTTTGTTTTCATCTTCTGATGACTTTATTAGTCGATAAACGACAGCGTCACCTGCAAATAACCGAAGACGGCTGCTCAGATTGTCTCCCAAATCGTTTATACAGATAAATAACAGCAAAGGGCCTATAACACTACCTTGGGGAACGCCAGAATTCACTTTTGTTTTATTCGATGACTTTCTGTCAGTTACTACGAACTGTGACCTCTCTGACAGGAAATCACAAATCCAGTCACATAACTGAGACGATATTCCATAAGCACGCAATTTCCCTACGAGCCGCTTGTGCCGCACAGTGTCAAAAGCCTTCCGGAAATCCAGAGATATGGAATCGATCTGAAATCCTTTGTCAAGAGCACTCAGCACTTCATGTGAGTAAAGAGCTAGTTGTGTTTCACAGGAACGATGTTTTCTAAACCCATGTTGACTGTGTGTCAATAGACCGTTTTCTTCCAGGTAATTCATAATGTTCGAACACAATATATGTTCCAAAATCCTGCTGCATATCGTCGTTAACGATATGGGCCTGTAATTTAGTGGATTACTCCTACTACCTTTCTTGAATATTGGTGTGACCTGTGCAACTTTCCAGTCTTTGGGTACGGATCTTTCGTCCAGCGATCGGTTGTATATGATTGTTAATTATGGAGCTAATGCATCAGCATACTCCGAAGGAAACCTAACTGGTATACAGTCTGGACCAGAAGACTTGCTTTTATTAAGTGATTTATGTTGCTTCACTACTCCGAGGATATTTACTTCTACGTTACTCATGTTGGCAGCTGTTCTCTATTCGAATTCTGGAATATTTACTTGGTCTTTTTTGTGAAGGCATTTCGGAAGGCTGTGTTTAGTAACTCTGCTTTGGCAGCACTGTCTTCGATAGTATCTCCACTGCTGTCGGACACATATATCTTACCACTCACTCGACCAGTTGCCTTAATAGCGTCTATGTATAACACAATGTTGGATCCCGAACGATGGTCACTTGCCTTCTCAGACCACATCACCTTCATATGCACTGTCACCCTCCAGTGACAATTGGTATGGCACAACCGTAGCATCTGGAAGATGTACTCGGCACACCTCGACAACCCGGGATGCCGTCAAATTATTGCTCGCACATGGGCGGGCTGCGAAAGACGTCTTCGAAGATACCGTTCCACGTTAGCATGGTGGAGGGAATGTGCACAACCAGTGTTCCGGCGGGTTCTAATACAACATGGAAAGGACATCACTGCAGAGCATCGTCATGTTTTGGGCTTTTATTACACCCTGCTTCGCGAACTCGTGTCCCAACCACCGTCACCAGACCGACAGTTGGCAAGCCGCCGGATTTAAACCAAAATATTGTGTCTTACACGGCAAAAATTTGAAGAGGTCGTCGTGTGGTCGCGACGTGAAGACCGAGCGAGCGTGCTCGACGTCGACGACAATTAATCACCCACCTCAATTTATCGGATGGTCGATGCTGAACGACTCAAACGGTCATTGTGGAAGCCTTTACAGACCATTATCGACGATTTTACCGGGAGGACAATAGAGAGTAGTGGGACGATAACGACATTTTGCAGAACATTCTCGACAACATAGGAGCATCTTCGCATTTAGCGGAGATTACGCAGGACGATGTTGAGAACGCCCTAGACAGGGCTGCGTTTAACAAATCGCCCGGGCCAGACGGACTGTCGCTCGAATTCTATCGGACTTCCTGCACCCTGATAATGCCAACTCGGATCGCTGTGTAACGAGAATTGACGTCCCTCAGATTTTTCGTGCCACTTGCCTTCGTCAATGGACAACTCTTGCCGATATGTAAGCCTTCAACAGGTCGCACGATCGAGGGCTACCCCCCGACTACAGTGTTAAATTCTGAGTACATTCGCCTGGCTCATAAAGGAGGTTCTTCCACGATTCCTTCCAATGGAACAAACGACACACGGCAAACACATTCAACATATGTAAACGACCACCGGTGAATGTAGGGATTTGAGAGCTACCACCTCATCCTGTCGCCTTCAGCTGCTGTGATCTCAACTGACGTCGACACCACGCTTTCGATCGAATGCACTACAAGTTTCTCACGTCAGTTCTGCCCCCCCCCCCCCCCCCCCCCGGTATTCAGACATCACTTCCTAGACGTAGTTTCGCGCCTCTTACGCGGAGAATCATTCTATATACTGACAAATGGACATACAGCGGACCCCTTGGCGATCCGGCGTTCGGTTCGCAAAGATCTCCACTCTCCATGATTCTTTACGTGATCGCACTGGAACCGCTCATAGGAGGGCTGAAACGCAGGCTCTCGGGGATTGCGTTCAGGGGCCACGCCTTCCACTCCAGAGTATGTGCTAACGACTTTCTACTGCTGGTTCGATCATGTGACGAGATGCGCTCCGTGCTTCAATGGATCAAGCGATATCGATTGGCAGCGAGAAACCATATGAATGTAACCAAATCAGCGGCGTCGCATATTGGAAGGTGCTTCCAGGAGGGTTTCGTGGCGCACCTCCAACAAGTGGATGTGATCAGATGTTTGGATATTACATTACACAGAATGTGTGTTGTATGGAACTATAGAAGGCTACAGCAGGCGATACTTACAGCAGTTCACCGAACTGCTGATATCAGGATCATGGTGATGATGTTTGGATTCCGTTTTGTGTACCAAAGCTTCCTGTTTGCCTGACCTATACGCTGAGTCAGCGTCCTTCAACAGTGATCGGGATTTTGAGATCAGAAAAATGGTAAAATTAGTATTACTCATTGGAGAGTGTCAGAGTAAGATTTTTCAGTAAAAAACATTGTAAAGAAAGAGTGTCGAGTTAGTGACAGATGTTTCATTATTATTATTATTATTATTATTATATTATTATTATCACCTGCGCTGAAGAGACAGAAACTGGTACACGTGGCTAATATCGCGTAGGGCCCTCGCGAGCACGCAGAAGTCCCGCAACACGACGTGGCATGGACTCGACTAATGTCTGAAGTAGTGATGGAGGGAACTGACACCATGAATCCTGCAGAGCTGTTCATAAATCCGTAAGAGTACGAGAGGGTGGAGATCTCTTCTGAACAGCAGGTCGCAAAGCATGCCATATATGCTCAATAATGTTCATGTCTAAGGTGTTTGATGGCCAGCGGAAGTGTTTAAACTCAGAAGAGTGTTCCTGGAGCCAATCTGTAGCAATTCTGGACATTTGTGGTCTCGCATTGTCCTGCTGGAATTGCCCAAGTCCGTCGGAATGCACAATGGACGTGAATGGATGCAGGTTAACAGACAGGATGCTTACGTACGCATCACCTGTCAGTGTCGTATCTAGACGTATCAGGGGTCCCATATCATCCCAACTGCACACGCCCCACACCATTACAGTGCCTCCACCAGCTTGAATAGTCTCCTGGTAACATGGATTCATGAGGTTGTGTCCATACACATACACGTCCATCCGCTCGATTCAATTTGGGTCGGGCGGAGTGGACGCGCGGTTTGAGGCGACATGTCACGGATTGCGCGGCCCCTCCCGCAGGAGATTCGATTCCCCCTCTGGCATGGGTGTGTGTGTTGTTCTTAGCGTAAGTTAGTTTAAGTTAGTTTCAGTAATGTGTAAACCTAGGTACCGATGACCTCAGCAGCATGGTCCCTTAGGAGTTCACACACATTTGAACATTTGATACGAGACTCGCCCGACCAGGCAACATGTTTTCAGTTATCAGCACTCCAATGTCGGTGTTGACGGACCCAGGAGAGGAGTAAAGCTTTGTGTCGTGAAGTCGTCAAGGATACACGAGTGGGCCTACGGCTCCGAAAGCCGATATCGATGATGTTTCGTTGAAAGGTTCGCACGCTGACACTTATTGATGACCCAGCACTGAAATCTGCAGCCATTTGCGGAAGGGTTGCCCTTCTGTCACGTTGAACGATTCTCTTTAGTCGTCTTTGGTACCGTCCTTGCAGGATCTTTTCCCGGCCGCAGCGATGTTAGAGATTTGATGTTTTACTGGATTCCCAATATTCACGGTACGCTCGTGAAATGGTCGTACGGGAAAATCCCCACTTCATCGCTGCCTCGGAGATGCTGTGAACCATCGCTCGTGCACCGACTATAACACCACGTTCAAACTCACTGAAATCTTCATAACCTGCCATTGTACTAACAGTAACCGATCTAACAAGTGCGCCAGACACTTGTCTCATATAGGCGTTACCGACCGCAGCGCCGTATTCTGCCTGTTTATACTGTATACCTCTGTACTTGAATACGAATGCCTATACCAGTTTCTATGGTTTCAGTATACTTCTGTTGCATTTTCTATCAGATCAAAATTCATTAATAGAAACCTCGTGTTTGTTAAGAGGTACCGTCTATATTTAGTTTAACGGTGTAATTTTGCCTCTTCAGACTGAAATTCATAGTACTGGTTTAGTTTATGTTCGATGTAACTTGATTGTAATGTGACCAGTTGTAAGCTTGCTTGAGAGTTCTCTTTTTTTCTAACTGACTGAAATATTGCTGTCTTCAGTAAAGAGTATTTGCCCCCATAACTAACATTACTGGGAAGTCCTTAACGTTTATCAAGAACAGCATTGATCGTACATAATATGCTACCCTGAGGAACTAATATATCAACGTATATTAATGTATCTCATCCCTGATAAGCGTTTCACAAAGAGTGCTTTATTCGAAGTTTGTGTTTTTACCACATTTTGTACCCTGTTTTCTCGGTATGAGTGGAATCACTCATTAGGTTCACCTCCTATTCCTAATGGCTCTAGCCCGCATCTCGTGGTCGTGCGGTAGCGTTCTCGCTTCCCACGCCCGGGTTCCCGGGTTCGATTCCCGGCAGGGTCAGGGATTTTCTCTGCCTCGTGATGGCTGGGTGTTGTGTGCTGTCCTTAGGTTAGTTAGGTTTAAGTAGTTCTAAGTTCTAGGGGACTGATGACAATAGATGTTAAGTCCCATAGTGCTCAGAGCCATTTGAACCATTTTGACCCTAATGGCTCTAGCTTATGTAGTAGAATCTTATGGTCAACGGTACAAGACAGATCTAATAATATGACTGCGACATGCACATCCTTGTCAAGTGCATCTAGTACCAGTTTTGTGAATCTTTCCGTGGCAGATTCCGGAGGTCTCTCACTTCAGAATCCAGACTGTCATTCACTTAGATCGTTATATTTCTTCATGTAATTTGTTAATGTGTCTTTCATAACTGATTCTATTATTTTTTTACATTGTAGTAGCAGGACAACGTTTGGCTGTTTTAACACGTTGACTGTCATGCGCTTAGTGACGGATTAATCTTTCACCACTAGGCCTGACCATGATATCAGGAATGAGGCACTGCTGTGGCTGCCCCCGGCTCACGGCATTAGGCACAAAGATCTGTCAGGAAACTCCCTTTATGCGAATGACTCAGTAATCATGTCTGTCAAAAGGGATTGTAAGCTATGTACAGATTCTTTCAACACACATTCTGGTACTTCGTTTACGCCTGTTAATTTTTAAGTTTTGTACAGCTTCGCAGACTTCAAGTTC
The DNA here is from genome assembly GCF_023864345.2 of Schistocerca serialis cubense. NCBI lineage: Eukaryota > Metazoa > Arthropoda > Insecta > Orthoptera > Acrididae > Schistocerca > Schistocerca serialis. The sequence continues at coordinate 395,649,240 of NC_064640.1, forward strand.
TGTGATTAGTAGTTGTGGTGTGCGTACTGTAAGACCTTGAGTACACACACCATCAGATTATTTGACTTGACGCTCTAACGAAGTAGGCGAGTGTCAGCAATATGTCTCGTGGTCTTATCGTGGCGTGTTTATCTTCTGCCGTTATGTCAGACAATAGAAATGCCACTTGCACGCTTAGAGTAGCAGATTGACGGTGACCAACTTTAAACAGAACTTGATTAATTTTCACACAAATTTATTAAAATAATAACAAGCATAAAAATTACTTAACTTGTTTCTGGATGCTATTTACAATTGACGATCTGAAGTTCCTTCGGTATTGGTACGTTAATCTTATTCTCACATATATCTCTGATACTTGACAAAAGTGTCTATACATTTATCTTCATGACTATGTACAGGAATATGGTAATCTTATTAGACGCAGACTGAAACTTGACTATAGACTGATACAGACAAATGTAGACAAATGCAGACTGGTGCAGACAAATGCAGACTGACTAATCGGAGGTCTGTACACTCGTTATAATACCTCGCGCGTTCATGTATCACTGTGCGAGTGTTATCCGCGAGGAAAAAAGGTTCTACGTCAGCAGCAATCTCATTGGCTGTGTTACATATTAATACGCGGATCGGCGGAAGCAGAATTTAGTCCGTCTTCATGGCAGCGCCATCTCATAGAGCGGAGACGGACGAGCGCTGCGCCTGCGCTGTTGTGCTTAGCGGGGCGCGCTCTAGTGGGAAAGTTGTGTACGCGCTGACTACACGGAACTATGTACACAACAGTAATAATATCAATTTACTTCGTGCACAGTTATTTACAGGCGTTATATTTGCTTTGGTGTTGCGCTACGGCTGGGCGAAGCTAGGTTAACGAGAAACGTCCTCACCGCTTGATGCAAGAGGCGTTAGGGAAGCATGACAGAGAGAGGCCAGCCAAGGATTTCATTGGCAAGAAGCATCAGAGCTGATACAGCAAGAGCAGTGCCTAGGCCATGCCGTACGTAAAGTTACCACACGTGTAGGTCTTACACCGCTGCCACAGTGCAAATTGTGGCAAGTCAGCCTGTAGTAACGCCGAAGGGTTTACAATACGGCCTGGCCCGCCATTGGGGTCCTCCCTGCCCTACGTGACAATGGGTGCCAGCTTGTGGAAACATTGGTGGGCCAATAATGGGTGGCTATAATTAGACTGTCGCTAACTGACCCACTGTAGAAGAAAACGATTTACCGCATGAGTATCTAGCTTTACAGGAATGATGCTCAGACTGTGAGCTGCAGAATTTGCGTTGTTAACTGTGTTAATGACATGACTTCCCTTAGGCGTCGGTACTGGTATGCTGACGTAGGGTTGAAACACGAGCCCCAGTGTGTAACGTAGCAGCTACGTTACATAGTAATGGTGGTGGTGGTGGTTAGTGTTTAACGTCCCGTCGACAACGAGGTCATTAGAGACGGAGCGCAAGCTCGGGTTAGGGAAGGATTGGGAAGGAAATCGGCCGTGCCCTTTCAAAGGAACCATCCTGGCATTTGCCTGAAACGATTTAGGGAAATCACGGAAAACCTAAATCAGGATGGCTGGAGACGGGATTGAACCGTCGTCCTCCCGAATGCGGGTCCAGTGGGCTAACCACTGCGCCATCTCGGTCGGTTACATAGTAATGTATAAACATATCACCAAGTTTTCTTTTTACTTGCATTTGACAATAATAGTAATAACTAAAGACTTCACCTACATTTGAGGAGCAAAATTTCACACCACCGATAAAGCGAAGCAAAATAAACTGTTTACTTTGTACCTCAATTAAAATAAGAGGGAACGTGGGAAATGACACTAGGCAGGCGGAGACTGGACGTTACATATAGAAAAGGGTGAGTTGCTTAGAGGCGGAAGGCGAGAGCGAAGTAGTCGGAAATTATATGGGCGTGTCGTTAGCGTAGGAGCACGGAAAGGGCCTCAAAAGCTCTAGAAGGCTCTTCGCGTAGATAGAACCTTCGGTCAACTTAAAGCCGAGCCGAACGGCAATGCCAAAGGGAAATCCCCGTACTGGTCTGCTATGCAACAGATATAGATATTGCACAAAGACATAAAATCCATCGGGTTAGATCCATTTGTTTCAACTGTGACCTAAAGACGGTAATTGAAGACAATACCTAATTGGTCAGATTCCTCTATTGCAGTTCATGCGTTTTCATTCATTTTTCATTTTCAAAGGCGTTATCTGTTGTGACTCACGAGCGTGGAAGCATGTGTTCAGCGAAAGGGGGGCCAAATAAGGTGTTTGGGCGCTCGGAAGATTAAGTAGCTAAAGGGCTGCCTGAGTGGTAAGTCACGTAGATGAACGCTCGGGAAAAATGTTCATTTTGTAATGTAACATAGTACTTTCAGAGTACTATCGCTCTTCGCACGCTGTTGCGAGTATCTGAAACAGCATCTGAGTAGCGACTTGTTCAAATGGTTCAAATGGCTCTGAGCACTATGGGACCTAGCATCTGAGGTCATCAGTCCCCGAGAACTAAGAACTACTTAAACCTAACTAACTTAAGGACTTCACACACAGCCATGCAGGATTCGAACCTGCGACAGTAGCGGTCGCGCAGTTCCAGACTGAAGCGCCTAGAACCGCTCGGCCATCATGGCCGGCGGAGCGACTTGTTATTTCGAAAATATTACATGCAGTCGCGTGAACGTGTAGGAAGTGACTTCGAATGTGTATCTCATTTACAACTATGATAGTTATTAAAACTACTGCTGTCTCAACATGATGGGTAAATGATTTCGGCGCATGGGTTGTCACTTGCGAGATTTCTGATGGTTGCGTCTTCAAACGTTTAAACACGCAGGTGGCTGACTGGTCGCGTGAGAGAAGTATAGACTCCCGATCCTTTTTTCCGTTTGTTATGTGCGTAAGAAAAAGAGTACAGTTTAGAATCATTATTGAAGGACCTATGTGGCAGTGCCAAAGTGATTAATGCATCTGAAAGTGTCTTTACATATTATTTTTCCGTGTGGTAATTTTGTTAAAGCACCAAAATCTTGAGGTTGCTTTCTGGAGTACTAGAAATGGCTAACGCGAGTAAAGATTCTATTCATAGAACATAATTTGTGAGAAGAATTGTATTTAACATGACTGATGGAGGTATCATGCAAGGCACGTAAGGGAAGACATTCGTCTGATACCACCGTCTTTCGTGTGCTCTCGTCTTCAACTATGGCTCTGTTATTTTTATTCAAGGCTAACCAGTCCTACTTCCCAGGCCACCTCAGTATAATTATGATTTAGCTAATTGCAGTGTGTACCTACGAAGGCAGATTAGCATTGCTATCCTTGAGTGCCTTTTCGACGAGATGGGTGAAATAGCGGTGGCGCCCCGATGGCTTGTTTGTAAACACAGAGCGATAACCGGTTCCGTAATCACTGAGATCAACGCTCACACAGAGTGCATCCCATGTGGCTGATTCAACACGCACAGTAATTAAGTAAGAATTGCGTAGGTTTTTTTAGTAAGGATAAAGGGAAGGAAAGAATTTATTAATTTCTATAATAGTGAGTGAGATCACCCACGAGTTTAATTTTTTTACTGTTGTCAACACCTTTAACCCACACTGACACGGATTCAGATTCATTTATTTTACGATGATTCCTGGTCCTCAGAACTAAAGGCATAGACGACAGGAAATATGATTTACTCATATCTCTACTATAGACCTCTGCGATCTGAACTGTCCGACAAGCAATGACGTCACGGCTGTTGAAAGATTCGTGTCCTGCCAGAACCAAAGGCATAGACGACAGGTATGGTTCTGAGGACCAGGAATCATCGTAAAATAAATGAATCTGAATCTGTGTCAGTGTGGATTAAAGGTGTCGACAACTGTAAAAAAATAAACTCGCGGGTGATCTCACTCGCTATTATAGAAATTAATAAATTCTTTCCGCCGGCCGGTGTGGCCAAGTGGTTCTAGGCGCTTCAGTCTGGAACTGCGCGACGGCTACGGTCGCAGGTTCGAATCCTGCCTCGGGCATGGATGTGTGTGATGTCCTTAGGTTAGTTAGGTTTAAGTAGTTCTAAGTTCTAAGGGACTGATGACCTCAGATGTTAAGTCCCATAGTGCTCAGGGCCATTTGAACCATTTGAGCCAAATTCTTTCCTTTCCTTCATCCTTACTAAATAACTAACAATTCTTTCTTAATTACTGTGCGTAATGCATTCTGTGTGGGCGTTGACCTCAGTGATTACGCAACCGCTTATCGCTCTGTGTTTACAAACAAGCCACCAGGGACGCGTGCTGCTAAAGTGGCTACAGCACGCGTACGGGATAACACCCAGACGCTGGACTTTGAAAATTTCTGACCGCTGGCGTCAGCCGAGAACCGGTAGTCGTACATCGCGGACCGGGCCTCAAGGATGTAACAGGTTTGTCTATATAAGTAATGGTTTTGTTAAGAAGGCGTCAGTCTTCGTGCAGGACCACGTGCAGCAGCATCGATCGCTCACACAGAAGATACCACGTTATTATAGGAGAAGAAGGCGTACCCACCCTGCAGTGTAAAAGGCAATAACAATATTATTATTCATACTGAGAACTATGTAGTCGTCCAAGTCGTCCTTCATGGCCCATCGGTTTTTTGTGGTGGAGTTTTGAACTTTACCCTTTGCAACAATGACGCTAATCAGCAAGGTAATGGCTGGGTAACCGTAGCCCTCGTTCGAGGACCTCAAGTCGATAACTTATATGGGTATAGTGTCTGTTCTTTCGGAGATATCCGAAAGAAGAGACACCATTGATGACCTGCAACCGACTAGAACGAAATCAGAATTATATATTAAAACCTTAAGCTGCTGACGGGCGTTGATATATATCAACGGGAACAGGTGAAAATTTGTGCCCCAACCGGGACTCGAATCCGGTTCAAAATGGCTCTAAGCACTATGGGACTTAACATCTGCGGTCATCAGTCCCCTAGAACTTAGAACTACTTAAACCTAAGGACATCACACACACCCAGGCCCGAGGCAGGATTCGAACCTGCGACCGTTGCAGTCGCGCGGTTCCGAACTGAAGCGCCTTGAACCGCTCGGCCACCACGGCCGGCCTCGAATCCGGGATCTCCTGCTTACATGGCAGACGCTCTATCCATATGAGCCACCGAAGGCACAGAGAAAAAGTGCGACTGCAGGGACTTTCTCGTGGACGCCTCCCGCGAGACCCACATTCGCACCTTGTATGTCCACACACTACATTCATAGTGTCCCTACCCAACACACTCATTACTCGTGGAAGACATTCTTACCAAGTCCCGTAAGAGTTCGAGTAATATGTGTGCATGTCCGAAAGAACAGACACCATATCCATATAAGTACATACTTCTGGCAATACCGGCCATGACCTTCTTCTTCTGTGCGAGTGCACACATGTTACCCGAACTCTTACGGGACTTAGTAAGAATGTGTTCCACGAGTAATGAGCGTGTTGGGTAGGGACACTACGAATGCAGTGTGTGGACATACAAGGTGCGAATGTGGGTCTCGCGGGAGGCGTCCACGAGATAGTCCCTGCAGTCGCACTATCCTCTGTGCCCTCGCTGGCTCAGATGGATAGAGCGTCTGCCATGTAAGCAGGAGATCCGGGTTCGAGTCCTGGTCCGCGCCCACATTTTCACCTGTCCCCATTGATATATATACATACGCCCGTCAGCAGCTGAAGGTATTAATATATTATTCTAATAAAGTCGATAAAATGGTAGGACTCCAATCTTTCAACAGCCATGACGTCATTGCTTATCGGACATTTCAGATCGCAGAGCACTTTTTCAGAAACCATGGTTAATGAGGGAAGCGTCGCCTTTGTACTCAAATAACTGGTCACTAGCATCCAACAAATTCGATTCAAACAGATCTACGTTTAGGTTCTAAAATTGCAATTATCATTCTACCAGTTACCGAGATAGTCAAAGGGGTTTGATTAGTAGATTTTATAATCCTCCACTGTGCCAGCTAAGTTTCGAAATGATGCATTCTTCTGGGAAAACGCTCAAAAATGCTACGACTGAATGTCAAATAACTTGCTAAATAATGGATCTGGCTCGAGGAACCAGCTTCCAGAAAGTAGAGCCCATATTGCATAATCAAATGCGAGAAAGGTAGGTTAGCGTCAGCCAGAAAAAAGTTATCAGTAATTATTAGGAATCAGCAAAGAGAAACATCAGAATTCGGCAGTGCGAGACAATACGTTGAATCATTATCCTATAGTGTGAAAGGATACTGAGCAGCAGCCGACAGCGCCAAAAGATCGATCGAGCGCCGAGAGTATGTCAGCGGCGACCAGCAGAAGGCGGGGCACAAGAGCCACGAGAGTTCGACGCGGAAACACAAGGCCAGCAGTTCTTCGCTAGTCACGGCCGGAAAGCAGCAGCGGAGCAGTCAGCCGGCTGAGTCACGGAATACGTCGAGTGGGCGAGCTGCGCGCGCCAACATGACGACATCGCTGCGAGACGACTCAACAAAAAGCTAAGTGATAGACAACTGTTTTGTTTGCTGTGAAGTGCCTTAAGTAATGAACAAAAATAAATGGCTGAGCAAGTAGAGAAGCGTATGTTTCCACCTCATGATGAGTGAATCTTCCAGTAGTTTTATGATAGCAATATTAAGAGAAAACAAGAGCCGCTTGATAGTAGTGTGTGCGCGACAGCCGGTTAAATGGAGAGTGTATATTTAGTAGACCCCAATATAAAATAAGGTGACAAAAGTCATGGGATACCTCCGCATATCGAGTCGAACCTCCCGTTGCCTGGTGTAGTGCACCAACTGGACGTTGCATGGACTCAACAAGTCATTGGAAGTCCTGTGCAGAGATATTGAGCCATGCTGCCTCTGTAGCCGTCCATAATTGCGAAAGCGTTGCCGGTCCAGGATTTTGTACGCGAACTCACCTGTCGATTGTGTCCCATAAACCTTCGATGGATGGCGAAATCATTCGTTCGAATTGTCCAGAATGTTCTTCAAACCTATCGTGAACAGTTATGGCCCAGTGTCACTGAACATTGTCCTCCGTAAATATTCCATCGTCGTTTGAGGACAGGAAGTCCATGAGTGGCTGCAAAAGGTCTCCAAGTTGCCGAATAGCCATTTCCAGTCAATGATTGGTTCAGGTGGATCAGAGGACCCAACCCAGTCCATGTAAACACAACCCGATCCATTATGAAGCCACCACCAGTTTGCACAGTGCATTGTTGACAACTTGGCTCCACAACTTCATGGAAGTCTGCGCCACACTCGAAACCTACCATCAGCTCTTCTCAACTGAAATCGGGACTCATCATACCAGGCCACGATTTTCCAGTAGTCCAGGGTCCAGCCGATATGTTCACGAACCCAGGAGAGGCACTGCAGGTGACGTCGCGATGTTAGTAAAGGCACTGCCGTCGGTCGTCTGCTCCCATAACCTATTAACGCCAAATTTCGTCGCACTGTCCTAACGAATAAGTTCACAGCACGTCCCACATTGACTTCTGCGCTTATTTCACGCAGTGTTGCTTGTCTGTTAGCACTGACAACTCTACGCAAACACCGTTGCTCTCGGTCGTTAAGTGAGGGCCGTCGGCCACTGCGTTGTCTGTGGTGAGCGGTAATGCGTGATATTTGGTATTATCGGCACATCTCGGGATACTGAATTCCCGAACGATTTACGAAATGAAATATTCCATGCATCTAGCCTGACTACTATTCCGCGTACAAAGACTTTTTAATTCCCGTCGAACGGCCATAATCACGTCAGGAACCTTTCCACATGAATCACGTGACTAGAAAGGACAGCCCCTTCAATGCACTGCCCGTCTACATCTTCGTACGCATTACTACCGCCATCTGTATATGTGCTTATCGCTGACCCATCACTTTAGTCACCACAGTGTACAGATTAGGAAGCAAGAAATTGAGGAATGGACAATAGATGCTTCAGCCCCTTTTCATGCTGAAAGTACTAGGAACAGATTCTTTCTGGGTATGGAAATACCCAGATTATGTCATTTTTGAGTACGATGAGCACTCAAAGAAGTGTTGTAAAGTCCAGTGCAGAGTCAGAAATCTGTAAATTCAAATGTAGATTCAAAAGTGGAACCTGTAAAAGTCTCGGTAAAAACAGAGTTGAAGAAGGACGAAAGCAAACTTTTCAGTGAAACGGTTTATTTAAGAATCGAATTAGATAAAAGTTTTGCGGAACATCCTAAACAAATGGAAAAAGAATGGGAGTCAGAATTTACCGATACAGGGGAGAAATTGCGAGGAGGGATGAAAGTGGTTCATAATGAATGTGAACAGTTGCTTACAACTGAAAGGTTTCGATACGCATAAAAAACAATGTGATGAGTTTCAACAATTAGTTATATCTGAACAGGTTGCGCATGAGCAGGCTGTTGAGGGTAAATTAGTTACTTTGCATACTTAAGTGTCAAAAGGAAATACTGAAATGCTTAAGGTGGCAATGTCTGAAATAAATCGCATGTTTGAAGAAGAACGCCACGCCCGGGAATCGTTTCAGATCACACAGATTGCTCACAACGTAATGGTAGAGCAACAAATCTCGGATTTTTCTGAGGAAAATAGTAGACTCTCTCGTAGGGTTGGGCATAGTTCAACTTCTGGATCCGCAGATGTGACAGTAATTAGATGTAGTAAATTTCATTATTTTGTTCCTAAGGGAAACTTGCACCCAAAAGTATTCATTCAAATATTTGATAATATTTTGCCAAAATCTTGGGTAGTAGTTGAGCAAATATCCTTTATTATTGCGGGAAGATGCCGTTCTACAGGCGAACGGTGTCACAAATGCTTGTAAATCTGTAGAGGTATTTCAGGAGAAGTTTTTGCAGAAGTACTGAATTAGAAAATTCCACGAATAATTGATTAGAGATTTATTTAACGTAGAGCCTTATCAGTCAAGGTAAGGGTCATCAGTTTCTTTCTGTGAACATCAGTGGGAAAAAGTAAAGTTAATAGAGACTGGCACGGATGTCAAGTAGTTCAGTTGTAATTTGGAGCGACTTCCGCCTCATGCCGTGCAAGAAGCTATGCTGTTATCACCGCGAGACACATACGAGAATCATCTGCGTTACCTAGTTCGGGTAGAAAATGGTTCAAATGGCTCTGAGCACTATGGGACTTAACTTCTGAGGTCATCAATCCCCTAGAACTTAGAACTACGTAAACCTAACTAACCTAAGGACATCACACACATCCATGCCCGAGGCAGGATTCGAACCTGCGACCGTAGTGGTCGAGCGGTTCCAGACTGCAGCGCCCAGAACCGCTAGGGCCACTCCGGCCGGCTGTTCGGGTAGAGCGTTTACAGATGCAGAACAGCAGCCTACGAGATCGGCAGCCGTCGTGGGAGTCAGCTAGGCAGGTAAACAGGATGCTCGAATGCAGGACGCACAGAGCGTGGCCGCGGACCTCGCTGGCAACTGCCCGTGCGTAATTACAATTTTAATGACAGTTCTACACATGGCATGTAGTTAAAAGTACGGAATGTCTCAGTGCAGGATCGATTAGAGACACGACAGATTTCTAAGGTCCCACGAAATCGTGCACAGCCCATGAGTGAAGCAGGCAATTGTACTGGCAATGTAGTCGTACTCACAAGAGGAGGCCACGACGTTGGGATCACGGATTTACTTCAGACTTAGTACCCCTTTAGTAGGCCATTAAAACAACATAATGTGAAAGAAATAAAGTGCTCTACTCTGGCAATTCCGAGAAAATCGGAAGAGAAGTTCTACGCGTTTATTATGTCAACAATGTGTCTGTGCAAAGGTGCCGGTAGCAAGAATTCCTTGTGGTCTATTGATTAATGATCACGCATGGCAAGAGGGTTGGGGACGAGACATAAATTTTGTAATATAAATTTTTTGTATCATTGGTTTCTTTATTTAATTTGTGTGAAATTTGAGGTGTAACATAATGAAAAAACATCACGTGTATTTGCATGAAGTTTCAATTTATGTTTTCCATGTCTGTATGACAAATAACATCCTGCAACTTGTGATGTCGAGGGCACATTCGACAAGTAGTTCTACATTGTATTGTATTGTATGGAACTGGGGACCTAGAAACGACGGAGAGGCTTCGACACCGCCACAGCCCTCAGTGGTTCACAACCCCACAACAGGCTACAGCAGTCCACTCACCCCGTCGCCGCCCCACACCGAACCCAGGGTTATTGTGCGGTTCGGCCCCCAGGGCAGGTTAAGGACTTTGAATGACGATTAACTACAAAGCCACGTGACAAATTTGTGACAAAGGTATTCGTTTTTCTTCATGCAAAGAGAAAAGCAGTAAGAAGAGAATTAGACAGGATATTATTTTGGGTAGGTATTGAGCAAGCTAGGGGTGAGTACATCAATCCATTTGTAATTGTTTCTAAACGAGATGGAAGTGTACGCTTAGTTTTAGACGCAAGGAGGCTCTGTGACATAGTAGAAGGAGACAGTGACGAACAGTGGAAGGTGATCTGTTGTTTCAAAAGTTTCATAGTGCTAAATTTCTATCGTCGTTGGATGCCACATGGATTGGAATTTAAGACTGGCTCTTGAGTCTATCAAATGCACAGCATTTCTACACGAGGGTACTTATTAACATTTTGAGTAGCGCCATTTGGGCTTAATACTGCTATATATGCGGTTGTTAGGGCCATGAGATAGGTTTTGGGTCCTGATCAAATGGAACGATTGGCGGTCTATGTGCACAATATGCGCGTAGCGACTCCCACTTGGGAAGAGAATTGAAATTTATTAACCGTACTATTGAGTGGTATGTTAAAAGAGGGAATGAAATTAATGCTGAGCAACACAGAGTTTATCAAAACGGAAATAGAGTTCTTAGGGCACATTATTAATGATCAGGGTATGAGGTCAGAGGAAGCTAATGTAGAAGCCATACAACAGTTCCCCAACTCTAAGAATAAGAAGCAATTAAGATCCATGTTTGGTTTATTCAGATTTTACAGTAAATTTGTTTTGAAGCAAGCGTTTAATACACCATGCTTAAAGCATTTACTCAAGAGTAAGAGTATGGACGGAAGAGTTGAGGAAGCCTTCCAGCAGTTGAAAACAGAATTATCCAGCTACAGAATATTGTACCACTCAGATTGGTATGTCAACTGATGCATGTCGTCATGGAATTGGTGTGGAAATTTTTCAGGAAGGAGAAGAGGAAGGTCCGAGAGGTGACCATACTATGGCTTTTGCCAGCAGAACCTTTAAAGCAGCTGAGTATAATTATTGTGTAGCTGAACAGGAAGCCTTGGCCGTCGTATTTGGGTTCCTAAAGTTTGAAGGATACTTTTTGGGGAACAAAACTATAATGCTAACTGACAGAAGGCCTTCAGCTTCGTAAAATGCTGTCGTCAGAAGCATCTAAATTAGCAGTTTGACATAGAAATAAGCTACGCTAATGGTAAGAGAACTTCATTGTGGATGCTTTGTCCAGAAAGTCGAAATTAGAACAAGGAGAGAGGCAAGTGACTGCATCAGATAGCCTCAGGATTTTATATGCGAGGGGAACCAAGAATGAGGTGGCCATTAGCAAAATGTATAGGGAATTATGCAGGGAATAGAATAACGATGCCCAGAGAAACATGTGAAGCAAATTTTGAATTCTAATGAACATCCAAAGGTGAACACATTTTATATGCTTCATAATGGGATGCTGTCTAGGATGAGAAAGGCCAATTTAGAAGGATGGAAATTATTCTTCCCAGACCAACACGTAAATAAATTAGTAGAGCTGATACATAACAGCTATGGGCACTAAAGTGTATGCGAGTGGATCGAAAAGCTGCAGCAAACAGTGATTTTGATAACATGTGGACACGAGTGAAAAAGTTAGTAGAAGCATGTGACGAGTGTCAAGAAGTGCAAGCTGCTGCAGGTTCCATTCAGGAACTGACACAAAGTATCCTACCCCAGAATTTTTTTTAAAACTTTTGACTGTAGATTTATTCGGGGCTTCACCTAAATCAAGAGGCGAGATCGTGTATATTTTTGTAGCACTTGACGTATTTAGTAAATTTACAAACTTTTCCCCCATCAAAAAGGCAACAGGTAAGATTTTATTATAGAAGCTACAGTTTTTCTTCGAAACGTTTGGTAAGCCAACAGTTGTTTTGTCTCCAAAGTGGTCCTTAGTTTGTCAGCGAAGTTTTCCAGTGATTCCTGGAACCTGAAAGAGTAGAGCACGTGAGTATAACATTTTCCTCAGGGTAACCCTAGTGAAAGAGTTATGACGGAGATGAATAGATTCTGCCGCACTTTCTTCCATCAGAAAAACTCAGCCTGTAAAAACTTCGTATCTGATTTTGAAGGGATGATCAATAACTTGTGGCATGACGCAATCGGATTCAGGCCCTGTAAATTAATGCTGGGACAAAAGCAGACCAATATCATCGCAGAGGATGCGGATTTCCCTATGATATAAGTGTTGAGGAAAGGTGAAACAGAAGTATCAGCTATGGGTAGAGCGAAAAGAAGGCCCAAGAGAGGAAGACAAGGCCTAATGGAAGAGCTAAGGCTGCAATACCTAAGAAAGGTGTTGTTGTCTTAGTGAAGACAAAATAGGGATCAAAGAAGATTTGCAATAAAATTAAAAAGTTTCGTCTAGTATGTCACGGTCCCTTCACAGTGGAACATGCCTCCATGAAAATGATTTTCGTTTAATTTATCCGAGATATAAAAATATATTTGGTACTAGGAACATCGTGGAGTTAAAGTAGCAAGAATTAAATAAGAAAGGTATCAGTTTTTCTGTGACATACAAAGTATGGCGGCCGTGCATCGCAAGCTGTCGAGTAGTTTTCTTCGTCCATCGTAACCATTGTTCTCCCCCACTGTTCTACCATTACCCCATAACTATAGTACTGCTACGAACTAGCAGGGATTTCGTACTTCAGTTTACAGCAATAAATACGTAGGGGATCGATCGATCCGTGACTGATACATGGTTTGGCTGCCATTTGTCCCAGCTGTCAGATGGTTTTCTTCACCCGTCACAACCATTCGTCTCCCACTCTTCTACCCTTACCCCATAACCAGAGTACTGCTGTGCTACAGTAGCAGATTCATAATTCTATATTACAACAATCAGGTACGTAGGAGATTAGTAGGTCAAGAAGCAGTACTTTCGTGGCATGTGAACGGTAACAGTATGTGCGTTTTTCTTGGTTGAGGTTGGTCAGAATATAGAAGTTTCAGGTATTTAATATACCTATGTAAAGTTAGCCTAGTATATGTGTGAAATGTGGTGTGAGAAAAAATGGTTTAATACAATGGAGGCGAGGTGTAAGAAATAATGATCTGATGAGGAGAGATGAACTGCTTTGATTTAAAGTGAATGTATTATGACAGTCACCAGAGCAAGGGAGGTTAAATTGTAAAAGACCAGAGAACAATGACCCAAAAGAAAAAGGTGATACGGCGTAAACGTAAGCAGACTGATGTTAGCAACAACTAAGAATAAGAGAAAATTTAGAAATAAATGTATAGTACTAATGGAGTAAAGTGAGGATATAGAGGAAGAAAGGACTGTTTAGGGAACTCTAATGATGAAACAGCTCTTGCAGACGAAATAAATCATCAACTCTAATTATGAAATGGCTTGGAGCGAAATACATCGTCGACATAAGGAGGTATGGAATAATTAATCTGAGACAGGCACAGATCACCAGATAAAATTAGGAATGGGAACGCCTTGCTATTGATTGATAGGGAAAGTTAGGGGCATATACCAATGCAATCCAGTAAAATTCATCTAGCAAGGACAGTTTTTTTTAATTCACTCAGTAAGTCCTGGAAGCCAAACGTGTGTCAATGGAGCTTTGCAAATAGATGAAAGCTGTGACTATTACATTCAAGGTAAGTGAACAAGAGAAGTGTTAGTCAGTGAATGCTTTTATCACCCTGTAACTGAATAGCGCAAGAAAGAGCTTATATGAATATTATGGCCAAGTATGTAACTAATTTTAATCTAAGAGATGATTGCATAGTTATGGTAGACTATGGGATTCATAAGTTGGATGTGCACAAAAACTTTCATGAAATGTATGATAAGGACTGAAAGGACAGTTTGAATTTGATGAAGAATAAATGTCTGTAAATGAGAAGTATCGACGATTTAACTAGTGTCAGAGTAAATGTAAGTGTATGTTGGGGAAGTGAAAAATTTCATATAAGGAATATTTACACTTTAGTTGGTTTAGGGGCCCTTGAAACATGAACTACGAAAATGAATAAATTTCTCCCTTAGTAGCTAAGAAATATACCTGGAAAATGAACTGCAGATAGTTAAGAAATATAACTGTAAAGGACTCCAGAGATCAATAAATTCCTCCCCAAGCAATAAGTATGGTAACTGCGAAGGACTGCGGAGATGAATTAAGTCTTCCCTTAGTAGATAAGATAATTTGTTAGGATGAGAACCATGAGAGTGAAACAGACTCGTGTTGTATATATCAGGTCCTGGCGCATAAATTTTTAAAAATATCTGCTTGTAGCGAAACACAAGTAAAGCTCAGCAAACACAAGACATTATGAAGTTTAAATAGTTGTTAGGAAACATACCCAATTATGACATAGTGTAGGGGAATATCAATCGTAGTTTAGAATTTGACAAATGTGCGGAAAAGAAAACAACAAAAAAAATCAATCATTAACAGTTAGTCGAGAATTTTGGAGGGATACATATAAGTTCTTAGAATTAGATTTTGTTGCTGATGAGAAACCTAAAGTACAATTAACTGTGTGGTATTAGTATTTACCTGATATAATTTCTCCTTTTTGCATTCCAACCGTAATGTGGCCAAAAGGGTTTACAAGCTGTTACCTAACTTTCTTCTGGGAGAAATGAGAAAAACAATTATCTTCAGTTCCATGATATGTTATTTTTTTAAGGGTCTAAGGCATCTGATTGGGTGATTAGTTAGAAATGAGCCAATACTTAACTTGCTGACCAAATGCTTCACGAATTGTTCTTTTCCTTAACCGATTATTTACTGAAAAATTTTCAAAAGTTTCCAAGTGGTTCACAATTTGTTCGTTCATTTTAAATTATTTATATATGCGTAGTTCTCATATGTTAAAATTTTCAAGATTGGCCAAGATGGTTCACAAGTCGTGCATTTCATTGAGTTCTTACAAGTCTGATGAAAAAGTCAAAGTTCCGATGCACAAATTTTGTGTCATATTAAGTAAGCAAGGTGTCGCATAAACACTTTGTGGTTTTAAGAATAAATTTTCATATGATATTAGTGTAAAATGGTACAAAAATAATACGGTTATATTTTTGGAACGTTTATAAATTTCAGCTGATAAATATTCGGTGTAGGAAATACTAAATATTAGTTCAAGGCGTACACTTTTATTCTTTTCAAAATTATTCGGAATTGATTGCCTATTGAATTAAAAGATTATCATCCTTTAATACAATGGAGGTGGGGTGTAGCGTAGCTAGTACGCTACGTAGTAATGAATAAATGTATCCACCTCTATTTTTCTTTTTACTTACATTTGATAATAATAGCAAAAAAAACCTCAAGGCTTCGTCTAAATTTAAAGAGAAGAATTTCACGACAACCATAAGGTGACGCGAAATATCCTGTTTACTTTGTACTCCAATTAAAGTAAGAGATAGCATGTGGAATGACACTAGGCAGGCGGAGGACTGGACGTTACATACGGACGGCGGTGAGTTGCTTAGAACGGAAAATACGAGAGAGACGTAGCCAGAAGTTATATGAGCGTGGCGTTTGCTCAGGAACACAGAAAACGTCTCAATTGATCTAGAAAGATATTCCTGCAGGTAGCCCATTCCGTCACTAAAATGCGCGCGAAACGCTTATGCAAATGGGAATTCACGTACTGGGCTGCTATGCAGTAGATCGAGATATAGTACAAAGACATAAAACCCTTCAAGTTAAGAACTATTCATTTTAATTGTGATTTAAAGAAGAGGATACTACCTACTCGGTCACTTTCCTCTGTTTCAGTTTGTCTGTTTTGATTCATTTTGTAATGCGGATACGTTTACCGTGACTCACTAGCGTGGAAGAATACGTTTGGCGAAAGGGGCACCAGTTAAGGTGTTGGCGCTCTCCGAAGATTAAGTCTCTGTTGGGCTGCCTGAGTGGTATGTTAAGTAAATGAACGTTCGGCAAAAACGTTCATTTTCTAATGTAATATAATACTTTCACCGTACTATCGCTTTTCGGATGGTGCTACTAGTGTCCGAAGCAACATCTGAGTAGCAACAGGTTATTCCGTAAGTGTTACATGCAGGAACGTGTATTAGTAGGAAGTGACTTCAAATGTGTGTACAAGTATCACTTACAAGTGTGACGATTATTAGAACGGCTGTAGGACTGCGTTCTCAAGTCATTATGCTGTCTCAACATGATGGGTAAGTGATTTCAGCGCGTGGCTTGGCACTTGCGAGATTTCTGATCGTTGTGTCTTCAGAAGTTGAAACACGCTGATGGCCGACTGGTTGCGTGATGGAAGTATAGAATCCCGATCCTTTATTCCGTTTATTATGTGCAGACTAGAAAGAGTATAGTTTAGAATTATTATTGAAGGACCCACGTGACAGTGCAAAATTAAGTAATGCATGTGAAAGTTTCCTTACATATTTTTTTACATGTGGTAACTATGTTAAACTACCTAGTGCTTGTGACAAATCTCTAGAGTTTTAGAAATGGCTAACGTTAGTAAAGATTCTCTTTGTTGGGAGTACGTGATTTGTGATGAGAATTACATTTAACAAGTACATACACTACTGGCCATTAAAATTGCTACACTAAGAAGAAATGCAAATGATAAATGGGTATTCATTGGATAAATATATGATACTAAAACTGACATGTGATTACATTTTCATGCAATTTGGATGCATAGATCCTGAGAGATCAGTACCCAGAACAACCACCTCTGGCCGTAATAATGGCCGTGATACGCCTGGGCATTGAGTCAATCAGATCTTGGATGGCGTGTACAGGTACAGCTGCCCATGCAGCTTCAGCACGATACCACAGTTCATCAAGAGTAGCGACTGGCGTATTGTGACGAGCCAGTTGCTCGGCCACCATAGACCAGACGTTTTAATTGGTGAGAGATCTGGAGAATGTGCTGGCCAGGACAGCAGTCGAACATTTTCTGTACCCAGAAAGG
Organism: Schistocerca serialis cubense; assembly: GCF_023864345.2. NCBI lineage: Eukaryota > Metazoa > Arthropoda > Insecta > Orthoptera > Acrididae > Schistocerca > Schistocerca serialis. Next base: position 395,666,453 of record NC_064640.1, read on the forward strand.
CCCGTACAGGACCTGCAACATACGGTCGTGCATTATCCTGCTGAAATGTAGGGTTTCGCTGGGATCGAATGAAGGGTACAGCCACGAGTCGTAACACATCTGAAATGTAGCGTCCACTGTTCAAAGTGCCGTCAATGCGAACAAGAGGTGACCGAGACGTGTAACCAATGGCACCCCATACCATCACGCCATTTGATGCGGCAGTATGGCGATGACGAATACACGCTTCCGATGTGCGTTCACCACGATGTCGCCAAACACGTATGTGACCATCATGATGCTGTAAACAGAATCTGGATTCATCCGAAAAAATGACTTTTGCCATTCGTGCACGCAGGTTCGTCGTTGAGTACTCCTGTGTGTGATGCAGTGTCAAGGGTAACCGCAGCCATGGTCTCCGAGCTGATAGTCCATGCTGCTGCAAACGTCGTCGAACTGTTCGTGCAGATGGTTGTTGTCTTGCAAACGTCCCCATCTGTTGGCTCAGGGATCGAGACGTGGCTGCACGATCCGTTACAGCCATGCAGATAAGATGCGTGTCATCTCGACTGCTAGTGATAGCAGGCCGTTGGGATCCAGGACGGCGTTCCGTATTACCAACCTGAACCCACCGATTCCATATTCTGCTAACAGTCATTGGATCTCGACCAACGCGAGCAGCAATGTCGCGATACGATAAACCGCAATCGGGATAGGCTACAATCCGACCTTTATCAAAGTCGGAAACGTGATGGTACGCATATTTCCTCCTTACATGAGGCATCACAACAACGTTTCACCGGGCAACGCCGTTCAACTGCTGTTTGTGTATGGGAAACCGGTTGGAAACTTTCCTCATGTCAGCACGTTGTAGGTGTCGCCACCGACGCCAACCTTGTGTGAATGCTCTGAAAAGCTAGTCATTTGCATATCACAGCATCTTCTTCCTGTCGGTTAAATTTCGTGTCTCTAGCACGTCATCTTCGTGGTGTAGCAATTTTAATGGCCACTAGTGTAATTACAGTACCAGGAGGAAAAATGGCAGTCTTCACTCGATATTGAGGTTATCTGTAGCACAAAAATGTGTGCACAACCTACAATCAAAATTTTAGTCACTTACCCAAATGGAAGAATTTCTGTTATTGGAATGTGTAGAAGGCGATGGGTAAGAATTACTAATTCACATCGGCATACTTTTTCCTTTTTAAAAAAAAAAAGAAAAAAGGGAAAAAGAAAAGAAACAGCTACTTAGAAATGCTCAGAATGTTACCATATATACAAATTAATTTGCGATGTTAATTAAATAAGACTCGTTACACGTCATTACAATCTCTGATACAAAATGATCCATGGGACATGTAAGTAACATGAATGAAGGGAGTATCATACAAGGCTCTTAAGGGAGGACTAGGATTAAATGTGTCAGTTGAAGAAGCAAGAGAATACATTAAAAATATCATTCCACAAAACTTCAAGCAACTAGAAGTAGCGCCAACATCCTTCACTGAAATAACACAATTATAAAAATTCTAAAAAATAAAAGTTCATTTCGGTTTGTTGAAACTTCAAGCATAATTCTACAAAGTCGTTCCAACCAGGCGTAAACAATTATCCAATTTCCTTACTAACATATTTTTCCAAAATATTCGAGAAAGTGATGTATTCAAGACTAGTCGCACACTTAAATGGAAACAATTTGCTTAGCATATCACAGTTTCAATTCCAGAAGGGTTTATCGAATGAGAATGTTATTTATGCATTCACTCATTAAACAGTACAAGCCTTAAATAACAATACATCGCCAGTTGGTATTTTTTGTTATCCTTCCAAAGCGTTTGACTGAGTAGATCATGTTGCTCTTTTAGAAAAACTCAAAATGATGATTTCATGCACAGCTGGTTTGAATTGTACAAAACCAACAGATTGTAAAAGGTTGTGCTGAATAATTCAGACGATGTCGGAAAGATAGAAAATTATAGTGACTTGAGGTGGGGGAAAAATAACAAAAGAAGTCCACAGAGTTCAATTTTGGGTCCATTCCTATTCCTTATATATGTGAATGATCATCCACTTAACATTCAGCAAACTAAATTGGTATTTTCTGCAGATGATACTAATATTATAATAGATCTTATTAGAGAAAAAGCAACAGAAGAGTTGCCAAAGAATTATTAAGAGGTTCTCTGAAAATGGACTCTCTTAAACTTTGAAAAAACTCACTACATTCAGTTTTGTAAAACAATATAATCATACTAACAATTGATGTCGCACATGAGAATGAATCAGTATATAGGGTAGGATGTTCCAAATTTTTGGGTGTACATACTGATGAAAAATTGAACTGGAAGAAATATATTATTGACCTTCTCAAACAATTAAGTTCAGCCACTTTTGCTCTAAGTATAATTTCTAATCCTGGAAACAAACGAGTCAACCTCCTGACATATTCTGCATACTTCCACCCAATAATTTCTTACAGAATAGATTTCTGGGGATATATAGTCACTTACGAAGTAAGTATTGATTACACAAAGGCGGGCAGAGAGAATAATATGTGGTCTTCACTCACGGACGTCATGTAGGTATCTCTTTAAGAACTACGCCGTCACAGTACACATATTCGCGAATTAAATTCGTTATAAACAATCGATCACAATTAGAGAAGAACAGTACTGTCCACACTTACAACACTACAGGGAAAAATGTCCTTTATTACCCACTGTTTAAGCTATTATTTGCTCATGAAGGCGTTCAACATGCGCCACCAAATTGTTTGCTCATTTACCCAACAACATAAAATATATGACAGGTAGCAAGGCAAGTTTTAAACTTAATTTAAAATCATTTCACGTGAACAACTCCTTCTATTCCATTGACGAATTTCTACTTAAAGACAGGTAGCCAGTAAAAAAAAGTGTAACTGCAAGAGTAGGATAAAAAATAATAACGTGTGCATTAATGTTAACGCTAATCATGTATACATATCCTGTAAACTAACTCGTTCCACATCATTTCGACAAAAAAATCGTTCAAATGATCTATGGGACATGTAACTAACTAACTAATTAACTAGCTAACGAACTGTCGACCTTTAAACGCATGAGGAAATCCTCGAGTTCCACCTTGTTATTATAAATGCCGTTCGTGTTGACTATACATACTGAAAGGTTATCCAACCTTGTTGGCCTACAGGCCATTACTGGGGGCAAATATCTTCATTGCTCAAACTGCTAATGTGAGTAGTTTTGATAGGATGTCTGTAGCTTCGTTAAATTTTCGTAAAGTCTCTTGAATGACGTTAGAAATGTTGTACTCGGGGAAAGTGGCTAAAAAATCCTGTTACGCTCATGACTATTTTCATGAATTCTGAGAAATCGAACAGTGAATGTGTATCTGTTGTAGTCGCGCTAGGTTGTTGACCTCTGGTGCCAGCTGGAGTGCACCAAGTGTCCGTGGACTGTGTCGTTCTCCGTCGTAAAAACGGAAAGTCCTTCTCGTTGGCAACATACAGTTGAACAGGGGCGGCAACCGGTTGTTGTTTTCAAGTCTGTGATGCCCATCCCTATGCAATGTAAATCCACAGTGCGTCTTCGAATTTGAGGCATCCTCCCCATTTAGCAGGGTATTCGCCTTCACAATTTACATACTTTGCCTTCTGGTTTGGAGGTTTTTGGCAAGCCTTGGACGGGTAGTGATCCATGCACTTCACATACCGAGGTAACAGTTGCTGTAATTGGCGGTATAGAAGAAACGTTGACATCATCTGCAGTCTGGGGGCCCCTCTTTTGGTCGGTATGTTTCAGTTACGAGAGGAAGTTAGATCTCATATATTGACTCGCTGGCTGGGCCTACCGGCAAGATCACTAAGTAGAGAGGCTATGGTATTAGCTTTTTGGTTTTCTCGTCAATTGATTGACCGAGGCTTGTTGGAAACCAATCTTGTACAGAGCTTGTGCTATCTCCTCTTCTGTGATTTCCGCAGGAAATAACTTGATGACGACTTTGAGAGACTTGTCGGTTGGCGATTGGTGTGTAAAAAACGTGATTTTTCAAGTCTTGAAAAACCGCAGTCCGATCCTCTGGTCAACCAACGATGAGAAATGGTACTTGATTATATCGTCCTTATAATTCGCCCTTATGGGTCCTTCGACGTGTTCCTTCAGTTCACTGTTCGGTAGTAGGTATTGTCCTCGGTATTGGATGGTAATAGACGGTATCGTCGCTGATGGTATTGGAAATTTTTGCGTCGGTACGGGGTTTGAGTCGTTGCTCTCTCCAGTTGCGCACTGCCTTGTTAAAATCTCCATATGGTCGTTGTTTGAAGTGGGCACGGGCTGCTGTCTCTTCGCGATATCCTCCGTTTCATGGGAGTTTTTGCGTTTTCTTCACGATCGTTGATGGACCACAAGCTGAAACTCTTGACCTTCGTCTTGACTGTGTGGTTAAGCATCGTCATTGTCTGACATGTTCGGTGACTCAGAGTCTGACTAACTTGGTAACTCACGTCCGCTGCATTAAGTGCCATGTCCTCTCCCTTATCAGTGGTAGGTGGCATCATTTCGCGTCAGGCTGCGAGTCCTTTAGCACGTTCATCTCGGAGTCTTCTGTCCTGGGCGGTGATATGGGGCTCTAGTGCCGTGGACAACGGTTGAATATTCTGGGAGGGACTGATGTAATGATTGTGCTTGATACCGCCTGCCGTGTTATCGACCATAACCTGACAACCTGCATCTGAGAGGGCGAGGGCGACCTCCCTAAGGCTCCGGTGTCCTCTGCGCAAGCAGCTCTTGCGTGTGTTGTGTCCATTGCCTGGTGCGTCATAAGCCGTTGTCTGTTCGTAGGTGGAGCGGCCGATGGTTTCAACGTCGTCCGCCAACATATAGCAAAGTGGCATAGCTACCAGAGCGCCATCTGTCTCAACGCTTTAAATGGGATCACTCACAGCCAGAAGGCTTGGTGTGGTGCAACGTGTGAATCAAGCAGGCAACCATGCCACGGAGCCCGTGCTTCTTACAGCCAACTGACCGAGTTTGAAAGGGGTCAGATTGTGGCCTTCCGAGTGGCGGGATGGTCCTTTCGGCGAACTGCCACACGACTTGGACGTGTTGCATCAGTTGTGTAACTGTGCTGGTGTAGTTGTCACGTGAGCAATCTCACGTCCGTAGACGAGACTCTGGACGTCCAAGCAGCACAGACGCCCGCCAGGGTCGTCGTGTTATGATGGCAGCAGAGGCAGATCGTACAGCTACCACAGCACAGATAAGAGGGCTTATGAGCCCAGACGTGTCAACACGAACTGCTGCGAATCAGTTCGACATGCACGGCTTGACTGATGCGGTCAGAGGATCACTTGGAAGATGGAATGACGCGCCGCGGGCCTCAATGATGAAAGCAGATTTGCCTGCATGCAAGTGATGGTCGTTTTGGGCTTACGACGACCTAGTGAGCGCTGTCTCGTAGAGTGTATTCGTCCAAGACACACTGGCCTTACCCCATGCCTTATAGACTGTGGTGTGACAATATACAACTCTCGCTCATCTTTGATGTCTCTGGAGGTACGTTAACCAGAGCTCGATACGTGCAGTATGTTCCTAGACCCGTTCTTTTGGCGTTCTTACAGCAGGAAAGTGATGTATTGTTCCAACAGGATAATGCACGCCCACCCACTGCCCATGAAACTAAACGTGCTCTGCGAGACGTACAGCAACTTCCGTGGCCAGCACGGTCGCCTGATTTGTCTCCAGTGGTGCACTTGGAGGGATATGATGGAACCAGAAGTAACTCGTGCGGCAGTTCAACCAACAACTTGTAAAGTGACATCCTTCCCTAGCATTACTTTTCTCCGACAGTAGTTGTCGATACCAGTATTATTTCTGGAATTTTGAATAGGTCAATATTTTCTCAGTTCTGAAAACTTTAATATAATTTTATGCACAGTATGTTATATTTCAAGCTAAAATTTATGAGAAGGAATTACTTTATAAAATATTTTTGTTTCGATGTTATAATAGATAAGTACTAGTTCTGAATGTACAGTTAAAATTATTTTCTTAAAGAAACATTTGAAATTACGAATTATTTGCACACTTAAAATTCCTATTATTAATCACGCAATCCTACACTATTTACTATATTTATTTTTGGATTCATTTATGAAATAATAATCGAAATTAATAATGTAACGAAAACTAATAGGAATTCATTTGTTAAGAAAAATTAAAAACCCTTTGGAATATTGTTGTTCCCGTGCAAAAATAAAAACTACTTACGTGTTTGGGGTAAATCTTTTTTATTTTTCGACATAGTCGCGTTTTAGACTTATACACTTCTTCCAACGCTGTTCTAATTTGTGGATCCCTTCCGAATAATAGGAATTGTCCAAGTCTGCAAAATAGCTATTAGTTGCTGCAATCACCTCCTCGTTTGAATAAAATCTTTGTCCCGCCAGCCATTTCTTCAAATTGGTGAACAAATAGTAGTCCGAGGGAGCCAAGTCTGGAGAATAGAGGGGATGTGAAACGAGATGGAATCCTATTTCCAACAATTTTGCGACCACAACTGCTGAGGTGTGTGCTGGTGCATTGCCGTGATGTAAAAGGAATTTTTTGCGGTCCAATCGCCGGCGTTATTCTTGCAGCTCGGTTTGCAAACGGTCCAATAACGATGAATAATATGCACCTGTAACAGTTTTACCTTTTTCCAGATAGTCGATGAGAATTATACCTTGCGAATCCCAAAAGACAGTCGCCATAACCTTTCCGGCCGAAGGAATGGTCTTCGCCTTTTTGGTGCAGATTCTCCCTTGGTAACCCATTGTTTAGATTGCTGTTTCATCTCAGGAGTATAGTAACGTATCCATGTTTCATCCACAGTGACGAAACGCCGCTGTAAGTCCTGCGGATTCTTCCTGAATAACTGCAAACCATCCTTGCAACACTTCACACGATTCTGTTTTTGGTCAAGCGTGAGCAATCGCGGGACCCATCTTGCAGATAGCTTTCTCATGACCAAATGCGTATACAATATATTATGTAACCGTTCATTCGAGGTGCCCACAGCACTAGCAATCTCACGCACCTTAACTCTTCTGTCATCCATCACCATATCACAATGATTTCTGGAGTCGTAACCTCCACAGGGTATCCAGAACGTTCAGCATCACTTGTGCTCATATGGCCACTCCGAAAATTTTTAAACCACTTATATACTGTTCTAATCGAAGTTGCAGAGTCACCGTAATGTTCATCAAGCTTCTCTTTAGTATCTTTTTATAAAATAATGTTTAATCACCATACGAAATTCTTTTTCGTCCATCTTTTGACAATCACTCGACTTCCTTGATTCACACGAATGCCAAACACAAAGAAATAGACCAATATGGCTGAAACTTGGTTGCTTTCTTTCCAAAGATGCTACTAACTAAACATGACCTCAATAAGCGCCAGTGGTGTCATCTCTCGGACTTTGCAAGGATTTTCAAACGCCCCTCGCAATTTCTGCTTTGTTAATGTGAAAAATCGAAATAGTGTTAGATATACTAATATGTGAGAAAATGAGTGGAAAATATATTTACGTAAAAAATTCTGCAACAACAATCTTCCAATTTATTTAGTTCAAACCAACCGTGACGACCTGATGTTAGATTTTCAGCTTCAAGAATCAGATCCCTAGACAAGTAGAATAGGAGCCATCTCAACATGAGAAGCTAAGTAAACTTGAAAGTTTACTGTAATCTTCGCTCCTCGCAATTTTCATAAAAGACTTTGCTTATTAATTACTTGGACTGGGCATTGTTAAATGTCGACAATAGGTGGAAGAAGTAAGCAGGAGGGAAGTTACAAACTCGTACAGAACTATGCGAACAGGTCGATCAGTTGTGGCATAATGTATTCCAGGACAGTATTCGCCATGTGTACGATCGATTGCCGCCCGTGGAGGCTGCACCACGTACTGATATAGGTGTTTCAGCATGTGTGGATACCTAGTAGCTCAGAAACATTTGTGCTATTGATCTGTAAATGTAATCATTTCGTGTACTCCATATGCATTGGTGCAACAATAATTCTTGAATGAACGGGAAACCTCTAACAGGGAGTACCAAAATTTTTTTTTGTTCCGTTAGTGTATATCTCGGACGTGCGCCTTCGCGCGTCGGCCACCTGCACAACAGATCCGTCAGGCGGGTCCCGGACCGTCGGACCATGCAGGGGCCTGCCTGTAGGCCGCCAGGTAGGTCACACCGACAGCCGCCAGGAGGCATCAGATACGTCGCTAAAGGTCGCAAAGTACACGGACTAGTTTATTGCACCTAGGGACGTGATTTAAAATATGTCGCAGAATATTTTTCGGCGGGCAGCCTATTTAAAGCCGCGCACAGACCACAGAAAGTATTCCACCTACTTACTGGCACCTATCCCATTCCTCACTACCCGATCCTTCACAACAACCATCCATTACTTGACGACCTGATCAAAGCCAATCACTTTGCAGCCTATCACTTCGACATCTTCCCTATCCCTGATGATCCTCACACTGACTACTCCCAATTCCCTACTGCCCACGAATGCACATATTCCACAGTCCCACTCATGGCTTCTAGCTTCCAGTACTTGGAAAACATTATCAGATACAGAATTAAACATCCCAAATACTACATAGAAAACGCAACACATCCTCTGGTCACCACCGTATTACCTATTGACACCGCAAAGAATGCCATATCTCCTTTCTCATCTACCTCGTCTAAAATCCTACATTTCCTCAAACCGAAAAATCCTCCCACTGATACCTCCTCGTGCTGCCCGATCTGCCTCACCTCCGTGTTTAGCAAGGTCTTTGAATCCATTCTCTCCCGACATAGTATCCACTGCCATCTGCATCAACACCATGTGCTGCCTATTACCCAATGTGACTCCTGTCCCTCCTCCTCTACTGATGATCAACTCCTGAACATCACCCATCTCCTATCCCAACATCTCAACAACCCTAAATCCACCATCTTTGTCTCCCTTCACCTAAAAAGCCATACGACTGCATATACTATTCCGGTCTCCGTTTCAAACTCCAGACTTATTCATTTTCAATCAACTATGTCCACCTTATTGCATCCTTCATATCCAGTCGCCAATCCAATGTCATTGTTGACAACACCTATTCCCGTACCTTACACTCCACTGCAGAATATTCCTTTCTCTCATCTCTCTTTTACCTCTCATCCACTGTAAATTTGCCGAGAAATCCCAAAAATCCCTCCAGATCCACCTCAGTCAGTTTACCTGCTGGTCTAACCAATGGCTCCTTAAGATTAACTCCTCCAAAACCCAGACAATAGTTATAGGACGCAGCACCCATACCTTCAGTTCCAACTACTTCTACTTTACCATTTACAACCTTCTTATCCGACAAACTAACACACTAAAATACTTTGGACTAACCTCTGACAGGCAGATAACGTGGAAACTTCACCTTCTAACCATCCAACAGAAAGCCCATAGTAGATTAAAATTACTAAAACTTCTAACTGGGTGAACATGGGAACTACACCCCTCCACCGTCCTTCACTCATAGAAATCACTGATCTGCCGCATCCCTTGCTATGAAAATGTTGCGTGGATGCCCACCCCACCCAAATTCTATAAGTCCAGACCTCCTAACGCCATGCTGTCCGCCTCTGCTTTCCATCCACACAATGATCCTTTACCAACTTATCAAATTCCCACCACACCTCACTCACACTGAACACCTCTGAATAACCTACACCATCTGCTAACTCGACTCCAACAATCCTACTGTGTCCCCTCTCCTTTCCAGTATTGGTGTACAGCCATGCCTCCAGCTACACGTACCACTAACCTCCACCTGTACACCCTCCACGTCCTCTCCCAAAGAAATTTCAACTGTTTCCCAGAACATGAACTCAGCCCAACATATATCCATCCTAACAACTCTGAATCCATTCCACCTTACACACCTCCATACCTCCAACCCCCAAATGCTCCCAACTCGTCCTCTCCCCATTCTACTTCTCCTCCTTTTCCCCTTCCCTGCCATCGCCCACCCTCTTTTTCTTTCAAATTTATAGATCACAATACCAACTACCCCTATCTCCTCCCCACAGCCACCCCTGTCTCATCGTCATCTCTTACAAGTTCTCAGTTCTCATCACCACCTCTCTCCTATCTCCCTCCACACCTACCTTTCTTTTCATCAACAATGTACCATCCCAGAGCAGGTCCATTTCCACTTTTAGTGAAAGTGTACAGTGCTCTGTTTTTAATGAGCATTGTCTTTCCTGTCTTGTTCAGTGTTTTCAAGTATTTCCTCCTCCAAGAGTTGAGTGTTCCTCAAGTATTTTTAACTGTGCTTTCTGTCCACATTTTTATCACTGTTTTTAAACAATTATGGAGACTGTATTATTTCTTACCTTCCCCCTTAACATAACCTTTTAAAGTAATTTTAAATTCGTGGTAAATATGTCTCTTTGTTTTGTGTTTAAGCATCTAAGTTTGAGAATAATGTCTACTGGCTGAACAGCAGGTTAAAGCCTCCCGCCCCCTTCCCACCATCCACGCATCGGGGTCCACTGCCGCTGTGTTGCCGCGTCCTCCTCCCGGAGCAATCACTATGCTCCGGACCACTACCAGATGACGTGTGGGCTACGACGCTTTGTCAACAGTCTGGATCTGCAAATTATACTGATTGTTGGCTTTGGTTGCACAAACTCTAAAACATCTCATCTATTGTGGACATTGACTCAGTGATTGATGTCTAACTCCAGAAAACATAATTGACATACTTCTATATTTTCTAAACTACGTTGACAGCCTAATTCGAGCTGCTTAAGTGCTTTTCAGTACCGGCTTTCCACCAGACTAGTTAGTGGAGGTATTAACTGTTGTTCTATTAGAAATGACGTTCTGCCGAGATTTATTTTGTTGTTTGGGTATTTAGCCAAAAGTGATTTGTTATTGAAATAATTGCGCCCTCAGCCAATTATGGTTTCTTATTTCGCCCTTCAGGTGTGGTCGCCACCACTAAAAATGAATTGGCCTTTACTGGCAGGAAATAAACTTTTGTTTCTTTATGTCCTGAGAATGGTTCTTGTCTGCTGACCGCGGATATAGCAGACAGTAAGTGTAGCATTTGTTGTGACGAAGAGTGCACACAAAAAAGTGAAAGCAGGCGACTGAAAAAGTTGTCAACCTTTACCCTGGTTGGTTGGTTGGTTGTTTTGGGGAAGGAGACCAAACAGCGAGGTCATCGGTCTCATCGTATTGGGGAAGGACGGGGAAGGAAGTCGGCCGTGCCCTTTCAATGGAACCATCCCGGTATTTGCCTGGAGATATTTAGGGAAATCACGGAAAACCTAAATCAGGATGGCCGGACGCGGGATTGAACCGTCGTCCTCCCGAATGCGAGTCCAGTGTCTAACCACTGCGCCACCTCGCTCGGTGACATTTACCCTGAAGTGTATTTGAGCACATATTAGAAAATGGGTAATTTCAAAGACGGTCTTGCTTGTTTGGAGCGAAGAAAAGCAAGCATTTTACTTCTCTTACCGATTGTTTTCGCGATAAATGGATGTCGCTAAAGTCTGATTTGGCTCTAGGCTACTGGGGATTATCAAAAGGCTGGAAAAAGCTAAAAGGAAAAGTGATTGAATATAAAAACAGCGCTGACCACAATACGTCGCACTCAGAATCACGCAAATTAAAAAATGTCCTAAACAGTAGTACAGCCACAGAAAATCTTTTAGACCAAAACATTGTAAGAGAAAAACAGTACTGAAGAGAAGTACTGTAGCGCATAATCTAAGTGATCCCTTTTCTCGTGGAAAGAGGTTTAGCTTTGAGAGGTGAGGATGACTTAGCCGGAGATCGTCGCATGACAGTTTTTTGGCGTCTAAGGAGTTTTTGGCGAAGTTTGATCCAGCTGTGAAAGGACATTTAAGAAAAGTTGAAGAGACGCAACAAAGATGAAAGCGCATGGTTCATTCGCTCTATCAAACGGTGTTCAGAACGGATTTATTGATATAGTAGGGCATTTTAGTCGCCAAATTATTTTAACAGAGGTAAAACGTCACAGATACTTTTCTTGTAGGGTAGATGCGACTCCCGATGAAGCCCAAACAGAGTAAAATGTTTTCATACTGCACTATGTTGCCGTCGTGAAGAAAATCTATACAGAATTAGTGTTCTCTGCTTTATTGACTGTGACAAAAAGGCTGGTTAGTCGATCACTGAAATGATTCACGATTTGCTTGTAGATTTCAGACGTATTACAACGGAAGCTATATGAGTGACATCAGGGAGCTCAAGCGCCTATATTAAAAGAAAGTAAGCTGTCAATTTTTCTCCTCACGGTGATCATTAATTAAATCTTTGTGGTGTCCATGCTGCGGAGAGTTGCGCGAATGTAGTCCGTTTTTGGAATTTTCTCTAAAACACATAATTTTTTATTGGTTAGTTAGTTTCATGTTCCACAGATCATTTTTCACGATAGATTATGATGTGGAAGTGTCATTTTGCATTCACATCTCAAATTAATTTGTGCCATGTTTACATTTTGAACATTTCTCAGTGTTTCTTTCCAAAAAGAGGAAACATGTATACAGATGTGAGTTAGCAAGTCTAACCAACCACCTTTTACACATTAAAGTAACAGAAATGCTTCTACGGAATAGTTGGAGTTGTTAAGGATAAACTTCCTTAGTTTGTGTTCAAATTTTACTTCGCTGTCTGTCAGACATTTTGTATCACTAGGTAAGTGATCAAAACTTTTTGTTGCAGCATTGTGCATACTATTGTGCTAAAGACAACCTTAATGTGTAGTAATGAATGTAATTTTTCCTTCTGGTATTGTAATTGTGTACAGCATTGTTCTTTTTGAACTGCAGTAGATTATTTAAGCGAACTTCACGAGGGAATAAATGTAATGTGGAGCAGTAGTCACAATGCTACCCAATGAAGACTGTCTTTAAGATGAGTTATCCCAAAACATTATTCCATGTGACATTACTGAATGAAAACATGCAAAGGTGTCACCTTACTGATTCGACTCTGTCCAAGATTTGCAATGATTCTAAGTGCAAATCGGGCTGGACTAAGTTTTTTTGAGGAGTTTCAAAATGTGCTATTTTCAGTTTAAATCCTCATCAATATGGACATTTTAAGTTTCCACCCTATTTAATATTTCCTCGCCATTTGTTACATTTATTAGTGGTGTAGTACCCATAGATGTGCAGAACTGAATATTTTGTGTCTTTTTAAAACTGAGGGTCAGACCTTTTGCAGAAAAATCAGTCAATGATACTTTTTAAGAACATTGTTTAGCATTTTTGTCTTTTTTGTATGTATGCTTGGTTTGATTAGAATGGTAGCGTCATTTACAAAAAGAACTAATTCTGCCTCTTGTATATTAGACAGAAGATCGTATTATATATATATATATATATATATATATATATATATATATATATATATATATATATGGAACAATAATGTGTCTACGTTTGAACCTTGGGGAACCCTATACGCGATTTTTACCCAGTCAGCATTATGTCCCCAGACTATATTGGTTGAGTTACTAAGTACAAATATTCATATTCTTACGGTTAGATATGAGATTATGAATTGATTGGCCATCCCATCAATCCCATAAAACTATTTATGTAGGAGAACGCTGGGATTCACACATTTCCAAAAGATGGAAAGTCTTAAAAGAAAGTATCTTTTCAAGCGGTATATGGTCTGCGCGGATAGATGTCGCGCGTCGATTTGCTAATCGTTTGTCAGGATTGCAAAGGATTGTGGAACTTGCTTTTAACTTTTCTGCAGAGACACGTACTGAACTACCGATCAATCAGAAGTACCTGAAATCACTTCAGTGTGTCTTGATGTCCTAAGTGTGATATAATAAATCTACAACAAACATACGTAACGTAACGTTGTGCTTCAAGCAAGGGAAGCCACAATAGATGATGAAAGTACCAATATTACAGGTGGTGGAGTTAAATTGAGAAATAGTTGGGACACTACTTAAGCAGAAAGTTGCACGTTAGGAGAAGGTATTGAATATACTGACTTGCGTGACAGAGAAACTAAAGGCAATATAATACCCTTTGTAGATGAAACACCAAAAGAAGATTTAAATCAGAGCCCAGAGAACAGATTCAAACTAATTGTTTTCAATGTTATTCTAAAAACAGTTTTAGGAAACTTAATTGTAAGGTTTGCTGCCCCATACAATGTGATGGACATAATTGATTACTCAAGGAACTACATAATCCTAGACGATTCTGCAGTATCAGAGTGTGTAGGAAATGTGGAATCTTTGTACAGCTTAGACGTTAATGAGCAGGATTTGAAAGAAGAATTTTTGCAGTTAAAACAGGTTAACGCACTTAATTTTGGCTCTGAGACACTTCGCTCTCTACGCCATTTAAATGCGTTTCATAGGTACAATTTCAATAACATATTTCCCACTACAGTTATGGTATTACAAATTTTCTGCACTTTGTCTGTTGCCACTGCCCAGGCAAAGCGGTCATTCAGCGTTCTTGCAAGAGTTTTTCGGCGTTTATAACGTGGGTAATTTAAGACTAGGTTGCGTCAATCGAACTAGCAACAAAAACGAAATGTGTTCAAGAAGTACGATTTAGAAAAATTAAACTGCGATTTCAAGGAGAGACTACACACTATTGAAGAAGTAGGTGTCTCGTTTTAAAAAAAAGTGTACCATTATCTATACTTGCCAATGTGAGTTGGGGAACATGCACTGGACATTACGGCAAAGAGGAACAATGCCTCGCAGACACCAGTGGCTGCTTACTATCGTCGGTTGCATCGTGAGCTAACAGTCTTGCACAAAATCTTCTGAGCTGCATAGAGATTAACGCGCTCCTTCGCAGAAATATTTTTACAAGGTTTTGCTTTTACTTGTGGGTCACAAAGTGAAATAAATGGTCTTTGCATTCACGTAAGTGTGATACTTCTAGTATATAAATGACAAAATTGTTATGAGTCTACGTCCATTGTCACTAATTCATTTAATTTCCCTTTCTGATCGCTTTTATTTTGTTTGTGATTACACACCTTTATGCATTTTAGCCTGAGCCGTCATCAGAATATGTCACACAATAAAGAGAAAAAGTACTTTTCTACAGACACAGATACTTTTAGCGTACACGTGAAATGTTTAAAAAATAGCAATGAATGGGGGGCAAACTCCGACTTCGTGTTCTCATTGCAAGACGTTAGCCGTAGGCTATGAGCACACACAGCACCAGAATATTTAGAACGGAAAACAACACTTCCTCAAGAAACGTCCACGTTTTCCAGTGTCACCTGTTCGTGCAGACTGTAGGTCTAAGATTCTGAGATGCGGCTATGTTTATTGCCGCCTGAAGTGAACAATTCTGACTCAGTCTGTGCGGCGGCCGGACAGTAGCCAGGTTTACGTCAGAGACAGTACCTTTCCGTTTAACGACGTGAAAAATAACGAAACTTGCTTGATAACGCAGTATGTTAAGTAGGCTCTATTCAGTACTTATGACTGGAACTTCAATGACTTTTACATACAAAAGAGTAATGTAATTCATAGGAAAACCAGTGAAAAATAAAACACTTTGGCATTTCAACCCTTTATTAACATCACCATTTCCTTAAAGTAGTTAAGCAGTTAGTGTGGAGACTACGCTCCCAAAGATATATTTCTGAATGAATACCTAAGAGAGAACTTTCTCTAAGTTTCTTCAGAATAAGTCAATATTTCTTGCTGACAGAAGCAGCTGCAGAGACAGGATTTCAGAAAGAAGTTCCAAACTTCCTAAACATTTATCGACATTGAAATCCTTATAGCCATTACAGCGTTGGCTGCACTTCTCAGATCATCTCCATTCCAGAAGATCGGTTCATTACCCCATTACAGGTATCCGGCATGATGTGTTTGACCTGCAAGCACAATACAGGTGATTTAGACAACTTACACTACAATTTCACACAACGAATTTATACCCCTTTAAGGTTTGCGTCTTCGTCTTCTCTGCTACTGCTTTCATGCATTAACTATCCTGAAGTGGTAGTGCAGAAGACGCACCTCGCATTTCCAGTGCTTGACTAGCAGTAAACACTCCACACGCCATCATCATTAATCTAGCTATCGCTTGCATCATTCGATTTTTCGTTAATTCCTTTGCACGCCCATTGTATAACAGTACTGCACTCTGTTCCTGATATTGTCCTCCCGGATAGCTAAATGGTCAGCGTGACGGACTTCCGTCCTAAGGGGTCCGAGTTCGATTTCCGGTTGGGTTGGGGTATTCTCCGCTACGGGATTGGGTGTTGTGTTATCTTCATCATCATTTCATTCCCATCCGGC
Organism: Schistocerca serialis cubense; assembly: GCF_023864345.2. NCBI lineage: Eukaryota > Metazoa > Arthropoda > Insecta > Orthoptera > Acrididae > Schistocerca > Schistocerca serialis. The sequence goes on from NC_064640.1 coordinate 395,682,809, forward strand.
GCGCAGGTCGTCCAATGTGGCGTCGAATGTAATAAGGCCTGCTCCAAGGCGGCCGGACCTGCCCCATAAGGGGCCTCCCGGCCAATGACGCCAAACGCTCATTTTTTTTCGTGAAATTTCAGACACTTTTCTGTGCCAGTCAATGAGAAAATTCCCCACTAAAACTTGCGGATCTGCTCACGATTTCTACAGAAATTGCAGCACGCCTATCCTCTGCAACTACCAACTCGGTACGAACAAACTGGTGCCTCATTCGGGAGGACGACGGTTCAATCCCGCTTCCAGCCATCATGATTTAGGTTTCCCGTGATTTCTCTAAATTTCTCCAGGCAAATTCCGGGATGGTTCCTTTGAAACGGCACGGCCGATTTCCTTCCCCGTCTTTCCCTAATCCGATGAGACCAATGACCTCGCTGTCTGGTCTCCTTCCCCAAAAACAACCCAACCCAACAAACTGGTACTGTCACAACCGTCAAGTATGAAAATGGAAAGTGCGTCTTATTTCTTACCCACGTCAATTCTACTAGCTTTATCATATGGTATCGATACCAGTAACTCTTGCCAGAGAAGTCTAGTATCTTGAGTGCTGCAGACTTTTCCGCAAGGGCATTTTGAGATGTCCAGCACCTCTGCCCCTCCACCTTAAATAAAGTGCTCTCTGAAGTACACCTCCTCCACTCGCCATTTTAAAATCGGATTCGGGTCCCAGACACTGCAATAGTAAGACTTGCTGTTCCTTCAGAACAGCCGTGCGGGGTAGCCGTGCGGTCTTACGCGTCTTATCACGGTCCGTGCGGCTTCCCCCGTCGGTGTTTCGAGTTCTCCCTCGAGTGTGGGTGTGTGTGTGTGTGTCGTCCTTAGCGTAAATTAGTTTAAGTTAGATTAAGTAGTGTGTAAGCTTAGGGACCGATGACCTCAGCAGTTTGGTCCCATAAGACCCTACCACAAATTTCCAATTTTTCTTCAGAAGACAGCTTAAGGTACCTTTCTTTCGGTCAGATCGGTCAGATGTTGATTAAGTATGAGGCAATAACTTCACTCGGGTCTTAGAACATTCTGGAATGGTTTTCTTTCATTTTATTGAATTTGTTTTACTTAATTTCATGAGAAATGTGTGGTCAGGCAACTTGGCTTTCTTCATGTCAGAACTGAGCATTTGCCGTCAGCAATGGCCTCTCTTGTGATTAACTATATTCCGTGATTTGCTTGGTGATGGTGTACTACATCACATTTACCAAAGTTGTGTTGCGATCTGAATAATTTCCCACGTTCCAATCAGTTTTAGGTTTTTTCATGTGATGAGCCACGTGTGGAATAGTAACAGTCAGCTTGCTTTATTCGTACGAGTTTATTTCCTTCAGAAATCACTTGCGTACTAGTAACATTACTAAGCGAATCAGTTCACGCAGCTCTGGAGTTTATTTTCAGAGTCTGAGGCATGACATTCTGTGCAGAGTCATATCCATGTGTAACTGACTTCGAGATTACAAGTGCAAGATATTCCATTATGCAGGACATTTAATGTGATGCAAAATAAACCCGATTTTGAGTGGATTTTCTTGGAATTTATCAACTTCAGTGGGAAAGCTCTGATTCTGTCCTTGAGACCTCTCCCACTCATTAACGTTGTCACAGTGATGGTGGAATGTAAAGTTTCATTCATGTATTGAATTATGTGTGGGTTTTATAAATTAATTGATGCACGATTACCTTCCGTTTCACTTAACTGCCAATCCTTATCTTGTTCCCACTTTAAAGTTCATACGCAAGTTCCTCTCCGTGATTAGTCATTCCAAAAAAATGGCTCTGAGCAGTATGGGACTTAACATCTGAGTCATCAGTCCCCTAGACTTAGAGCTACTTTAATCTAACTAACCTAAGGACATCACACACATCCATGCCCGAGGCAGGATTCGAACCTGCGACCGTAGCGGTCACGCGGTTCCAGACTGAAGCGCCTAGAACCGCACGGCCACACCGGCCGGCCTAGTCATTCCACATGCAGTCATTATGTTTAAGGGGTTGTAATGTCATTTATGTTTCAGAATTACCTTGTGTATTTGAATTAATAAAAAAAGTTGCTCAGATGGAATGTGTAGTCCAACTGGATCGTAGTGAACGTTACCATTGTGCCATTTTTGTTTGAAGTTTTATCTTAATTCAATCTCATTTCGTCGACCTTGCACACACAGGAGACATTTTATCGTTATCGATATATTCAAATTATGTTCACCATATGTTGCACATGCAGTATCTGTACACCAATTAATGGACATTAATATGGGGTGTGTCCACCCTTAGCCTTTATGATGGCTTGAACTGTTCTGGGGACACATTCAATGAGGTTTCTGAATATTTGTGGAGGAATTGCAGCTCATTATTTCTCAACAGCCGAAACCAGAGAAGACAGTTGACGTTGCACACTGGGGTCTCGAGTGAAGTCGACGTTCTGACTCATATCAAAAATGTTGTATTGAGTTCAGGTCGGGTCTATGGACAGCCTAGCGACTGCTCTTGCATTACAGGAGGAAGATAAAGAGCGAAATAACGCCCGAGACATGGCGTTCGGAAGCGGAATTTCAAACACTTTACAAAGGAATGAAGAAAGAGGAATCAGAATTTTATACCCACTTGAGAAGACGAAAGCGCTGTTTAATTTATGCAGTAATTTTGGACAATAAAAACTAAAAGCAATACCGTTCTATGAGCTATCATTACATCTTGCTAAAGACTGATTGTTTTAGGTGAGTTTGCCTGCACATCCTACTCATGTTTCTGTATGTCAGGTATTTTTATCCCCTTTCAAGGTTTCTAGCTTTTTTTAAATACTGTCTTTGACTGTTAAATGTTTAATGTCTTCCTGGACTGAAGAACATTGTATCGAGACCATATAAATCTTGACTCCTGATATTCATAAGAACTTTTTTCATATTCAATGTAGAGAGCTACTAAATTATTTACCAGACTTGCATATACACTGTATGATCAAATGTTCCCCGACACATGACTGAAAATGACTTACAAGTTCGTGGCGCCCTCCATCGGTATCGCTGGAATTCAATATGGTGATGGCCTACCCTTAGCCTTGATAGCTTCCACTCTCGCAGGCATGCGTTCAGTGTGGTGCTGGAAGGTTTCTTCAGGAATAGCAGCCCATTCGTCACGGAGTGCTACACTGAGGAAAGGTATCGAGGTCGGTCGGTGAGGCCTGGCACGAAGTTGGCGTTCCAGAACATTCCAAAGGTGTTCTATAGGATTCAGGTCAGGACACTGTGCAGGTCAGTCCTTTACACGGATGTTAATGTCGTGTAGCCACTCCGCAACAGGACGTGTATTATGAACAGGTGGTCGATTGTGTGGAAGGATGTAATCGCCATCCCCGAATTGCTCTTCAACAATGGGAAGCAAGATGGTGTTTGAAACACCAATGTAAGTCTCTGTTGTGATAATACCACGTAAAACAACAAGGTGTGAAAGCCCCTCCATGAAAAACACGACCACACCATGAGACCACCGCCTCCGAATTCTACTTTTGGCACTACACACGCTGGCAGATGTTCACCGGTCATCCGGCATATCCACACCCTCCCATCGGATCGCCACATTGTGTACCGTGATTCGTCACTCCACTCAACGTTTTTCCACTGTTCAATCGTCCAATGTTTACGCTCCTTACACCAAGCGAGGCGTCGTTTGGTATTTACCGGCGTGATGTGTGGCTTATGAGCAGCCGCTCGACCATGAAATCCAAGTTTTCTCACCTCACGCCCAACTGTGGATCCTGATGCAGTTTGGAATTCCTATGTGATGGTCTGGATAGATGTCTGCTATTACACATTACGACCCTCTTCAACTGTCGGCGGTTTTTGTCAGTCGACAAACGAGGTCGGTCTGTACAGTTTTGTGTTGTACGTGTCCCTTCACGTTTACACTTCAGTATCACATCGGAAACAGTGGACCTAGGGATGTTTAGGAGGGTGGAAATCTCGCGTACAGACGTATGACGCTAGTGACACCCAATCACCTCACCACTTACGAAGTCCCTTAGTTCCGCGGAGCGCCCCATTCTGCGCTCTCACAATATCTAATGACTCCTCAGGTCGCTGATATGCAGTACTGGCAGTAGGTGACAGCACAATGCACCTAATATGAAAAACTTATGTTTTTGGGGGTGTTCGGATATTTTTGATCACATGATGATGATGAAGATGATGAGGTCCCATACTCCGAGGAGAGAAGGGAAGATGCGGAGACCCGCACCGCCGACTAGGCAAGGTCCTAGCGGAGGTGGTTTTTGATCACAGTGTAGCTATGAAATTCCCCCAGTCCACTGCACTATTATTTTCTGCTCACAGAATTAACTTTGGGGCTGAATTTAGAAAATAACGTATGCGCAAAGCAGCAATTACAATACATGTTTAATAAAATATTTAAGAGAAAAAACCGCAACTCAAACATGCATTAAAAAGATTTATTATTAATAATCGGAAACTAATTTATAAAGGGTGAATCACCTAAAACTGCACCGCAGATATTGAGATGGAAAGCGCTACTGATTGGATTGAATGGATTGGTTGTTAGGCGCTTGTATTTTTAGCCAGTCAACAGATTGTACTTTTCTGCAAGCATACCGTTTTTTTTTTTAATGGAACAATGCGTACTGACATTAACAAACTAAAAGTAGGGCAGATTAGAATATCAGTGGTGTGTGTTGCAGGATTCTCGTGCGAGTCCTTTACGACATATCGTATTTCAAAAAGTGTTCTCACCGATACTTGTCTGTGCCACTCGACCTGCATAGTTGCTCATAGGCCCATGTCTTACATAAGGAACACTAAACGCTGACAAGTATCGCAGCCTCCGAACAGACGATCTTCCACGGATGCTAGAAGACGTTCGTCTGCAGACTAGGAGGAACCTGTGGTACCAGCACGATGGCCGTCCAGCCTATAGTGAACGAAGTACTACAACATGTCTTCACGAATTGTTTCCAAAACGTTGGATTGAACGCAGAGGACCTGTACCTTGTCCAGCCAGTTCTCCGGATTTGACGCCTGTAGACGTTACTCTGTGCGGAAATCTGAAAGACGCTGTCTACAAGGACATACCAATTGCACCCCATGATATGCAACGACGCATTACTGCAGCCTGTTAGGACATCTCCGCTCAAATGCTAGCACGTGTGCAGCAGTAGTTCCTTACCAGACTGGAAGCTCCATTTAAAAAAGTTTATGTTTGCATAAAAATATACACTTTCTAACTATTATTACAATCTGTTGATTGGCCAACAATACAAACCCCTGACTGCCAATTCTTTCTGTGAAAGCCGTATATGAATAGCGCTTTCCATTTCCGCAATGTTTGAGGTGCAAGTTTCAGGTAATTCACCCTATGTAACTGAAATTGAGATAATATGGAGTTCCGTACAATGGCTTCATCCTCTTTCAAATAAGCCTTGTAATCACCTAATACTCTCAATCTTTGGCAGACAGCTGCGCGAGTGTTGATCATCTCTTAAGAGTAGCAGCCATTGCAGCAACAGACAGACCACAACGGGGCACTCTTACCTTTGCTCCATTGCCCTTTTTAACAATTCAGTAGACGTAGATGGAATAGAGTTCATCATCCTCTTTCTTCACGTGGTACTTGGAGACTGTAAGACCACGCCAGATGGAAGGTTGTGATGTAACTGTGACGAATTCGGTGAATATGGGTCTCCACCAACACACAGAGTTTCATCGCTAGCCTCACCTGTCAGTTTTGTAGTTCTGTATCATTGCTGTACTCTTTTTAATCAGTTTCCGAAACTGGTGACACCCTGCGCACTTTGAATTTGCAATCTGAAAGAACAACAAATGGCTTTAATTTTATTCACAGATCTGTACACATGCACATTTAAAGACAAGAGGAGATGAAACTTCCTGTCAGATTAAAACTGTGTGTCGGACCGAGACTCGAACTTGGGACATTTGCCTTTCGCGGGCAAGTGCTCTACCAACTGAGCTACCCAAGCACGGTAGAGCACTTGCCCGCGAAAGGCAAAGATCCCGAGTTCGAGTCTCGGTCCGGCACACAGTTTTAATCTGCCAGGAAGTTTCATATCAGCGCACACTGCGCTGCAGAGTGAAAATCTCATTCTGGAAACAAGAGGAGATGTTGTATAACTACAGAATGTTTCTGATTACAGATTAATAAAGATTTACTGTTTTTAGACCAGTGGTTCCTGTAAAAACGTGAAAGAACAAGACGACTGATAATTTTAAATATTAGCTACAGTATTATTTGTATACGTACAATATAAGAAAGGCTAAAATACTTTTCAAAATTACAATGTGTCACGTGACAATAAAACAAATCCAAAACAATACAGGTCAGAAAACTGTTGCATTTTCAACATAGACACTGTATCTCTAAATATGTATTGCAAGTCGTGACGTTTATAACACCATTTCTTGAAATTTGCTAGTCCCCTGCAACCTGTGATTGATAGCAAACTACTTACTACTTCCAGTTTCCACCTCGGTCACTACCTGCTGCGCAACTGTGAAAGAAGTTTCGGAGACTATAACTGACGGTATGATGTCTGTTGTAACATTTTCTTTACCTCAGGACTAGACGCGAATTTCAAAAGATGCCTCAATTTTATAACACACAGAATTTTCGAATGTGCTGATTCGATTGGGAGTTTCACTGCTGTGGACATTGGATACACCGCAGAAAGAGTGGCAGAGGGATCAATGCAAGCCCGAAATTAGGCCAAAATACTGTAAGCAGATAACCTGAAAATTGCCAAAGAGAAGAATCTATCAATCACACCACGTGTATTTATTTGGGCCGAGGCTTTCACGTTAAAAATTTATCTGCTGCGTCTGTATCCCAAATCCCAAAAGACACTGTAAAACAAATTTTCATTGCTCTGCAGGACAAGAAGTGTTTCTGTATATGCTTCCGGACAAATGATAAAAAACTTTAGATTATTACTCTGTAGAATGCATGTTATGCAAGAAAACTTAGAATTATAATGAGAAAATGTATTTTTCATCATTTACATAAAGGACGATGCAGTAAATAAATGAGATCAAATCAAAAGTATACAGATTTTTCCAAGGCAGAATCTACGTGGGCCTGCATGGTTCATATCAACAAGTTTTTGTAAGAATTGGCATTTTAAATGCAATTTAAAATTTTGTATTTTTTCTTGTCAGAGCATCCAGTTTCTTCTTATTTTATTACATAACGCCACTATCCTCCTTACAGTTCAATAGCTATTGTTCCTCATACCATACACCTTGTCTTAACACTTCAGTCAGCAATTAGTCGCTCATAGTTTGATATACGTGGTGAACGTTAATAAAACCGACAGACTGCAGGGACTAACTACTGACTGGAAATGGAGGAAAAAAGGTCATATAGACATTTGTCCGAAAATGTATCGTTGCTACGGTAGATGGTGCTGACGAATAAATGTTCCTCTGACCACGTGCCGGGTGTTCCTTGTGTGTTGCAGGCTGTGTGATTGACGCAGCGTACTGCAAGCACCGGAATCGTTCGGTATTGGTATCGGAAATAAACCACGATGATGATTGTGCACTGCTAAGCAGATGGAAATGGTCGAGAGGCCGAACGGCTATACCAAGACAAGTACATCCACAAACACCTACCACATCACAACATTTCAAGCGCTTTTTGGGCGTTTGTAAGATCACGGGTCCTTTCAGATAGACGACATTGCAGGGAGGAAGCGGACTGTGCGTGCACCAGATTTAGAGGACCGGGTTCTGCCTGGCGATAGTTTCCATCTGCTTGACCGTACACAAACTCCATCTCGGCTTGTTCCCGACATGAATACAGGACCATTCTGCTGCTTACAGAACGCTGCGTCAATCACACAACCTGCAACACACGGCACGTGGTTTGTTGCTGTCCCAAGCTATTTATCGTTAGCGTGTCATCAGACAGCAATGAATCTCTTCGCCGTACGTTACATTTTCTCATATTTACCATTAGAGAGAACTGTCAGCATCTGTTGTTGCCACCTTCCTATAGGTAGCAGCATCGTCCGAGAACAGCCCTAAGCTGTTGCGTCATTCTCATCCTCCTCATCCTCCAGTCCAAAGACAGTTTCGATGCAGCTCTCTTCGCTAGTTTATCCTGTGCAAGCCTCATCATCTCTGCATAAAAACTGCAATCTCTGTCTATTCGAGCATACATCTGACTTCATACCTCACACTTCCCTTCATTAGCAATTTGTTGTCCCTCAGAATGTGTCCCATCAATCAATCCATCCCTTTTTTAGTTAAGCTGTACCATAAATTTCCTTCCTCCTCAATTCGATTTGATTCAGTGCCTCTACATTAGTTGTCAGATTCACGCACCTAATCCTCAGTATTCTTCTGCAGCACAGCATTTCAAACATTTGGAGTCTCTTGTGGCCTCTACTGCTCATCGTTCACGATTCTCTTCGTACAAGGCTACACTCCAAACAACTATCTTCAGAAAAGACTGACTAACACCTAAATTTATATTCAATGTTAAACATTTCTTTTCAGAAACTCTTTTGGTTGTCACTGCCTGTCCGCATTCTATCTCTTCTTTACTTCTTCCATCGTAGGCTATTTTGGTGTCTAAATACAAAAATTGTCCTTTTATTTGTGTCTCATTTCCTTTGCACTCCCTCCAGGGCTGCTCCCTCCCCACTCTCCCTCTCTCCTGCCCCTTGGTGTGCCACCTGCTGCCCCTTGCTGCCCTTCTAATTTCACTACAGTTACTTCGTTGTGATTTGGTTCTCAACATGTCTGTAACATAAGTGCAGTGTGTGTTCAGTGCCATCGTCCCGCGCAGCTCTCATTACTGTGAACGCCGTTTCTTATTGTGCTATTTGTGTCATCAGTATTTATGTGCTACATCTTCATCGAGTGTCATTTTAATTATATGTGGATTTTATGTAAGCATGCCTTGTGGAACTAACCCATTTTTTGAATCTTTAACTCCTATTGTTTCCCCTTCTCGTCTATAAACATCTTTTATCCCCGTATTTTATGTATGTACCATTTTCCCGTGTTGTTTTATGTAGTATCTTGGCTGAAGAGCGGCGAATTTTGCTGCTTCCTGCCCACATGGGGCAGGGGTATGAAATAACAATAAAGGAAAAATAAACAGATGCAGTAGGACAGAGGGTTGCTGTTCTAAAATTATTTTCATCTAGCTTTCTGTTCCTCCCAGCAGCAGCTATTCACGTGTAGATTGACAGGAGGCTACCCCTGTATTGCTTGTTTCCTGTCATTTTCTATATAGGACTGTTAGCTCGACTGGCTGGAGCAACTCTACAGTGCTAGACTATTAGCGAAAATATCCATCAGTTATTAACGAAACTGGATTGAGCTACTGTTTAGTACTCAACTGCAGCTCAAATTGTTTAAATAAACAATGCATACAAAATAAGGTCTTACGTCTGCTCTGTCTGGCAGCCCAGCACAACCTGAGTCCTTTTCCCGCCGATTTCCAGATGGGGGAGGGGAGCAATGTGTACAAAATAAAGACTTTTGTCCATCCTATCTGGCTGTCCAGCTCAGACTGAGTCTGTGTCTCGCCAGTTTCCAGATGGGGGAGGCGAGAGGAGGGGGGGTCAGGTTAGTATAGCCCAATTGACCTATTTTCCCGCCAAAATTTGAACTTCCCACGATGACATCACTGCAATGTTGCCATATCTATGGGCGCCAATTTGAATAAATTAGGCAACAATGCAGAGTAGGGCTGCACCCCTTTGTCCCACCACTGACAAGATGACGGAAATATATAAAAGATAAAGAAGAATGTAGAAAAGGAAGTTACACTGTATGTTTCGCAATGCCTGTTACAGGCTTCTAGGGGTTGTAAAAGAGATTTAATAGATATAGTTTAGGTAAGGAGCTCACTACGGAAATGCATCATTTGAATGTAGAAGTAGCTTGTAGATCAAACAATTTTTAAATCTCCCACGTCACAGTACGCACATAAACTGAGAAGAGGGCACCGTAATCTCTCCTTGTGATCATTATGACATCACACACCGTTTTCGCTGAGCACAAAAACTGATACGAAAAACTAGTACGTTGATAACTCGGAGAGTTGACTGGTGCTCCACGGACGCGCTGCACACATTGAGTGACAACGTCCTTCACCACGCGGGAGAGAACCCCACGACGGCTATTCATAACACTGCCCATACTGTGCGCTCCTGTAAAACACACACGTCAGAGCTTATTGTTTCCGCTGGGTGCATACCGTGAAGCTAGAGATTTCACGTCGGGTTTTCAAATTTGTTTTACAAGTAAGTGGTACATTTCCGAACATGGTTTCCTTATCAGAACTTTTATCTACTAAGTCATCTCTACAACTCCTAGAAGCCTGTAATAGAAACTGTGAAAAACGCTGTGTAGGTGCAATATTATACACTCCGTTCACAGGCTAGTCACTAACATGCACAAGAATAAGGAGCACACTGATTAGAGATGAAATTTGGAAATTTGTGGTAAGTTCTATGGGACCAAACTGCTGAGGTCATCGGTCCCTAGGACTTAATCTACTTAATCTAACTTAAACTTACGCTAATGACAACACACACACACACACACACACACACACACACACACACACGCCCAAGGGAGGGCTCGAACCTCCGACGAGGGAGCCACGCGAACCGTGGCAAGGCGCCTTAGACCGCACGGCTACCCCGCGAGGCGATTAGAGATGAAAAAGATTGTAGAAGCAGGAAGCAAAATTAAAATATGGAAACATTACTTCCGGAAACTTTATAGTTTCCGAGAAGAAAAGAATCCAGTTGACACTGGGGACAGAGAGCAAGAATGGGAGAGGGATATTCAATCTCTATCTCTGAGTTTCAAAAAGCTCTGCACAGACTCCAAAGAAACAAGTAACCTGCAGAATAAGAATTATACAAGCCTGTGATCTGAATTTACGTAAAAGGAAAGTTTCACTAGATTTTTACTTTATCAAAGGATGAAAAGAAGAATTGAAAGTACATTAGGAGAGGACCAGTTTGGTTTTAAGGTAAGTAGGAGCACTGGAGAAGCAATCTCACCACTGCCGTTGCTAATAACGGGAAAACTGGAGACACATAAGGAAAAGTATGTTATATTCTTAGATTTAGAGAAGGCGAGTAATAATGTGGAACTGAATAAAATAGTTTTATCCTTAGGCTATCCACTAGATACAAGCGCAATAAATTATTTTTATACCAAGCAGTATCGACAAGTCAGAATGAATGGAGCAAAACAGGAGGCTAAAATTACACATGAGCCACAGCTGCTCATTGTCACTACCGTTCTTTCATTTGTATTTTGATGGCCCAATAAGTGAAGTGGAGGGCTACATCGATAGGAAAGCTTTTTTCACGGACAGAGAATCTGCATGATAGCCATCGCTGATTACATAGTAGCCGTTAAAGAAAGGAAACAGGAATTGAGGTTGGCTCTTCATGAAGTGGAGCACGTGCTAGCTGATGGCTGCAATGCACACAACAACAACAACGAGGCAGAGGTAGTGTAGTGTGCCGTAGGTGGATAAACTGGATAGCTAAAAGAGAAACTTTAAGAGATTGATGGATTTAACTATCCTCTACTTAGGGTAGTCAAAGAAGATATAGTATCAAGGACTGCACGTAGCAAAGAGGTTCTGTAAAAAGAAATAGCTCTTAACAACCAAAAGTAAAAACCTAGGAATCACAAAGAGATCCCTGAAAAGCTCAGTTTTGTACGAATGCGAACTACATACAGAGGGGAAGATAGAAATGACGATTTTTAAATGTGGTATCACAGGAGACTGTTGATGATCAGAGGAACTGATCAAGTGAGGAGGATAGATGTCTTGCAATGAGACAACGATAAAAAATGTCTGATGGGGAGCATAATGAATCAAAGAGAGAATTATTGGCAACATAGAGTAGTTGCTGAAAACTGTAGATATAGGCATAGCAGAAAAGAGTACTACGGAGACAGACCTAAATGTGAGTACCTGAAGGTCGGGTGGTATAGGACAGGATTTCATCGACCAAGAGCTGTATCTAACCGCTAGCTACGCAATTTTGAATCAAAGCAGCAGTGAGTTTCTGAGTGGCAAAAGTTATGTTTCTTGTGGATTTCTCGGTGCACGAGCGTAACTGCAGAGTAACCAATTTTGATTCCATAGGAACAGTTGTGTGCATAGACTGTAGAATATTTCAAAAAAAGTAATTCAGCAATCATTCGCAAATCCAATCTCTATTTTTATTGCAGATCTAGATTTCAGCTATTGAATAGCTGTCTCCAGTGCGTCTAAATCGAGTTACATAGACTAGTTAAGCTTTTGGCCACCCATGTCAAAATACGACTAAGACGTCCACGACCAGATTCCAAGTTAGAACGATAACTGAATTCCTTTTTCGTAACTTCAGAGTTTTGTGTTTCGTTTGCAAATATTACATTTTATTGTAACCTTAAAAAATATTGATATTATTCTCTAAATTGTAAGCCGTGGAAAATTTTCTTTCTCTGGTAAATACGGAGGACTCCGGCTTTAAATGAGATTAAAATAACACGAACAGGGTCGTAGAAAATGTACCACTTCTTGAAATGACCATCAAGAAAGTGCGTGAGGAACATGCAGTTCTAACAACTACATTACGTAATAGACTTAAACCTTTATGGGAAACCGAAATGTACCCTTGTGTTTAGGAAACGACGTTTTTAACCAGTACATTCAGTGATCAATGGGAAATAATATTGTATGATTACATTAAAAATTTAGATATCCAGCGTATGCTTTTGAGTAAAGATGATATTTGAAATGTAGTGGACAAATATAGGGGGAGCGGTATTGGAAGAAGTGCGCAAAAACCAAAAAAAAGAACTAATTAGCACGACTAATACGGTGTAGAAAACAGGTTGCAGCTTTCAGTCGTCTCGGAATGGTTTTCAAGGGAGCCTTATACCAATCTTCCTGCAAAATAGTGGCAAGTTCAGACAACGATGAATGAAATGAATAGCGATCACGCACGCTGTTTATTTAATAATATTGAGATTTGGGGGACAGTAGTGGTCAGGGAGATACGATAATTCATTCTCGTGCTCAGGAAACGGGTGCTGGACGGTGCGAGCTGTGTGTACAGGGCCGGTCGTGGTGGCCGAGCGGTTCTAGGGGCTTCAGTCTGGAACCGCGCGACCGCTACGGTCGCAGGTTCGAATCCTGCCTCGGGCATGGATGTGTGTGATGTTCTTGGGTTAGTTAGGTTTAACTTGTTCTAAGTTCTAGGGGACTCATGATCTCAGAAGTTAAGTCCTATAGTGCTCAGAGCCATTTTTTTGTGTGAACAGGGCCTCAGAACACAGCATCACAATTGGGAAACAAACGCTGTACCATCCAATGGACCTGATCAGCCGATATGGTCACATGATCATTGACAGTAATGCGACCTAGCAGAGTAACCATGAGGCCCATGGAATACCATGAGATGGTTGTCCAAATTACCACACCATTTTTCACCCCTGGGGTGTAAATTCGACTAGAAGATGGCGACAGTGTGAAACAAGCATCATCCCACCAAATGACTTTCTTCCATTGCTCCATAGTGCAGGTTTTATGGCTTAGGCATGACGTTTTCCTTTTATGGACATTTGCATCACTGGTCACTGGTTTTGTAATTCTAGCTCACCCTGCAGTTCCTTCCGTATGAAGATCCCTTCGCGTTGTTTTGGTACTGACAGGTTTCGAGAGTGCGACCTTCTGTTCTGTAGTGATTTTTACTGCAATTGTCCTCTCATTTTTCGTCTCAATCTTCTTCAACGACCGCCTGTCACGATCATTCAACATACATTTTCGTCCGTGTCGTGACTTAGCAGACGATGTTTTTCCGCTTTCCGAGTAAATGGTATAAATATTCGATATGGTGCCTGTAGAAACAGCAAACACTTTGGCTCCCTTCATTATGGAAGCATCCAAAACACGGGCACCAACTATCTGCCCATGTTCTAATTCACGTCGCTCCAACATAATGCACTCACAACTACACAGAATCCTGGTCTGACCTAACTAACACTTGCAACGAATTGAGGACATTGCGGAGGTGAGTATGGTGCTCAAATACAACAGAGCAACCAGCAGGCTTGACTAGCATCTGCACTTATGTTCAAGCATGCATTTCTTGCTGTGTTTCCATGTTTTTGTACAACCCCTGCTTGCAAAGCAACTGCCGCTGTATGCAAGGCAACTGAAAATGTGGCATCGGTCCTATAAGACACAAATGAAGGCGGTTAAAGAGTTTTACTATGATTTATGAAAGGATGTTAAGACATAAGGCTGAGGAAACGTGACCCATGAGCAGCAAGTTCCAGTAAGGAACAGCTTGGCAGATTCCTTTATAATCTAGAGGATCTGATGGACTGTTTGAAATTTATAATCAGCGGTCGTTGCTGTGTAAGAGCACAAGAGCACGTGAACACCCTAACTTTGAACACCTTGCCGATTTATTGGTTATTTTTCTTTGATGCAACAATCTGAAAGATACGGCACTTGAATCTACCACGCTACTGCTCCTCTAGACTCCGTAAAACTTGGCGTCAGAATCGCTAGCACACCTTCAGTGGTGCACGTTTTAACGGACTTCTGCGCATGCGCAACTCGCTTGGCGTAATTGCCTTGCGTAAGGCTCCTATAAGTGCGAGCTGGTGCATCCACTTTTTTGTTTCCCAGAGCTCTGAAGTGTAAACGTTCTGCGGTGCTATAGGATTTGCGTCACGGCACTTTACCACGAAATCATGGGCAGTTGTACTGCCATAAACTGTTCTAACCATTCTAGAAGTGGATTTACAATGGTTCGTTTCCCAGAAGATTCGGAGAGAAGAAAAAAATAGACTTAACTGTCGTCGCGATAACTTTGAACCCGGACGGAGCGCACAGTTATGTATCGTAAGTAAATAATATTTGTTATGACCTGAAGCAATATTTAATAGTAAAAGTCGTATGTGATATTTGAACGTAGGTTTTCCTACTGAAATTAGGAAAATAATAAATTCACTCAAAAGTAAAAGCTCACATGGAATTGATGGCATTACCAACAGAGTACTAAAAGTTTGGCCGGCCGGCGTGGCCAAACGGTTCTAGGCGCTTCAGTCTGGAACCGCGCGACCGCTACGGTCGCAGGTTCGGGGGTTGGGTGATGGGATGAAAGGGACCAGACTGCGATGGTCATCGGTCCCTTTTTCCAAAAAATTAAAACCGCCCAAAGAGAATAAAAAAAACGAACAGCAGGAAAGACGTCAGACGACACAGGACGAGAAAGACTCCGACAGAGATCAGACAAAACAAATTAAAACACACAGAGTGTGGCGGTGGTTGGCCGACCATAGAGAAAAAAAGAGGAAAAGCCAACCACCAACAACACATTAAAAACTCAGTTTAAAATCAGAGGCTAAAAGCCAGAATCAACACTAAAAAACATAAACACTCAGATTAAACTATAAAAAACCCCTGCCCGAATAAAACACAAAACTAAGTCCACCATGGCAGAGTCATCTAGTAAAAGGGCAGGGAGCGTATCAGGCAGCGCAAATGTCTGCCTGAGCACAGTTAAAAGCGGACAAGTTAATAAAAGGGGTCGCAAGTTCGAATCCTGCCTCGGGCATGGATGTGTGTGATGTCCTTAGGTAAGTTAGGTTTAGGTAGTTCTAAGTCTAGGGAACTGATGACCTTAGATGTTAAGTTCCATAGTGCTCAGAGCCATTTGAACCATTTGAATTAAAAGTTTGTTCCTAAGAGATAAGTAGGATTCTCAGCCACATATGTAGTAGATAACTCAAACAGGACATTTTTCCAGACAGACTGGAATATGCTATTGTTAAATCATTGCATGAAAAGGGGGATATGTCTGATGCTAACAACTACCGCCCAATCTCACTTCTGACAACTTTACTCAAAATTCTTGAAAAATTAATGTGTTCGAGAGTATTTGTAAAAATGAAGTGCTAACAAAATGTCAATTTGGTTCTCAAAAAGGCTTCTCAACAGAAAATGCTATATATGCTTTCACTGATCAAATATTAAATTCTCGGAAAATCCGAACATCACCCTTTGGGAATTTTTGTGCCCTCTCAAAGGTTTTTAACTATGTGAATCATGAGATTCTTCTAGATAAGCTTAAGTATTGTGGTATTAGTGAGACAGTGCACAAGTAGTTTACTTCATATTTAACTGGAAGAATGCAGAAGTTTGAAGTTAACAGTAAAGATAGTCGACCCTTTGTCAACTTTAACCATTTTCCATATTTACACATAACTTGTGGTTTACCTTAGAGAAGGAATTTTGTAGTGTGTAAGTTTTAAGTGTGTTCTTGTGTGTCCCGGGAATTTAACGAAGCAAGCCTTCATTCAATTAGAAGTGCCGTGTTTGGTGAGTTTCGTGTTTATACTTGGTTATGGCGCAAATATGTACTTTAGATGCATCCGCGATAACTCGTATTTATAGGAGCCTGGTACATGATTTAACAAACGCCATTATCGAATATTTAATTTGAATTCCCAGAAGAAAATAAAACATAGTACGCGATTCTATCACAGAAATATACATGTTTCTTGCACCTTTATTCTCCATTCAGACATCAAAGAAAAGCGGCAATAAGCAAGTAGAATGCGCGATTTCTGTGTACTGTCGATGTAAACATGACTGGAATGAAAGCTCAAAATAGCACGACTTAAGGCTCTATGCAGGGACACCTCTAAAATACACAAACCAAAAAAAGTTTTGCATCATCTCGTTTCCGAGAGTTCCGGAACCTGTACAGAAAATTGGAAACATCATTTCCGCCCTTCGCCCTTTTTGTTGCTCATGAAAACCACACATTGCATGTTATACCACCATAGAGCGAGATCTTGAGAGGTAGTGGTGGTCCAGATTGCTGTACACACCGGTACCTCTAATACCCAGCAGCACGTCCTCTTGCACTGATGCATTCCTGTATTCGTCGTGGCATACTATCCACAAGTTCATCAAGGCACTGTTGGTCCAGATTGTCCCACTCCTCAACGTCGATTCGGCGTTGATTCCTCAGAGTGGTTGGTGGATCATGTTGTCCATAAACAGCCCTTTTCAATCTATCACAGGCATGTGCGATAGGGTTCATGTCTGGTGAACATGCTGGACACTCTAGTCAAGCGATGTCGTTATCCTGAAGGAAATCATTCACAAGATGAGCACGATGGATCGGTCGGAGGATGGCATTCACGTATCTAACAGCGGTTACGGCGCCTTCCATACCATCAGCGACGTCGGCCCCACATAATGCTACCCTAAAACGGCATGGAACGTCCACCTAGCTGCACTCGCTGGACAGTGTGTCTAAGGCGTTCAGTCCGACCGGACTGCCTCCAAACACGTCACCGACGATTGTCTGGTTGAAGTCATATGCGATACTCATCGGTGAGGAGAACCTGATATCAATCCTGAGTGATCCATTCGGCATGTTGTTCGACCCATCTGTACTGCACTGAATGGTGCCATGGTAGCAAAGATGGACCTCGCCATGGACATCTGGATTGAAGTTGCGCATCATGCACCCTATTGTGCACAGTTTGAGTCGTAACACGACGACCTGTGGCTGCACGAAAAGCATTATTCAACATGGTGGCGTTGCCGTCAGGTTTCCTCCGAGCCATAATCCATAGGTAGCGGTGATTCACTGCAGTAGTAGCCCTTGGGCGGACTGAGCGAGGCGTGTCATCGACAGTTCCTGTCTCTCTGTATCTCCTCCATGTCGGAACAACATCGCTTTGGTTCACTCCGAGACGCCTGGACACTACCCTTGTTGAGAGCCCTTCCTGGCACAAAGTAACAATGCGGACGCGATCGAACCGCGGTATTGACCGTCTAGGCATGGTTGTACTACAGGCAACCCTAGCCGTGCACCTCCTTCCTGGTGGGATGACTCGAACTGATCGGCTGTCGGACCCCTCCGTCTAACAGGCCCTGCTCATGCATGTTTGTTTACATCTTTGGGCGGGTTTAGTGACATTTCTGAACAGTCAAAGGGACTGTGTCTGTGACACAATATCCACAGTAAACGTCTTTCTTCAGGAGTTCTGGGAACCGTGGTGATGCCAAACTTTTTCTGATGTGTGTATTTCAGAAAACTTGAACAAAACAACACAGTTCGAATAAGCTACGTGCTGAGTTTAGCATTCGTTGGGAAGCAAAATGGCGGATGCGCCAGCCTGTGTTTTTAGGAGCTCTAGCCTTACAGGCCAAATACATACGGATTTGATAAACAACGTGCACGATTCACGATGTTCACAGCTAGCCCTTACTACTCAACTAGAAGTTTATGTCAATGCCACCAGGTAGTAGCACACTGCAGCACACTTTTATCCCCTTTCGCTCGGCATAAATCCTGCTAGATGACAGCACACTCCTCAGATATGCTAATTTTCTCACTACAAACTGTAGTAAAATTACATGAGGCGTCAGTATATGTTAAATTTGTACTGACAGTAAACCTATTTTGTGGATTTTTGAATGAGTTAGTATGTTAAGTTATGAATTTTATCACACAGTGATCCATTTGAGGCGCTGAGAATCGTAAGTGCCTAAACCACATCACCGTTGATTGTGAGATTGTATCATCATGCTTCTGGACACTGTTGATCTCATGGTGAGTCAGGTTCATCTGTACTATAGGCCAACACGGTGTATATGAAAATTCACGAAAAGCTGTATCACTGATTTCTCTGATATTCTCTCTTAAATGATGGATCGATGGTGGTGTGCTTTACGCCCCTATGGACCTCAGCGCTCATTTGTATTCTAGTCAAGTGACCATGTTGGTAAACATCAACACTTGAGTTTAATCATTTCCATAAACGGCATTTTATATTTGGAGTAGGTTGTTTACTGTGCGGGTATCGGCTTTCGTGTGCAGTGTAACCATGAGACATGTTGAAGCTATTTTAAATACTAACAGGAAAGTAAAGGTGTAAGAATGGGTCGTGAGCCGTGCTTGGGTAGCTCAGTCGGTAGAGTACTTGCCCGCCAAAGGCAAAGGTCCCGAGTTAGAGTATCGGTCCAACACACAGCTTTAACCAGCGAGAGAGTTTCATATCAGTGCACACTCCACTGCAAAGTGAAAATCTCATTCTAGGAACAGAAAATTACCACGAAAAGTTAGGCACAAAGAATTACGGTCCCCGCGAACAGATCCTTTGATTGAGAGAGTGACAAAATCAGATAAGCGTGACTGCAAGCGAACGTTGAACAAGGAAGTGTACAGTTAGCACAAATTGTTGTGTGGGTGCAGCGTAAGAATATCTTATTTTCAGCCCGGAATTAAATTCGTGAACTAATACGTCTATAAGGGATCTTGTACATTTCTACGAAAAAATGAAAAAGAACGAAGACCCCCATTTACACAAAAATGCGAAGTGGAGAGTTGCCAAAGCTAACACATTACTTCATTATTGCCTTAAACTGTACTTAATTATGTAGAAAACAACAAAATTCCACAAAAACAATTCTTTCTTTTGTAAGGTAAGTTATACATCGCATTATTATTATTACTTTATTATTATTACTGTCGTTATTATTATTGGCAGTGGCTGTTGATAAGCGTAACTGTTATGCAGCAGATGCTATTACTTTAACACTCTCAAATTTATCTGAATCCAAAAATTTGTGAACACCCTAAAGATATATTCACGAGTCACCACTGTTTATAAACATTTAAGACCCAATTAAAAACATTTTACAAAAAAAATGACTTTCACATGTTACAATCTTTTGTCCGGTAAACCCTCAAAAAATTTAAACGATCAAAATGCAAAAGGCGGAAATAATATTGAAACATCAACGTAGGTACAGTTGTCGACGAAACGAGAGAAACCCCTCGCCTTTTCGTTATGCTGATCCGCACAGCTTTATAGTCTGCTACACAGCATAACAGGCAAGGCGAAGAAGTGCTACCAACATACTATGCAAGTTCGCTCAGCTTATGTGCTGAGATAGCTAGCACTGGAGAAGCTCGCGCTTCGAAGACGCCACAGCATCATCATCCACCACTTCGTGGGAAACGAAATACCTCAAGTACAAGCAAATTTGTTGTATTCGCATATATGTGACTATGACTTAGATCTAAAGTGTGGTTATGGATAGTATGTATGCTCAGATTGCGAATCTAACATCATGAATAAAGACAAGGGCAAATGAATTAGGCGTCATTCCTCTTCCGTAACATCAAATATATTTCAGTTATTCTTTCTTAAATGGACTGCGCAGAAAATCATTCACCAGAAGTGAATAACTTTTTAGTAACACCAGATGATATTAACAGCTTGCCGGCGCGGCTTAGCCGTGCGCTTAACGGCGTCACATCGCGGACCGCGCGGCTCCTTGCGCCGTCAGTTCGAATCCTTCCCCGGGCATGGATGTGTGTTAGATTAGGTAGGTTGAAGTAGTTCTAAGTATAGGGGACTGATGATCTAAGTAGTTTGGTCGCATAGTTCTTAGAGCCATTTTTTGACCTTTCGCGTAAATTTTCTTGACATAAACGGCCGTATCTTTAGATTGCGCAGCGAGATCCTAACCACGTACTTAATATGTCCAGGTTTGTCAGACAAAATCAGAATAAGGCACAACTTCATTATTTCAACTTCCTCTAATTGGAGACATTCTGTTTGAAGCCCAGCCTTAAAGTATGATATCGATTTGTTATAGAGGCACTGCTAATGATTGGGTTCGCCGCAGCGTACCTGAGCGAGGTCACATTGCGGTGACACACAGTCTAGTATAAGAAACAATGCGCACATCTGAATTTTGATTTACGATGGTTTGTATGGACTACACTACTGACCATTAAAATTGCTACACCATGAAGAAATACAGATGATAAACGGGTATTCATTGGACAAATGTATTATACTAGAACTGACATGTGATTACATTTTCACGCAATTTGCGTGCATAGATCCGCAGGAATCAGTACCCAGAACAACCACCTCTGGCCGTAATAACGGCGTTGATACGCCTGGGCATTGAGTCAAACAGAGCTTGGATTGCGTGTACAGGTACGGCTGCCCATGCAGCTTCAACACGATACCACAGTTCATCAAGAGTAGTGACTGGCGTATTGTGACGAGCCAGTTGCTCGGCCACCATTGACCAGACGTTTCCAGTTGGTGAGAAATATGGAGAATGGGCTGGCCAGAGCAGTAGTCTATTTTCTGTATCCAGAAAGGCCCGTACAGGACCTGCAACATGCAGTCGTGCATTATCCTGCTGAAATGTAGGGTTTCGCAGGGATCGAATGAAGGGTAGAGCCACGGGTCGTAACACATCTGAAATGTAACGTCCACTGTTCAAAGTGCCGTCAATGCCAATAATAGGTGACCGAGACCTGTAACCAGTGGCATCCCGTACCATCACGCCGGGTGATAGCCAGTATGGCGATGACGAATACACGCTTCCAATGTGCGTTCACCGCGATGTCGCCAAACACGGATGGGACCATCATGATGCTGTAAACAGAACCTGGATTCAACCGAAAAAATGACGTTTTGCCATTCGTGCACCCAGGTTCGTTGTTGAGTACACCGTCGCAGGCGCTCCTGTCTGTGATGCAACGTCAAGGGTAACCGCAGCCATGGATAGTCCATGCTGCTGCAAACATCGTCGAACTGTTCGTGCAGATAGTTGTTGTCTTGCAAACGTCCCCATCTGTTGACTCAAGGATCGAGACGTGGCTGCACGATCCGTTACAGCCATGCGGATAAGATGCCTGTCATCTCGACTGCTGATGATGCGAGGCCATTGGGATCCAGCACGGCGTTCCGTATTACCCTCCTGAACCCACCGATTCCATATTCTGCTAACAGTCATTGGATCTCGACCAACGTTAGCAGAAATGTCGCGATAGGATAAACTGCAATCGCGATAGGGTACAATCTGACCTTTATCAAAGTCGGAAACGTAATGGTACACATTTCCCCTCCTTACACGAGGCATCACAACAACGTTTCACCAGGCAACGCTGGTCAACTGCTGTTTCTGTATGAGAAATCCGTTGGAAACTTTCCTCATGTCAGCGCGTTGTAGGTGTTGCCATCGGCGCCCAACCTTGTGTGAATGCTCTGAAAAGCTAATCATTTGCATATCACAGCATCTTCTTCCTGTCGGTTAAGTTTCGCGTCTGTAGCACATCATCTTCGTGGTGTAGCAATTTTAATGGCCAGTAGTGTAGTTCAAGAAAAATTCAGAAGCAACCCAGTAAACAGGCAACGGTCTTTACGCCCCGCACCATTTTCTAACTGAGCCTCAGCTTTATTAGTGACCGTAAAAGCTTGTTTAAATAATGTCGCAGAAGCCTGAACTCATAAATTACCCAAAAATAACCGGAGTCGTGCGAGCAGGACTCGTACTCTGGAAGCTGCATGCAAAATGATGTATATAGATAATAACAATAATTACATGTGGCTCAGTGGCCTGATAAAAGTCTTTCAATTGGACGTCACTTAGGCGACCTTCATGTCCCTAACCTACCCCAGTTATCCAATCGAGGAACGTGGAATTAAAACTAACGTGGAAACCGAACCATGTGCCGCTTATGACGACTCTTCGTTGAGAGGTGAAGGCTGCGTTAAACCGAAGAGTGAAAAATTCATGGACCGATTGAAATTCGATCTCGCGACTTATCGGTTTCTAGGTACGCGCTTTTCGCATTGAATGAATGAATGTGTGTGAAATCTTACGGGACTTAACTGCTAAGGTCATCAATCCCTAAGCTTACACACTACTTAACCTAAATTATCCTAAGGACAAAAACACACACACACACACACACACACACACACACACACACACACACACACACACACACACACACACACACACACACACAGAGAGAGAGAGAGAGAGAGAGAGAGAGAGAGAGAGAGAGAGAGAGAGAGAGAGAGAGAGAGAGGACTCGAACCTCCGCCGGCACCTTTTCGCATTATTTTCCTTTACTTGTACTGTGAAATCTGGCTTCTGTCCAAACTCACGATTATAGGTCAACGGAAAGCACACTATACGTTTGATGAGGGAGTTTGCGAGTATTTAAATGTGTAACAAATGGCCATATTTTTTGTTACATGGACATACAATTTTTAAGTTTCTTACACAGCCAAGGGGCCGTCAATCTTAGTATATTACATAAATTTCAAGTTGGTATCTCTATCATTTCCTGAGAAAAGGTATCTTAACTGACGGACAACCAAGTGATACGTAAAGGTTCCATTTCTTGCGACTGGGGTACAGAAGAAAAAAAAGAAAGAATAATTCTGTAGAACATATTATTACCAATCACTGGACGATAACGTGACTGTACAAGAGACATGCACATTTTGTTCTAGGACATGCTTGTTGAATGCCAACATTAGCGGTAACGGAATTAGCATCCTAGAATGCCTAATAAAGAGGTTGATGTCAATGTTACCGACCAGATCGCAATTTTAGTTGTTTTATATCACCCTCAGACCTTCTCTTCATCCTTTACGCCACCCCTTACGCAAAGTATAGATCATCACGTTGGTTATTGTAAGTACAGTATTAGTCATTAGTCTAAACAACTAGCTCTTTATTCACATGAAGTGTTGAGTGCTATTGACAAGGGATTTCAGATCGATTCCATATTTCTGGGTTTCTGGATTTCCGGAAGGCTTTTGACATTGTACCACACAAGCAGTTCGTAGTGAAATTGCGTGCTTATGGAATATCGTCTCAGTTATGTGACTGGATTTGTGATTTCCTGTCAGAGAAGTTACAGTTCGTAGTAATTGACGGAAAGTCATCGAATAAAACAGAAGTGATTTCTGGCGTTCCCCAAGGTAGTGTTATAGGCCCTTTGCTGTTCCTTATCTATATAAACGATTTGGGAGACAATCTGAGCAGCCGTCTTCGGTTGTTTGCTGATGACGCTGTCGTTTATCGACTAATAAAGTCATCAGAAGATCAAAACAAACTGCAAAACGATTTAGAAAAGATATCTGAATGGTGCGAAAAGTGGCAGTTGACCCTGAATAACGAAAAGTGTGAGGTCATCCACATGAGTACTAAAAGAAACTCGTTAAATTTCGGTTACACGACAAATCAGTCAAATATGAAAGCCGTAAATTCAACTAAATACCTAGGTATTACAATTACGATCAACTTAAATTGGAAGGAACACACAGAAAAAGTTGTGGGGAAGGCTAACCAAAGACTGCGTTTTATTGGCAGGACACTTAGAAAATGTAACAGACCTACTACGCTTGTCCGTCCTCTTTTACAATACTGCTGCGCTGTGTGGGATCCTTACCAGATAAGACTGTCGGAGTACATCGAAAAAGTTCAAATAAAGGCAGCACGTTTTATATTATCGCGAAATATGAGAGATAGTGTCTCAGAAATGATATAGGATTTGGGCTGGATATCGTTAAAAGAAAGGTATTTTTCGTTGCGACGGAATCTTCTCACGAAATTCCAATCACCAACTTTCTCCTCCAAATGCGAAAATATTTTGTTGACACCGACCTACATAGGGAGGAACGATCACCACGATAAAATAAGGGAAATCAGAGCTCGTACGGAAAGATATAGGTGTTCATTCTTTCCGCGTGCTATACGAGATTGGAATGATAGAGAATTGTGAAAGTGGCTCGATGAACCCTCTGCCAGGCACTTAAATGTGATTTGCAGAGTACCGATGTAGATGTAGAAAGAGCCGCGCGGAGTAGCCTTGAGGTCTTATGCGCATTGCCATGGTTCGCGCAGCTCCCCCCGTCGGGGGTTCGAGTCCTCCTTCGGGCATGGTTGTATGTGCTGTCTTTAGTGTAAGTTAGTTTAAGTTAGATTAAGTAGTGTGTAAGCCTAGAGACCGATGACCTCAGCAGTTTGGTCCGGGAACTCATCACCACCATTAGTCTAAAGGTCTTGACGTATGCATTTTGGAGACCATATTTACTGAACATTTTCTTGTGCTGGTCCATACTACATACACCTCTGAAAGTTGTCTACCCTACAACTTCAGCAACAACAGTACCGGTACATGTAACCACTGTCAGAGGCATCAGAACAAGATTTGCTTTTAACTTTCGACACGTTTGTTTCCAAGCCGGGGTCACTTACTTCAAATTGATATGTTTGTCCTTCTCCATCATCCCAGAAACTTTGTGGCATCACGGAATCACCCTATATATAATTATCCCCCCCTCAAAATTATTAAGACCTTTGAGTGAATCAACAAAACTATTCTACCAAGTCCGTAAAATGTACGCGAAATGCTAAATACCCTCACAGACTTCGAGAAGAATTTAAGAAACCCAATTCCAAACACGGAATGTACTGCTAGATATTAATATTACCGAACCAACAGTTAAATAAATCATGGTTGTAAAATATTAACGCGGATTATTCACAGACGAATGATCTGCGAAAAGATTACCTTCATTTCTGGAAAGATGTAGGACCACCCTAGGCAATACAGAATCTACAACTTCTAAGATAAACTAAAGAAAGGAAAATCAATGTTTATATCTTTTGAAAATTCAGAGAAGGCTTTTGACAATGTTAACTAGAATATACACTTTATATTCTGAAGCAGGGAGAAGGTGTAAGGACGTGAAAGGAAGCAGTGGTTGAGAAGGGAATGAGAGTTGTAGTATACCCCGACGTTACTCAATGTATACATCGAGCAGGAAGTGAAGAAAATCAAGAACAAATTTGCAAAGGTAATTAATGGTCTGGGAGGAGAATTAAAAACATTGCGGTTTGTGGATGACGTTGTAATACCGTCAATGACAACAGTGGACTTCGAAGATCAGTTGAATGGAATGGACAGTGTCTTGGAAAAAAAGTTGCAAGGTAAACATTAACATACATAAAACAAGGGTAATCGAATGTAGTCTATTTAAACAGAGTGATGCTGAAGGAATTAAATTAGGAAATGGGTCTCTGAAGGTAGTAGATGAATTTTGCTATTTGAGCAGTAAAATAACATTTGAAGTTTGGCGCGCAGAATAATGCTGACGATTAGATAGGTATATGAAGTGAGTAATAAGGAAATACTAAATCGAATCGGAAAGAAAAAAAATTGTGTCACAGCATGACTAAACAAACTATTCGGTTAACAGGAAACGTACTAAAATATGAAAGAATTGTTAACTTGCCAATGAAGGGAGGCACGCGTGGGGGAAGAAGTGAAAAGAATATAAAAGAATACAAAGACTTGACTACAATAAGGAGGCTTGCGATGGTACGTAACGGTTACTGCTAGGTGGTTGCTCTTCCAAGCAGCACCTCATACGACCAAACTACACTCCTGGAAATGGAAAAAAGAACACATTGACACCGGTGTGTCAGACCCACCATACTTGCTCCGGACACTGCGAGAGGGCTGTACAAGCAATGATCACACGCACGGCACAGCGGACACACCAGGAACCGCGGTGTTGGCCGTCGAATGGCGCTAGCTGCGCAGCATTTGTGCACCGCCGCCGTCAGTGTCAGCCAGTTTGCAGTGGCATACGGAGCTCCATCGCAGTCTTTAACACTGGTAGCATGCCGCGACAGCGTGGACGTGAACCGTATGTGCAGTTGACGGACTTTGAGCGAGGGCGTATAGTGGGCATGCGGGAGGCCGGGTGGACGTACCGCCGAATTGCTCAACACGTGGGGCGTGAGGTCTCCACAGTACATCGATGTTGTCGCCAGTGGTCGGCGGAAGGTGCACGTGCCCGTCGACCTGGGACCGGACCGCAGCGACGCACGGATGCACGCCAAGACCGTAGGATCCTACGCAGTGCCGTAGGGGACCGCACCGCCACTTCCCAGCAAATTAGGGACACTGTTGCTCCTGGGGTATCGGCGAGGACCATTCGCAACCGTCTCCATGAAGCTGGGCTACGGTCCCGCACACCGTTAGGCCGTCTTCCGCTCACGCCCCAACATCGTGCAGCCCGCCTCCAGTGGTGTCGCGACAGGCGTGAATGGAGGGACGAATGGAGACGTGTCGTCTTCAGCGATGAGAGTCGCTTCTGCCTTGGTGCCAATGATGGTCGTATGCGTGTTTGGCGCCGTGCAGGTGATCGCCACAATCAGGACTGCATACGACCGAGGCACACAGGGCCAACACCCGGCATCATGGTGTGGGGAGCGATCTCCTACACTGGTGATCGTCGAGGGGACACTGAATAGTGCACGGTACATCCAAACCGTCATCGAACCCATCGTTCTACCATTCCTAGACCGGCAAGGGAACTTGCTGTTCCAACAGGACAATGCACTTCCGCATGTATCCCGTGCCACCCAACGTGCTCTAGAAGGTGTAAGTCAACTACCCTGGCCAGCAAGATCTCCGGATCTGTCCCCCATTGAGCATGTTTGGGACTGGATGAAGCGTCGTCTCACGCGGTCTGCACGTCCAGCACGAACGCTGGTCCAACTGAGGCGCCAGGTGGAAATGGCATGGCAAGCCGTTCCACAGGACTACATCCAGCATCTCTACGATCGTCTCCATGGGAGAATAGCAGCCTGCATTGCTGCGAAACGTGGATATACACTGTACTAGTGCCGACATTGTGCATGCTCTGTTGCCTGTGTCTATGTGCCTGTGGTTCTGTCAGTGTGATCATGTGATGTATCTGACCCCAGGAATGTGTCAATAAAGTTTCCCCTTCCTGGGACAATGAATTCACGGTGTTCTTATTTCAATTTCCAGGAGTATATTTGCGTCTTTACTGCGGTTACTCTTATTATACGTATTTGGGCTATGCACAGCTCAGTTTAAAAAGAATAGTTCAATGTAGTCATAGGGTCGAGGGACATGGCTGCTTTTATTTTCCGCAGCTAACTCGTTGCTGTGATCCTGCAGCCAAACAGTCAATGCATTGACTAGAATTTCAAGTTGATAAAATACACGGAAATACAAATAAGAAGTTAAATGAATAATAACAAAGGTTCTATTCTAACGTCTGTAACTGATGTATACAACAGAGAATTGTTTTTTTTTTTGTTTTGGTTTTAGGGCGCAAAACTGCTATGGTCATTAGCGCCCGGTCCGTGACTTAGGAAACAGTAAAAAACCGAAATTGAAAACCAGTAGCAATGGGAACGAAAGTCATAAAATTGGAGAAACTAAAAGCAGAAGGACGGCTTAAAAATCCACTACAGAAAGGGGTTGGTTGTCCCCAAAAAAGCTTCAAATGACTGACGTCATTTCACTGGCACTAATAAACTTGAGAACGCGGTCGGCTGAGCGCGTGTCATCTGCTAAAATCGACGATATATCAGGCGATAGCTGTGGACGGGAGCGTAACGGATTAAAATAGGGGCACTCAATTAAAAGGTGTCTTACCGTCCACAGCTGAGAGCAGTGGGGACAGAGTGGGGGAGGATCGCCGCTTAAAAGATGTCGATGGCTAAAAAGACAGTGCCCTATCCGGAGTCTAGCTAAAATTACCTCCTCCCGACGACGCGTTCGGGAGGAAGAGGTCCAAGCACAAGGAAGAGCTTTCACGTCCCGCAATTTATTATGGGGAAGTGTCGACCAATGTGCGTACCATTAAAGAACAACTCGACGACATAAAACGCTCCGTACATCGGTGAAGGGAATCGACTGAATAGCTGGCCGAAGAAGAGAGACTGTAGCCTTGGCCGCTGTATCGGCCGCCTCATTCCCACAGATACCAGCGTGTCCCGGGAGCCAGAGGAACGCCACCGAAACGCCCCCCATGTGGAGCAAGCGCAGACAGTCCTGAATCCGGTGGACCAGAGGGTGCACAGGGTAAAGAGCTTGGAGACTGAGGAGAGAGGTGAGAGAATCTGAGCAGATAACGTACTGTATCCGTTGATGGCGGCGGATGTAGTGGACAGCCTGGAGAACAGCGTAAAGCTCCGCAGTATAAACCGAACACTGGTCGGGAAGCCGAAAGTGATTTGGGGTGTCGCCAACAATATAGGCACTCCCTACACCTAACAATGTTTTCGAGCCGTCGGTGTAAATAAATGTGGCGTCCGTCATTTGTGCACATAGAGCAGCAAATGCCCGACGATAAACAAGTAAAGGGGTACCATCCTTGGGAAATCGACAAAGGTCACGGAGCAGGCAGATCCGGGGACGGAGCCAAGGCGGTGCTGTACCCCAAGTTGTCAAGAAGGTTTTAGGAAAGCGGAAGGAAAGAGAATGGAGCAGTTGACGGAAGCGGACTCCCGGTGGTAGTAGGGAGGAGGGGCGGCCTGCATACCCTACATCAAAGGAGGCGTCGAGAAAAAGGTCATGGGCTGGATTAGCAGGCATGGAAGACAGATGGCTAGCATGACGACTCAGAAGGACTGCTCGCCGATTGGACAGCGGAGGTTCAGCAGTCTCAGCATAAAGGCTTTCCTCAGGGCTGGTGTAAAAAGCTCCAGACACTAAACGTAATCCACGGTGGTGGATAGAGTCGAGACG
Source organism: Schistocerca serialis cubense (assembly GCF_023864345.2). Lineage (NCBI taxonomy): Eukaryota > Metazoa > Arthropoda > Insecta > Orthoptera > Acrididae > Schistocerca > Schistocerca serialis. The sequence continues at coordinate 395,712,282 of NC_064640.1, forward strand.
CTGAAGAATAGACGGCCGAGCAGAGGAGTAGACTATGCTTCCATAGTCCAATTTCGAGCGGACTAAGGCGCGATAGAGGCGGAGAAGGACCACTCTGTCCGCTCCCCAGGAGGTACCATTCAGGACACGGAGGGTGTTAAGGGATCGCAGACAGCGAGCCGAAAGATAGGAAACGTGGAAGGACCAGCACAGTTTTCTGTCAAACATAAGACCCAAGAATTTAGCGACGTCTGAAAACGGAAGGTTGACAGGACCTAGATGTAAGGAGGGCGGAAGAAACTCCTTACGTCGCCAAAAATTAACACAAACGGTCTTACTGGGAGAAAAACGGAAGCCGGTTTCGATGCTCCAAGAGTGGAGGCGATCGAGACATCCTTGAAGACGTCGTTCAAGAAGGCTGGTCCGTTGAGAGCTGTAGTAGATCGCAAAATCGTCCACAAAGAGGGAGCCCGAGACATCAGGAAGGAGACAATCCATAATGGGATTGATGGCAATGGCAAACAGTACAACACTCAGCACGGAGCCCTGGGGTACCCCGTTTTCTTGGGAGAAAGTACGGGAGAGAGTAGTGTTCACCCGCACCCTAAATGTGCGCTCTGCCATAAATTCGCGAAGAAAAAGGGGCAGCCGACCTCGAAAGCCCCAAGAGAACAGTGTGTGGAGGATGCCTGTCCTCCAACAGGTATCGTATGCTCTCTCCAGATCAAAAAATATTGCTACTGTTTGGCGTTTCCGGAGAAAATTGTTCATGATATAAGTGGAGAGAGCAACAAGATGGTCAACTGCAGAACGATGCTTTCGGAATCCGCATTGGGCAGGTGTTAAAAGACTGCGGGATTCCAGCCACCACGCTAAACGGTAGTTCACCATACGCTCCAAAACCTTACAGACATTACTCGTGAGAGAAATGGGGCGATAGCTAAAGGGGAGATGTTTGTCCTTTCCAGGTTTCGGAACAGGAACGACGATAGCTTCCCGCCATCGTCTGGGAAAAGTACTGTCGGTCCAAATTCGATTATAAAGGCGAAGGAGGTAACGCAGACTATGGGTTGATAAATGCAGCAACATTTGGACGTGGATAACATCCGGTCCTGGGGCGGAGGAGCGAGAAGAAGAGAGTGCATGTTGGAGTTCCCGCATGGAGAAAACAGTATTGTAGCTTTCGCGATTTTGAGAGGAGAAAGCAAGAGGTCGCACTTCCGCTGCACGTTTCTTCGGGAGAAACGCTGGCGGGTAATTTGAAGAGCTCGAAATCTCAGCAAAGTGCTGACCCAACGAGTTAGAAATTGCGACGGGGTCCACTAATGTGTCATGCGCGACAGTGAGCCCAGAGACTGGGGAGAAACTAGGCGCGCCTGAGAACCGTCGAAGCCGACTCCAAACTTCCCGGGAGGGAGTGAAGGTGTTAAATGAGCTAATAAAGAATTTCCAGCTTGCCTTCTTGCTATCGCGGATGACACGACGGCATCGCGCTCGGAACTGCTTATAGCGGATACAGTTGGCCAAAGTAGAATGGTGGCGGAAAACGCGGAGAGCACGTCGCCGCTCACGTATTGCATCACGGCATGCCTCGTTCCACCAAGGAACTGGGGGGCGCCGGGGCAATTCGGAGGTGCGCAGTATTGAATGTTCCGCAGCTGTAAGAATAACGTCGGTAATATGTGTGACCTCATCGTCGACGCTGGGAAAGTGACGGTCATCGAATGTCGCTAGAGACAAAAAAAGTGTCCAATCAGCTTGGGTAAACTTCCAGCGTCGCGGGCGCATGTATGGCAGTTGAGGCTGCAGTCTAAGGACACATGGAAAGTGGTCACTCGAGTGTGTATCATCAAGGGCGAACCACTCGAAGCGCCGAGCTAGCGGAACAGTACCGACCGCAAGGTCCAAATGAGATGAATTTGTCGTGGAGGCAGACAAAAATGTAGGGACCCCAGTGTTGAGGCAAACTAGATCCGCTTGGTGGAAGACGTCTAGCAATAGTGAGTCACGTGGACAAGGATGTGGAGATCCCCAAAGCGGGTGGTGGGCATTGAAGTCCCAAACCAGCAAATAGGGGGGTGGAAGCTGACCAAGAAGATGAAGGAGATCAGCTCGTGGACGATGGAATGTATACAGTACAAAGAGAGAACGTGTATCCGGAAAGGGAAAGACGGACGGCGACAGCTTGGAAGGAGGTGTTTAAATGGATCGGGTGATAATGGAGAGTTTCCTGAAGAAGAATCATGAGTCCTCCATGTGCTGGAGTGCCTTCAACAGAGGGGAGATCATATCGGACGGACTGAAAATGAGGGACAACAAAGTGGTCATGGGGACGCAGCTTTGTTTCCTGAAGACAGAAGATGACCGGCGAGTAGGATCGTAAGGAGATCGACAATTCATCCTGGTTGGCTCGAATACCGCGGATATTCCAGTGGATAATGGACATAGGGTGAACAGAAGATGGAGGAATGTGATCAAGGTCGCTGTCAACTCAACGACTGCTCAGAGCTGGCGACCGACAGCATGGAATGGCATTCAGCCGAAGGCAGAAGATCCTGATCCATAGGTTGGTTAGGAGCAGCTCCTGCCACCAGCGATCGGCCGGTTGATCGGCCGCCAGCAGTGCGCCTCGGCGACACAGAAGACGGCCGAGGGCGATTTCCGCCAGGTGGTGCTGTAGATGGGACACGCCTGGGTGGAGAAGGAGAGGAACTGGGTTTCTTTGTAGCCTTCTTGGAAGTATGATGCTTAGATGAAGGAGGAACCGATGGTTGGGAAGTTGCGGTACGTAAAAACTCTTCACGAGTATGCTCTTTTTTCGAAGTCTTTGTGTCTGACTTTAGGGCTCGAGATTTAGCAGAACCCGACGAAGGGTGAGCCAGAGAGTGGGCAGGCGAAAGTGGTGAGGTTGAACGGCCGATCTTTGCGCTGGCCGATCTGACGACCGTGGCACTAAAGGTGAGGTCGCAAGTCTGCGTGGCCGCCTCCTTTGTTGGCCGAGGAGAAGCAAGGACAGTGCTGTATTTTCCTGTCTGCGGCACGGTGGGCTGTCGACTGGCGAATAATTTTCGAGCAGCAAAGGTCGACACCTTTTCCTTCACCCTAATTTCCTGGATGAGGTTTTCGTCCTTAAAAACGGGGCAATCTCGAGAGGAAGCAGCGTGGTCACCCATACAGTTGATGCAGCGAGGGGATGGAGGTGGACAAACGCCCTCATGGGCATCCTTGCCACACGTAACACATTTGGCCAGATTGGAACAGGACTGGCTGGTGTGATTGAACCGCTGACACCGATAGCAACGCGTAGGGTTTGGGACGTAAGGGCGAACGGAAATTATCTCATAGCCTGCTTTGATTTTCGATGGGAGTTGAACTTTGTCAAATGTCAAGAAGACAGTGTGGGTTGGAATGATGTTCGTGTCAACCCTTTTCATAACCCTATGAACAGCCGTTACGCCCTGGTCAGACAGGTAGTGCTGAATTTCTTCGTCAGACAATCCATCGAGGGAGCGTGTGTAAACGACTCCACGCGAGCAATTTAAAGTACGGTGCGGTTCCACCCGGACAGGGAAGGTGTGTAGTAGTGAGGTACACAGCAATTTTTGTGCCTGGAGGGCACTGACTGTTTCTAACAACAGGGTGCCATTCCGTAATCTGGAACAAGACTTTACAGGACCTGCAATTGCGTCGACACCTTTCTGAATAATGAAAGGGTTGACCGTGGAGAAGTCGTGACCTTCGTCAGACCGAGAAACAACAAGGAACTGTGGCAACGATGGAAGAACTGTCTGTGGCTGAGACTCAGTGAACTTACGCTTGTGAGCAGGCATAGTGGAAGGTGAGGAAACCATTGCGGAAGAATCCCCCATGATTACCGGCGTCTCCGATGGCGCGCTCCTCCCTTGTGGGGGCCCTTTTTGATGGCACTCCCGCCTTAGGTGATTGTTCACACCTCAGATCACACCTCCCGACAAACGGACGGAGGGACCAATCGGCACTTTCGGAAGGTATCAGCTCGGGTAATCACCCCTCCCTGGGCCTGGCCGTTACCAGGGGGTACGTACGTGTCCTACCTGTCTACCCGGGGCGGGGAATTACGCGTTACCCCGTCACCAGCTACGCATGGAAGTGCGTGGGTCGGCCTTCAGACACGCACAGGGAGGAAAAAAGAGAAAGGGAAAGGAAAGAAGAGGGGTCTCAAACGCCGAAGCGGAGAAAAGGGCAAAGAGAAGAGGGAAGGAAAAGAGAAGGACAGAGGAAGGACGAAGACTTCTAAGTATAGAAAGCAAGGAATTTGTAACAGTTTCGAGCGTCCGTCTCCGGACATAGGCACAAACCATACTCCCAGAGGGGGAGAAAGGGAAAGAAAGAGCCAGAGGTGAGGGGAGGGGGCGAAGATGGGGGACGGGGAAGGATGCGGAAAGGGAGGGTATGCAGCCCGGAAAGGAAGGAGGGCCACATTAGCTCGGGGTCCCGTGCTCGCTACGCACGTATCCACAAAAGAGTTGTGGACCCCCTGGGGGGGGGGGGGGCAGACAGAGAATTGTGTTGAATAGCGTTTATTTAAGAAATGACATCTCCAATAAACGGGAAGCGTTCCTGCGATATTCAGTTAAAATACAGACAGAAAGTATCCGTATCAAAAGCTGTAAAGTTACGCAAAAACGAAGTCCATTTCATAACCACAATACACGAAATATTCACCAACTCGAAACAGTTTAGAGTTTAACATGATGATTTGTAAATTATCACGCACGAGACAAAGAATAGTAATTCATGCCCTGTCAATCCTCAGTTCTGTAATTCTAGTGGAAAATGTTAAGAGTCCAACTCTGGAGCACACTCAGACCTCCCAAATTACAAAACCGCTTCAGAAGTTGAAGCATGATAGCGACCGTTCACCGCCCGGACTCAAACACCTCCACGACTGAATACCATTCGTTACCACAGGCAGGTCTGACTCCCAGTATTCGCCTAAAAGTGCGCAGAAGCGCTCCCTTGAGCTCTTCACTAAAAAAATGTGTCGTTCAACAGACATCATTTGACTCAACTCGACCATCTCCCAGACTAAACTAATATATTACAACAATATTTAAACAAAAATTTTATAAGCATTCGGTCACACTCAGACCATTCACAATAAATGTTAATTTACGCCGGCCGGTGTGGCCCAGCGGTTCTAGGCGCTTCAGTGTGGAACCGCGCGACCAATACGGTCGCAGGTTCGAATCCTGCCTCGGGCATGGATGTGTGTGATGTCCTTAGGTTAGTTAGGTTTAAGTGGTTCTAAGTTCTAGGAGACTGATGACCTCAGATGCTGAGGCCTATAGTGCTCAGAGCCATTTGAACCATTTGTAAATTTAGGTTTTTCCATAAATAAATTAGCCAGTATTCTTGTGCAAGTGCGCTCACTATAAATGACAACAGATCATTGTTAAGATTATTTAAACAAATTATTTACGCCTGTTTGTCAGGAGCGTCTTTTGGCACACTTTTACAAAGGTGATGTCAGCTAACACATGCAACTGACCACTTATTAAATTGCCATAATTTTTATTATAAATTGTAATTAATATTTAAATGAAGTTGCTGGCACAAGACTAAACATTTCATTAAATAAATACACAAGCATGAAAAAATATGAGTAGTCATGCTGTATTCAGTTTCTGTGTAATGGTGGAAGATACGATGTTCCCGACAAAAATTTGCATAATGAAACTGTATAAAAAACGTAACAAATCAAGAAATAAAATAGGTACAGATACGTAGCTTTCAGAGATCATAGTTATAGTGCAATGCGATATATCGTACGATGAAATTGCATTAAGCGTTTAAAAGCTGTTCATTCAGAGGTTCATGGCAAAAATATTTATTCACTGCGAAATATTTACGCCTGGAGTTTTAAGATACCGAAAATATTGTTGTGGCACTGGATGCACATCACTTATCTGAGGTCGACGATGTCAGATTTGCATTATTATTTGACTGCAGATTATTATACACTGAAGCGCCAAAGAAACTGGTATAGACATGTGTATTCAAATACAGACATATGTAAACGTGCAGAATACTGCGCTGCGGTCGGCAACGCCTATATAAGATAAATGTCTGATGCAGGTGTTAGATCAGTTACTGCTGCTACAGTGGCAGGTTATCAAGGTTTAACTGAGTTGGAACGTGGTATTATATTCGGTGCACGAACGATGAGCTGTAGTATCTCCGAGGTAGTGATGAAGTAGGGATTTTTCCATGCGACCATTTCACGAGTATACCATGAGTATCACGAATTCGGTAAAACATCAAATATCCGACAACGCTGAGGCCGGAAAAAGATCCTGCAAGAACGGGACCAACCACGACTGAAGAGAATCGTTCAACGTGACGGAAGTGCAACCCTTCCACAAATTGCTGCAGATTTCAGTGCTAGGTCATCGACAAATGTCAGCGTGCGAACCATTCGGTGAAGCATTTGGCCCACTCGTATACCCTTGATGACTGCACGACACAAAGCTTTACGCCTCGCCTGGACGCGTCAACACCGACATTGGACTATTGATCACTGGAAACATCTTGCGTGGTCGAACGAGTCTCGTTTCAAATTGTATCGAGCGGATGGACGTGTACGGATATGGAGACAACCCCATGAATCCATGGACCCTGCATTTCAGCAGTGGACTGTTCAAGCTGGTAGAGGCTCTCTGATGGTGTGGAGCGTGTTTAGTTGGAGTGGTAGAAGCCCCTGATCTGACTAAATACGACACTGACTAGTGATACGTACGTAAGCATCCTGTCTGATAACGTGCATCTGTTCATGTTCATTTTGCATATCGATGGACTTGGGCAATTCCAGCAGGACAATGCGACACCCCACACGTCCAAAATTGCTACGGAGTGGCTCCAGGAACACTCTTCTCGGTTTAAACACTTCCGCTGGCCGCCAGACTCCCAAGACATGAACATTGAGCATATCTGGGATGCCTTGCAATGTGCTGTTCAGAAGAGATCTCCACCCCCTCGTACGGATTTATGGACAGCCCTACAGGATTCATGGTGTCAGTTTCCTCCAGCACTACTTCAGACATTATTCGAGTCCATGCCACGTCGTGTTGTGGCACTTCTGCGTCTGCGTGCTCGGGAGGGGGGGGGGGGGGGGGAGCCTACACGATATTAGGCAGGTGTATCAATTTCTATGGCTCTTCAGTGTAGATTTTCAAAGAGCTGTAAGAAGCCATCTTTCAGCGTCTTTGGTGCATTCCTGCACAAACACCATGCGATTAACAGTCTTCCAAATTCCCAGCTTTGAGATTTACACGTTCCGGGTGAGGCTGCTCGTATTTGTACATGGACTCGCTCGTAGCGGTCACGTAGCCGGATCGGCCGCGGCGCGCCCTGAACCCTGCGCCTGCTATCGTTCAGGCGTACAATAATTTCACTTTCCTTCCCTCATACCTACTCCAGGCGGCCAAATCGCTCACCTACATACGAGTATCGTTACAAGCTCAAGTGTATGTAAGTTGTAATAGCTCTGCACTGATGAAGAGGCTTTCACAGAGTAGAATATACGGAGAGCCGCATCCTATGAGCCTTCAGACTGAAGACGACGATGACACGTGTAATACAGATTTAAGTGCCATAATAATCAACCGTCTTCAAGTGATTACCAGAGTCATCAACGTTAGTTGCTTAGCAGTAGTCTCAGCTGATTGTAGCCTGCGTTGGTTGCTTCTGCCAGTTAATGCATAACGTTATTGTTCCATATCCCCGAAGGCCATGCTCCGTGGTGAGAGTTACGGAACACAGTGTGTGAATGAGTGATTGGGAGATGGTGAAGTAAATCGCATGCGGCCCTCAAAGGATATTTGTGTGACCCATACCACCTATATAATGGTGACACCTTAAGCGAGCACCTGCACATAACCCAGTTAGCAGTGAATATTTTGGTAGGTGTTTTTTTGCATGTCCATCTTCGGCAGCACCTGTTACAATCAGTTATTATTGGTTTCTCCGACTTGAGCTTACTGCAATTTAATTACAGAGAATTTTACACCAGACACGTTTTGCTTTTATTTATAAAGCATCTTCCGTGGTCGTTCTGTGACATGTACAAACGTACGTGTCCAAAGTACAAACATATTATCCGATTTGCAGAAAAACCAGGGAATCGAAACTCGTCTGGTGTAAAATGCTCTTTAATTAAATTGCAGCTAGCTCAAGACGGAAAAAACCAATAACAACTGACTTTGCTAGGCGATTACCGCACGGAGGGCCCAACGAGTGAATAAGGAGATTGAACTCTGGTGTTTGCTAGACTCCGCCCTTCAGAATGAGGCAGTTGGGCCCGTGGAGCAACAGCGTTGGCTTTGAAAAACAGACGAGTGCACTGCAGCGCATTTAAAGCAATTGAGTTGTATTACTTTACGGTAAATGATAGCAGCCAAACAGTTGCAGGTAAAAGATTTATTGAAATCCTTGACCACGGTTTCGGTATATCGAAATATACCTTCATCAGAAGCAAAAATACACCTGAACAGGATGACACCTTTATTAGCAAAAAACGTAGCAACATAACTGAGATATAAGAAAAAAAAAAACGCTTATAGCCTTAAGTAGCCATGAGAATTACCGAAGTATTACAAGCACAAAAACTTTTAGTCATTTACTAAAATCACATCCTGCAGTGGAGATACACAAAACAATCGCACCAAAGGCGGCTCCAGTAGTTAAAATATCACCTCTATCTGTACAGCTTGATTATGAAAAGATGGTCGATGCGAACGCAGCATACTCTCACTACTTAGCTTGTGAACTAGCATGAAGAGGGAGTGGAAGCACTAGGGCAGACAGTTTCACCGAGAGGGCACTTGTGGTATGCGCGAGACACTCGCGCACATTAAAACCTAGGATACATACTCATGCGCGTCAAAATTTTAAGGGTTGTGCTAATTCAAACCCTCTGTCTTAATAAATAAAACATATCAGAACCACAGAAATACAGTAGAAGAAGAATGGGTAGCTTTGAGGGATGAAGTAGTGAAGGCAGCAGAGGATCAAGTAGGTAAAAAGACGAGGGCTAGTAGAAATCCTTGGGTAACAGAAGAAATATTGAATTTAATTGATGAAAGGAGAAAATATAAAAATGCAGTAAGTGAAACAAGCAAAAAGGAATACAAACGTCTCAAAAATGAGATCGACAGGAAGTGCAAAATGGCTAAGCAGGGATGGCTAGAGGACAAATGTAAGGATGTAGAGGCCTATCTCACTAGGGGTAAGATAGATACCGCCTACAGGAAAATTAAAGAGACCTTTGGAGATAAGAGAACGACTTGTATGAATATCAAGAGCTCAGATGGAAACCCAGTGCTAAGCAAAGAAGGGAAAGCAGAAAGGTGGAAGGAGTATATAGAGGGTCTATACAAGGGCGATGTACTTGAGGACAATATTATGGAAATGGAAGAGGATGTAGATGAAGATGAAATGGGAGATACGATACTGCGTGAAGAGTTTGACAGAGCACTGAAAGACCTGAGTCGAAACAAGGCCCCCGGAGTAGACAATATTCCATTGGAACTACTGACGGCCGTGGGAGAGCCAGTCCTGACAAAACTCTACCATCTGGTGAGCAAGATGTATGAAACAGGCGAAATACCCTCAGACTTCAAGAAGAATATAATAATTCCAATCCCAAAGAAAGCAGGTGTTGACAGATGTGAAAATTACCGAACTATCAGCTTAATAAGTCACAGCTGCAAAATACTAACACGAATTCTTTACAGACGAATGGAAAAACTAGTAGAAGCCAACCTCGGGGAAGATCAGTTTGGATTCCGTAGAAACACTGGAACACGTGAGGCAATACTGACCTTACGACTTATCTTAGAAGAAAGATTAAGGAAAGGCAAACCTACGTTTCTAGCATTTGTAGACTTAGAGAAAGCTTTTGACAATGTTGACTGGAATACTCTCTTTCAAATTCTAAAGGTGGCAGGGGTAAAATACAGGGAGCGAAAGGCTATTTACAATTTGTACAGAAACCAGATGGCAGTTATAAGAGTCGAGGGGCATGAAAGGGAAGCAGTGGTTGGGAAGGGAGTAAGACAGGGTTGTAGCCTCTCCCCGATGTTGTTCAATCTGTATATTGAGCAAGCAGTAAAGGAAACAAAAGAAAAATTCGGAGTAGGTATTAAAATTCATGGAGAAGAAATAAATACTTTGAGGTTCGCCGATGACATTGTAATTCTGTCAGAGACAGCAAAGGACTTGGAAGAGCAGTTGAATGGAATCGACAGTGTCTTGAAAGGAGGATATAAGATGAACATCAACAAAAGCAAAACAAAGATAATGGAATGTAGTCGAATTAAGTCGGGTGATGCTGAGGGAATTAGATTAGGAAATGAGGCACTTAAAGTAGTAAAGGAGTTTCGCTATTTGGGGAGCAAAATAACTGATGATGGTCGAAGTAGAGAGGATATAAAATGTAGACTGGCAATGGCAAGGAAAGCGTTTCTGAAGAAGAGTATTGATTTAAGTGTCAGGAAGTCATTTCTGAAAGTATTCGTATGGAGTGTAGCCATGTATGGAAGTGAAACATGGACGATAAATAGTTTAGACAAGAAGAGAATAGAAGCTTTCGAAATGTGGTGCTACAGAAGAATGCTGAAGATTAGATGGGTAGATCATGTAACTAATGAGGAAGTATTGAATAGGATTGGGGAGAAGAGAAGTTTGTGGCACAACTTGACCAGAAGAAGGGATCGGTTGGTAGGGCATGTTCTGAGGCATCAAGGGATCACCAATTTAGTATTGGAGGGCAGCGTGGAGGGTAAAAATCGTAGAGGGAGACCACGAGATGAATACACTAAGCAGATTCAGAAGGATGTAGGTTGCAGTAGGTACTGGGAGATGAAAAAGCTTGCACAGGATAGAGTAGCATGGAGAGCTGCATCAAACCAGTCTCAGGACTGAAGACCACAACAACAACAAATCAGAACCATTTAAACCACCTGCATACAATAGAAAATATGAACACCAATTTGCCTGTGTCCTAGTGACAAACAGGTGAAGCTTGCGCTAAGGAACATATTTAACGAGAGAAGGCACTAGTGTTTTCTCTTCATAATTATGCTGTACAGATGGGGGTGATATTTTAATCTTAACTGCTGCTGCCGCCTTTGGCACGATTGTTTTATGTATCTCTACTGCAGGATGTGATTTTAGTAAGTGACTAAAAGTTTTTGTGCTTGTAATACTTTGGCAATTTCCATGGTTACTTAAAGCTATAAGCGTTTGTTTTTCTCCTATCTCAGTTGTTGCTGAGTTTTTTGCTAATGAAGGTGTCATCCTGTTCAGGTGCATTTTTGCTTCTGATGAAGGTATATTTAGATATACCGAAACCGTGTCAAGGATTTCAATAAATCTTTATCCTTCAACTGTCTGGCTGTTATCATTTACCGTGAAGATTTTTAACAGTTGCTGCTTCAGCCATGTTTAAAATTTTGAAATGTTGTATTACTTTTCTAAATAAATTTACGTTTCTATGAAAATCTAAGTGAGGGAGGGGGAAGGGGGGGGGGGGCAGGCGCCTAAACGCGAATCTCGTTTATCTGGCCCTGGTCCGTATCAGCTTTTACAAATGCACCCTTGGCTTAAAGCTCTGTTAAAGAAACCATACCGTCATGCGTGTGAAGAGGTTTAGATAATCAACGCTAAATCTAATAAAAAATGCGTGACACAGGTATGAAGGACACTTCTTTCGAATAGAAGTTGGGTCTTTTGCATCTTACCACCTTCCTGGACAACACAAGAAGTGTACAGTGATTTGTCTAACTGAAGGGGGTAGGCTATCGAGAAATTTAAATCTCGCAGAATCAGTGAAGTCTACCTTATGCAAATTTACTTCTAGACTATTGGATTCGAATATTTCAGGAAGTGTGTAAGGAACAAGCGCAGACTGGTCTGCTCCAATAAGAGTTCAGAAAACCGAATTAATGTAGACCAATAAAAGAGAGTATGTGAATTCTACAAATAGACCTAATAGCAATGTGTCCCGCAATTTTCATTTCACGGAGTAGCTGCATTCATCGCAACTTTTATGCTGTTAAACGGAAAGAATAACTCAGTCTATCACCATTGTACACTTAGTTACTTGGTTTTGAAAAATTATATCCAAATGTTTGCTATAACTGAACATAACAGTAACCTAATCATAATGTTCCGGTCTTCTTGCAGACGCCTACAAATCTATCAAATCAGCGTTATACGGACATACGTTTAACGTTAGATGCTTAATAAACGTCGTGCGCTAGGGAGACTCAGTTAACCTAATCGATTTTTTGACAAAAACAGTGATCGGGGAAAGTATAGATAATACATAGCAAAACCAGAGGGCACTCAAACTGCAGCTGCCATTTGAATCAGAACCAAGGGCGCCCATACAGTGGCAAGGAGGGAGGGGGGGGGGGGGGGCTAGTTCTCAGACAAAGGCAAAAAGTACTGTGTAGACAGATGTTTTTGTTCCAAGAAAGTGATTTAAAAGTCGGTATTACGTAGGTTTTGAACAGGGTCAGAACTGTAACTATTTAGGCTACTTACAAGTTGCCATTCGTCTTCCAGAATATTAAAAATACTCCTTACCCCCCGGGTCTAGCCGCCCCCACCTCCCTACAAACTATCGCATGGGCGCCGTTGATCAGAACAGGTATTAAGAATTTGTGGAGGAAAGCTGAATTCCATGCACAATATGGACACGAGAAGAAGAATATAATAAACCAAATAAGATGTACGGGATAAGTTAAGATATCAAATGAATAACACGCTGTGAAAGCACGTTCTGGAAGCATCGCGAAACAGCCGTGTACTGGTTTACTTTAGGAAGCTATGCCATACGTTCAAATCATCCAAAGAAGTGTGGTCGAGGTTACGATAATTATGCAAAATATGTTTTATAGAATATTGATGTCTACGAATCAAAGGAATCTTTTTGAGCAGGAGACGTATTGCGCATAGAAGCTTGGCGAGAGAGGGTTAAGTATCAGAAAAACTCCTGTAATGATAAGCCCACAATGATTTATGTCGTAATAAATTTGAATAATGTTAAGGAAATGCCTCTAGTTCACTTTCCTACTCATTCTCATTGCATTGGCAGTGTATAGTGTTCGTATAAAAGGCTAAGTAAATACGAGAAAATATAGTGCCAATTTGGAAATGCTACAAAGTGGTATTTAGGATCTTTACAGACATTTTCCAGAATTCAAATTTGCTGTGTGTCTTGACAGTGAAGGCACATTTTAGCAGTATTAGTCTGTGTCATCGACGGTTGTAACACACTCAGCTTAAATATGCCAACCAAGACTTAAATGGTCACCTTATTTATCTAGAACAGCAGGATCGTATAGGAGCGGAAGGAAACTTGAGAATAAGGCATCCTTATTACTGCCAGACAGAATAAAAGGTGCTATTATACTGGAAGACGCGATAACACCGAAGGAAAATATTAGAATAATAGTGTCTCTCCAAGTTAGACAAAATATGCATGAGTGAACATAAAAACAAAGAGAATCGCCATTTACACAAAATAGTGGAAGAATAGCTTGTGTCAATAACTCGCCACACACACACACACACACACACACACACACACACACACACACACACACACACAGAGAGAGAGCTTTTTCTTTTGGTTAAAAAAAAAAAAAAAAAAACGCAAAAGTCAGTTCTAAACGCTTTGCTGGTTCCACAGCATATCAGAAGAAGGAAGTAAATGACAAATTTACGTCTACACTCTGCAAGACACTTTATTGTGCGTGGTGCCAAATAAAACTATCTGTGCAACAGATTGCATACTGTCTACACTTAAAAAAAAGAATGCGTTCATGCGTTTAATGAGTAACATAAGACTACGACCACAGTGTCTCGACATAAAATTACCGTCACAATACTGAGGCAAAAAGTGACTGGTTGCAGTTTTATGTACTTACATACGGCTACAAAGTCGTATGTTTTAGTTGTATCCTAAAAGCCGAAAGAGAAAACAGCTCATGGATAACACTAAATACAAGTTTTAAAATGTTCAAAATTATAATCTGTCGGATTAGATGACTCACAAATTAAATGTTACATATAACATGTCAACATGAAATTTAAAACTTATTTTCAGAATGTGTACCACAGAGCACGCCGTAAGTTAAAGCCCTCACCTAAAGTGTTTATCCGCGATCCGTTACAACCAAGATCACTCCACACACCGCTCAACGAATCATACAGAACAGGTACAAACAATTTACATTGTCGCTGACTGCATCAAATACTTGAAACCGCTTATTTACAACACGAAGCGTAGCAGACGATACCGGTTTCTCATGACAGCCAGACTTGCATCGGACGCAAGTAAAACATTTACGGCCTTATTAAAGATGTAACAAGCACCTCTCTGTACAAAATACTATCTGTAGCGTCTAATGCGCCAATACTTTTGAGAGTAAAGTCATTGATTAAGCTTACCTTAAGTACACCAAGCATCATCTGCTGAACCGACACTAACCGACTACTGACAGTTGCTGAGAATTAGTACCAATTCCGCCCGCTCGGAGCTATGTGTTCCGTTCCGCAACGCGGGAAATACGGCCTGTGCTTTTTTTAAATAGTCTTCAGGACGGAGATTAGCTACAATTAAATGTAGGTATAGTATAATTGCCATCAGCAGAATCGTCAACAGACTACACACGCGACAGAATTCGACAGCAGGTAATTGAAGATTCATGACAGTAGTTTCAGCATTCGATACGAACGAAAACAAAATTATACAAGCTGAGTAAAGGTACAATTTTCTCATTTTCTCTCTGTCTCCCTATCCGTCCTCTTAATACGAGTTTTCCATGGTTTCCTAATTCACTTCAGGCAAATCCAATTATGGAAGAAAGAGGACAAACAATGCTCATCATTCTTCTTCCTATGTCATTGTGACAGAACTAAGAACCAAATACGTAGTCTGTCCCTCCGTGAGATATGCTTGATTCATTTTCACATTACGTGCAACTCTCACGTTGTGACACACAGCTTGCTTTATCACTTACTCCGCAAAAAAAAACTATTTTGTCAGTTGTGATGGACTCCATAGCTGTTCCCCCTTGCATAAAAGATAAGTAGATACTAGTGGATTAAGATACTCTTTTGTTTTCCTTACTTAAGCTACATTAAGTCTCCAGAGCTGTACATTCAATAGAGATGTAGGTGAGATGATGTGTGCAATAAGTGCGTACTGCTACAAGTTCAAAATACTGTGCAAGTACTTGTGATACCATCTGACTGATGTTACCATTATAGTAGTACCGCTCGCCCTATCTCGTGTGTTTTATAATTATGACCTAACAATTCAATATTTAGCCCATACTGTGTTTCTCATTACAGCATCTCGTTCCGTCCGTAGCAACTTGAGTGAATCAAGTTACCCGAGATCATGTCGTATCGGTTATATGTCAAGTATTATAAAGGGGCTTATAAAGTGCAATAAAGTAAATAAACAGTGTGATATTATCGAGAAACACTGAAAACAAGTCAATGTACAATAAACTTCCTGCAGTGAGACTGTAACACGATTTTTGTAGTAAAAGTTGCGTATACTTCTCAGACGTTATTAGTAAGTCATTTTTGGCACCATAGCACTGTCAGAAAAGGATACTTCCTAGACTACACATTTGAAAATTGTCCATTATATCTGAATTAGCCCTCTGGTAATCGAACATCTGCCTAATAAGTATATCTTCTAAGTTTCCGCGACTATCCATTATACTAGGCGAAAAAATGGCTCTTGTGAACGAAACAATAAAAGCGTGAATGAACGCTGCGAATGTCCCTAGACTTTTTCCTAAACTTCTAATGCATTCTTACAAAAAAAGGGAGCAGCCGAAGATAGTTGAACGACGCTTAGAAATATACATGCTACAACTTAACAGCAGTACAGTTGTGCAAAACAGTGGTAGTAATTGACATGGGTTAAATATGCATCAGACAGAGAGGTTCTTTAGACGGTGTAATTTTTTCGTACTGTATCAATTCCAGTTAACAATTTCTATGGGTCGGAAAAGGGAAGGGGGACGATATTTGGCCTAGGATGCGCCTGCTATTCGCTTGTCAGCCACGTGCAACGAAATTTAAATTTCTTGTGTATCCTATTATCTGTCCCTACCTGTATCACTCAACAAAATACGACATAGTATAAGGAGAAAAGTTATTAATTAAAAAAAAGTTACACCGTCGTATCAGGCGAGGTTTTAATGAGCTGAGGTACTGCGGTGATGGTTTGCTCCCAATGCGGATAGATGTCGCCTGTGTGCAGATCCCAGCAACGTATCGCCGTTACCAGGCTGACGGCTGTTTTCCCCTGAGCAGCGTTCTTACTGTGAACCATTAGCAAGAATATTTCTGCGGTTATTGAGACATGGCAACTGTTTCAAAGAAATGTGCAAGGCAAGCAGTTAAAGTACCGGAAAATCATCTTGAGTCAACCCACGAATTGGGGAATATGTGACACAGCTGATGTTGGAAGATATCTAAAACAAAACAAAGTTACATTGAAGACTGATTAAGAATTCCAGCTAAAAATAACTCCTTTTCTTTTTTTGCTGTTAATTTTTAGCTTTTCTTCTGCAATTTCCGATGTAGCAACTTCAGTTGACATCATGCACGACTTTCACCATACATTGCATATTTTTCTGGACCTCTTGTTTTGAGTGACAATATTTATTCTCCTTTAAAAATAAGTTTTTCGTAATGAACACTGTCTCCAATTTATTTCCTTAGTGCAACCATACTACCAACGAAGGTTTGCCATTACAAAACTTTTGTATAGTAATTTCCCCCTACAATCACTAACAAACCTTAGATATATGTTACTTACGCTTCGATTACATGTAAGAGAACACGTCACTAAACACTGCTCGTCCAAGAATTTGTACCATGAGGAACCTTAGTTTGTCCGAACTTCGCTCATATCTGTACTACGCTATACCTAGGGAGCAAACTGAAAAGACATGTGTGCGTTGTTCAAAAACGGTTCAAATGGCTCTAAGTACTATGGGACTTAACATCTGAGATCATCAGTCCCCTAAACTTAGAACTACTTAAACTTAACTAACGTAAGGACATCACACACATCCACGCCCGAAGTAGGATTCGAACCTGCGACCGTCGCAGCGGCGTGGTTCCGGACTGAAGCGCCTAGAACCGCTCGATCACCACGGCCGGCTTGTGTGCGGTGTAATAAAATGTACAAAATAAATATGCATTTACTACTTTCGGAGGAATTTGTTCATTATGTAATTAACTTGAACGACAAAATTAATCTACATGTCTTCTTGTTAGTTTTCTTTTTTCGATGAACGTTATACTTCGACTGACTTGCTAACATTGACACCTTGTGGGTTACAAAACTATTGCTTTGTTGCCATCTGTATTCGTCAGATGAAAGGAGAATCCTCCAGGCTTTTTCGCTCATGCGTAATTGACTCAGTGGCGGCCAGGTAATACTTTTCAAAATCATTTCGTCTCCGTCTAGCAGTCAGCGGTGGTTTATCTATATACCACTGGTAGCACATGCGACGGACGTCACGCTGCCGAGTTTTGCAGGACGAAAGTAATCTGCACCACTCTTGAGCTCAAACAAATAATACTGTTTCGATTTGTGTGCATTAGTCTGTGTAGCATTTTAAACCACTGAAAATAATAGCTCACTAGTATGAAATTGCGTGCATTTTTCAAACATTTGCAGAATACTTTCGTTGTAAAATTTAACAGTCACTGCTAAAGACGGATACTATTTGGTCGTACTTACATGATAAACGTAATTAAAGCAGCAACTGAGGAACTATGAATACAGTTAGTAGCAGTGTTATTGAACCACATTTTACTTATTACAAACTGACATGGGGGATCTAATTAGATGTTTTGTTCCTCTTTCCTTTACTATCACAAAATTGTGACGGAATTTAGTCAACAGAGCTTATTTGCCTTAAATATATAATAAAAATTACATAGAAATGGTTTTTATACATGCGCACACACACCGATCATACAAGGTGCCAACTTCAGATACAAATATTTAGTGGAAGGAAGAAACAGGTACATTATCTTAAAGAGTTCCTCCACTGCAATCACGAACAACCCTTGCCTAAACACTTCTTATTTTATACTAGTATTATAGGGAACTGCGTCACTAAACGCTGCCCTTTCAAAAATTTTGTAACAAGAGAAACTTAAGAAATCCCTATACCTCACACGCCCGTTCACTAATATTTAAAATAAACTATTACAAGAAGAGAACTGAGAACACATGCGTCAACTGGAATAAAATGTAAAACATAAATATGCAATTATTATTGTCGGAGAAATTTGTTTATTACATAATTGACTGGAACGACGAACTCAGACTATATATCTTTCTTGTTGTGTTTTTTTTTCGATAAACCTACTTTTTAACAGATTTGCTAGTATTGCCATCTGGTGGATTACAAAACTATTGCTTTGTTGCTATCTGTATTCGTCAGATGGCAGGAGAATGCTCCATGCTTCCGCTCATGCGCAGTTGACTCAATGGCGGCTAGCAGATACTTTTCAAAATCAGTTCGTCTCTGTCCAGCAGCCAGCGTCAGTTTATTCATACACCGCACGCCACACATTGTAAAGGCACTGCACTGCCCACTTTTTCAGCACAAAAGTTAGTTTTACCAATTTTGACTTGTAACTAATAATACTGTTCAGAATTCTGTGCGTGAGTTCGTGTAGCATTTTTAAACCATCGAAAAAAGAAATTGTGTGTATTTTCGAACATTTGAAGCATACATTCGCTGTAATTCCAAACGTTCAGTTGCTAAATACGGATATCATTCGTTCGTATCTACATGATAAATATAACTAAAATAGTTACTGAGGAACAGTGACTGCAATTAGTAGCAGTATTACTATATCACATTGTACTTGTTACAAATTGACGCAGGAGTTTTAGTGAAATGTTTCGTTCCGCTCTGGTATTCTGTATATTATTAGAAAATTGCGACTCAATTTTGTCAACAGAGCTTATTTGGTTTAAATTACAAACAAAGCTCGCATAAAAATAGGTTTTTATATTCGTACGCACCAAACGATGCAGGATCCGGACCTCAAGGGACCAAGGGGTAAGGGGGGGGGGGGAGTGGTCATGACTATGACGGCCACACACCTCCCCCTTCCCCAACAACATTTTGCTACAAGTGTTTATATTGTGGATATAATCATTTCAAATTTCTCAGCTAACTCCCAGCATCAAAACTTTGAGTACCTTAAGTGGCAAGGAAAATTACAAGCTATGTTGCACAGAGGATACTTTTCAGATTCTAGTCCACGCGGATGTATGTTTGGCCTGCGGCTGCACTGAACGTTCCAGCCAGGCAAGAACACTTGTTCACCTGCTTATATAAATGACACCAACATTAGATATGCTACATGGTTCGCTAGTCCACAAGTAGAAATGGCAAATCATATTAAATTAAATCAAGAAAGAAATCGAAAGACCCGCCACCAATTAAAAAATAAATAAAATAAAAAATAAAGTAAATGGAAGATTGTCTTTCCTATGGCGAAAACGACAGAAAGAAATAACATTCCCCGTATTTACACACTCGCATGCCCATAATCTGCAAATTGTGCTCACAGCTGTAGCGGTGAGTAAGGACAACAGTGAGCACCCACTCTTATTTTTATATTTTGTAAATCATGACGCTGTCAAAGTTGTGAAAGTTTGTTTCCACTATACTTAGTAAATCTACTGCACTTTACCAATGAATGCATTTCACATAATGTCTTTCTCTGAACTGCGGTTTCTAGGGAATTATGTTAAAAGAAAGTGCTGAACATTGATGTAAACAAATTGTTATTATTATTATTATTATTATTATTCACGTTTTGGCCCTAGCGGTCCAGGTCATGTACAACATGGTACGTTTTCAGCGCATTGTTTCAACTTCCTTTTGTGCCCATATCACCTTTATTCTCCCAGAACAGGCTTTTTTACGCACGTCAAATCAAGTTGTTCTGGCATTCCTGAATTTTATGCAAGGCAGATTGTCTAGTCTGAATTTTGTTCCTAAGTATTTTCCTATGTTGTATATAAACTTGTGATATTCCTGCTTCTTTCATTGTACGGATCCATTTTATTGTTTCAGTTTTTGCTCTTCTGCGAGTTTCCTAGAATTCTGCAACCAGTCAAATTAATGTTGCTGGTTCCATTCTTTTCATTCTTTTAGTATGCCCACAGAATAGATGTTGGTATACTTTTGAGTCTCGTTATTTGCTCTTAGGCTGTGTATTCCTTTTTCAGTATAATTCGAACCTAACATTTTCATGACTACGTTTGGATCTCTCTTGAATTTTCTCAATCTGTGTCTTTCTGTTTGAAATGTGTGTGTGAGGCCTATAAAGACACCCTAGTTCGGCGACTGTTCTGTAGTGTCTCAGTTCGGTGTATTTTGAGGTGAATTTTTTGTTGTAGCTGTCACTTGTAAACCTCAAAGCTGTTTCCCATTTTTGACAACGAATTTCGCAGACAGTATCTTAAAAGCCAGTTTCCTTAACGATTTCGCCTAAACATTTGAAATGAGAAATACTCTCGATTTTCCAGTATTTAGGTTTTAGAATTTTGGGTGCCAAATTGTTGCTGGAAAAGTATTTTTTTCTTTTTTCAAACAAGATCTGGAGCCCCACTCTTTCTGCAGTTTCTTTAAGAACTTTTTTTTTGTGGTGTCTGAATGTCCTGGCATAGAATTACCACGTCGTCTGCAAAAGCTAAGCAGTCTATCCCAATACAGATTATTCCTGATTTCATTTGTTTGTCAATTTTTAGCTCTGCTTTCAGTTCCCGGCATTTTTGGATTACTTTGCCTAAGACACGGAAAGTATAGAGAGTCCTTCCCCTTGTCTCACTCTCGTGTTAATTTGAAGATGTTTCGAGTTTTCTCCCCTGAAGTTTACCCTAGATTTTGTACTGTTTAGTGTTTCATTAATAACTGCAGTTGTTATTAACTTTCGTTCTGCCTCCCTTCAAATGTAGTGGGAGTATCAACGCAGTTTTCCAGTCATCCGGAATTTTCTCCGCTTGGCAAATGTTCTACATGATCAATGAATTTCTTTCAGGATTTTTGGGACAGCTGGTTTCAGGAGTTCTGCTGCAATTCCGTCTTCATCAGATTCTTTCTAGGTAGAAAGCTTTACGTTGGTAGAAAGCTTTACGTTGGGTTCGGAGCAGTTTAAGAGGCTTCCTTTCTTTTTTTAAAAAAATGGGAATGTTCTCTGCAGTTTTCTTGGTTGATAAGTACTAACTGTCCATTTTCCATCTTGAAGCAGCAATTTTTGGAGTGGTATCAATTTTGCTGTGTTTTAAGGGTTGTATAAAACGTCCTGGTGTAATTTTGGAAGTCGCCTACAATTTCACGACTGCTGTCATATTGTCTTTTTATTTTTCTGATTAACTTTGAAACGTATTTTCTTGCTACCAGGAACATGTTATGAACATTTTCCGACTGGTTACTACTCCATGTTTTATGTCGGGATATTACTTTTTGTGCACAGTCTTCATTCCATCAATGATGCCTTTTCCACGTTTGTAAAGGAATTTGGTTTTGAACAGTTTTGATAAGCATGTGTTCGTGATGTTCACAATTTTGTGTATACATTTTATCGACTTCATTTGCTAATAGCAGTGGCTGGATTTTGCTGTTGTTAGATTTAGCAATTACTGACCTCTTCTGCTGAATTTCTGAGCTTATAAATTTAGGTTCATTTTGTTGGATAGTAGTCTGTGACAGTATTTTTTCCTTTGTGTAGGTGCACACTTAACGTCTCATAATGGGGATACGAAATTGAAAAATAATCTATTTTGCAGTTCATCTATTTTCTTGTTGGACGTGCGCCTCCTCAAAATTATGTCAACCCTTTTTAATAAATAACCCTCAAAACAAAAAATACAGCGATTGCCTAACAAATTACATTATTATTATACAATAATTATCCTATAAAACATTTTGTTGTTATTATTTTCAAAATTTTAGGCATTTGTGGCACATTAAAAATGGTATTGACGACGATTGTGTTCTGGGGGCGGGGGGAGGGGGGATGAGGGGATGGCGAAGCCAGCAACAAGCCCGTCCTGCCAGCAGAAAATCAATAAGAGTATTTTAACATAACAGCTATGCGCTGTTAGTTGCAGACTTAACTGTTTCAGATTGGGGTAAGTTACAGAATTTGTTCAGAGAAGGTACGGTCCTTACAGAAAAATCACTTTCGTTACATGTGGTTGCTATGCATTACGACTGCAATTTTTTCGGCTATCGGTCGACAAAATGTAATTACAAATTACCTGTATCTTCACTGCTTTTGATGGCTGGTTACAAAGGAAACATTAAACGTCATTAATTTTCCACGAAATAGGTATTTGTCTCATAAATCATTACTGGTATACATTAAACGAAACAAAAAATTTTGACTTACGTTTAGACACGCAAACTGTTAACAATCAATAGAAAATTAAGACTATTCGTAGTACACGTCCGTTTTCTTTAACAGTTGTTTATTACGAAATTCAAAGCAAGCTAATGATAAACAGTAGTAATTTGGCGAATGAGTTAACAGATTTTATACTCAAAATAGAAGTTGTTATTTAGAATTTCGAAACTAGGCCACAGAACTGCCATAGGAATTATAAATAGTCGAAAATGCCCTATGAAAGTCTTCATATATCTGAGACAGAAGTAATGGACTTTTATTGTTATTCACCGGACTTCAGCACAAACTATATCAGTAAACTTAACATTGATTTTTTGCCAATATCTGATTCATAAATTAAATTTTCGTATCTTCAATT